>NC_133459.1:5515000-5815000 GCF_048565385.1 Saimiri boliviensis
TAGCTGGGATTACAGGCACGCGCCACCATGCCCAGCTAATTTTTTGTATTTTTAGTAGAGACGGGGTTTCTCCATGTTGACCAGGATGGTCTCGATCTCTTGACCTCGTGATCCACCCGCCTCGACCTCCCAAAGTGCTGGAATTACAGGCTTGATCCACCGCGCCTGGCCTCATTTTTGTATTTTTAGTAGATACGGGGTTTTGCTATGTTGCCCAGGTTGGTCTCAAACTCCTGGGCTCAAGTGACCCACCTTGCCTTGGCCTCCCAAAGTGCTGGGATTACAGGCGTGAGCCACTGGGTTTGGCTGTAATTTTATTTTTTGTAGAGACAAGGTCTTACTGTGTTGCCTGGGCTGGTCTGGAGGTAGTGATTCTCCTGCCTTGGACTCCCAGAGTGCTGGGTTTACAGACACAAGCCACTGTGCCCAGCTGCATTCATTATATTTCTAGGAGGCAAACTGCCAGCATGGGTTTATTTCCATCTGCTACATAGGTGGCTAATGCCTGCTTTCTTTTCTTTTTTTGAGATGGAGTCTTGCTCTGTGGCTTAGGCTAGAGTGCAGTGGTCTAATCTTGACTCACTGCAACCTCTGCCTCCTGGGTTCAAGCAATTCTCCCTGCTTCAGCCTCCCAAATAGCTGGGATTACAGGCACCTGCCACCACTCCCAGCTAATTTTTTTGGTATTTTTAGTAGAGGGGGTTTTACCATGTTGGCCTGGCTGGTTTTGAACTCCTGACCTCAGGTGATCCATCTACCTCGGCCTCCCAAAGTGCTGGGGTTGCAGGCATGAGCCACTGTGGCCAGCCTATTGCCTGCTTTCCAAGAAGGAGAGTGTTCCACTGTTTGCAGATGACATGCTTGTGATCTGAAGGAACCGTAGAGTTGAGTTTGCCGCTTTGGGGCAGTCATTCCCGACTTAGATTTTGCAATATTTTGGAATGCCTAGTTTTTAAGTGTGCCAGGAAATTCTCAAAACTAATTTAAATTCACTTAAAACAATCTCTCTCTTCGGAGGGCAAATGGAAGGAAAGGTTTTTACAATGAGGGCAAGATAAGCAGACAGGTGTGGGTGTCCACAGCATTCCTTCCCACAGACACTGTTGAACTAATTTCCTGTATCTAAGATGGGGCTGAGGGTTCAGTAGGGAGTTTCTCTCCTTGTGGCATCACATTAAACTCATGGCATTGTTTTTGTGTTCTTTTTTTTTTTTTTGACAGGGAGTCTCACTCCATTGCCCAGGCTGGAGTGCAGTGGCGTGATCTCAGCTCACTGCAACATTTGCTTCCTGGGGTTTTAAGTGATTCTCCTGCCTCAGCCTCCCAAGTAGCTGGGATTACAGTTGCCCACCACCATGCCTAGCCAATTTTCATATTTTTAGTAGAGATGGGGTTTCACCATGTTGGCCAGGCTGGTCTCAAACTCCTGATCTCAAGTGATCTGCCTGCCTCGGCCTCCCAGAATGCTGGGATTACAGGTGTGAGCCACCACGCCTGGCCAGAAGTCATGGTACTATTGTTTCAAGTGTGATGCTGATGGGCAGAGAAGCTCAAAGTTGTGCAGACATCTCTGGAGGTCTGACCTGGCTTGCTGGCTGGGGAGGCTCTGCTGGGGGCTTGATCTTGTCACCGATGACTGGTCACAGTAACCGGAACCCACCACCTTTCCCTGTCTTTTTAGGAACTCCCTTTAAGGAGCAGCCCCAGCCCTGCCAACAGCACCGCTGGTACCATTGACAGTGATGGCTGGGATGCGGGTTTCTCAGACATCGCGTCCTCAGTGCCCTTGCCAGTCTCCGACCGCTGCTTTAGCCACCTGCAGCCCACTCTCCTGCAGCGAGCCAAGCCTAGTAACTTCCTGCTGGACAGAAAGAAGACGGACAAACTGAAGAAGAAGAAGAAGAGGAAGCGCAGGGACAGTGATGCACCCGCGAAGGAGGGGTACAGAGGGGGCTTGCTGAAGCTGGAAGCCGCTGACCCCTATGTGGAGACCCCCACGAGTCCCACCTTGCAGGATATCCCCCAGGCTCCCAGTGACCCCTGTTCGGGCTGGGACTCCGATACTCCCTCAAGTGGCTCTTGTGCCACTGTGTCACCTGATCAGGTCAAAGAAATAAAAACTGAGGGCAAACGGACGATCGTCCGGCAGGGAAAGCAGGTGGTGTTCCGAGATGAGGACAGCACGGGCAACGATGAAGACATCATGGTGGACTCGGGTGAGTGGTCCCTGAGGGACGATGGCCCTTGTTGGCTGGTAGTGAGAAGAGAGGTTATTTATTTATTTTTGAGACGGGAGTTTCGCTCTTGTTGCCCAGGCTGGAGTGCAGTGGCACGATCTTGGCTCATTACAGCCTCTGCCTCCAGGTTCAAGCGATTCTCCTTTCCCAGCCTCCTGAGTAGCTGGGACTACAGGTGTGCACCACCACTCCCGGCTAATTTTTGTACTTTTAGTAAAGAGGGGATTTTATCATATTGGTCAGGCTGGTCTCGAACTCCTGACCTAAGGTGATTCACCTGCCTTGGCCTCCCAGCCTCCCAAAGTGTTGGGATTACAGGCATGAGCCACCTTGCCTGGTCTAAAGAGAGGTGTTTTGTTTTGTTTGTTTTTTTTAAATACAGAGTCTCTCTCTGTTGCCCAGGCTGGAGGGCAGTGCATGATCTCGGCTCACTGCAGCCTTCACCTACCGGGTTCAAGCAGTTCTGTCTCAGCCTCCTGAGCAGCTGAGACGGCAGGCGCACGCGGCCACACCCAGCTAATTTTCTGTATCTTTATTAGAGAGGGGGTTTCACCGTGTTGGCCAGGATGATCCTCCCACCTCGGCCTCCCAAAGTGCTGGGATTACATGTGTGAGCCACTGGGCCTGGCCCAAGAGAGATTATTTATTAAAGGATCATCTCTCTGGGGCAGAGAGTCTGGTTCCTGCCGTAGAGTGTGACAGCCCCACTCTCTCAAGGAGAAGAGCTTCAGGAATGTGGATATTGAGATGTTTAGAAAAGGGTTGATTATCATTAGAGACAGCTGAGATTCTAAAACCTCAGAACATAAAAAGGATGTAGTTTTTTTTTTTTTTTGTTTTTTCTGGAGACAAGAGTCTCCCTCTGTCACCCATGCTGGAGTGCAATGGTACGAACTTGGCTCACTGCAATCTCTGCTTCCTGGGTTCAAGTGATTCTCCTGCCTCAGCCTCCCAAGTAGCTGAGACTACAAGCACACAACACCACACTCGGCTAATTTTTGTATTTTTAGTAGAGACGGGGTTTCACCATGTTGGCCAGGCTGGTCTCGAACTTCTGACCCCAGGTGATCTGCCCTCCTCAGCCTCCCAAAGTGCTGGGATTATAGGTGTAAGCCACCGTGGCCAGTAAAAGGGTGTAGTTCTAAGTAAGCATCCAAGTGAGCATCCAGGCTGGTTGCAGTGACTCCAGCAGTAATCCCAGCACTTTGGGAGGTTAAGGCGGTTGGATTGGTTCAGCTCGGTTGGAGACCAGCCTGGGCGCATGGCAAAGCCCTGTTGCTACAAAAACATACAAAAATTAGGCTGGACAAGGTGCCTCACGTCTGTACTCCTAACACTTTGGGAGGCTGAGGTGGGTGGATCACCTGAGGTCGGGAGTTTGAGACTAGCCTGGCCAACATGGTGAAATCCTGGCTCTACTAAAAATATAAAAAAATTAACTAGGTGTGGTGGTGGGCGCCTGTAATCCCAGCTACTTGGGAGGCTGAGGCAAGAGAATCACTTGAACCCAGGAGGCAGAGGTTGTAGTGAGCCAAGATTACACCATTGTACTCCAGCCTGGGCAACAAGAGCAAAACTCCGTTTCAATTTAAAAAAAAGAAGTACAAAAATTAGCCAAGCTTGGTGGTGTGTGCCTGTAGTCTCAGCTACTTGGGAGGCTGAGGTGGGCGATGGCTTGAGCGCAGGAGTTTGAGGCTGCAGTGAGGTATGATTGTGCCACTACACTCTAGCCAGGGTGACAGTGAGACCCTGTCTCAGAAAAAGTAAGCATCGCTTGGGTAATAGCTGGTTCTCACACATTATGCAGCCCCTTCTGCCTTTTCAGAGAGAGTGGCAGCCTCACATGGAAGTGGAGTGTTCTTCTCAGTGGAGTAATGGGTTTCATGGAAGCCCTGCTGATGGCAAGGAATCATGGGAATTTCTCTTCCCTTCTTAAGATAAATGTTTTTCCTTCCAGATGACGATTCCTGGGACCTCGTGACCTGCTTCTGCATGAAGCCCTTTGCTGGCCGCCCCATGATCGAGTGTAATGAGTGCCACACCTGGATTCACCTGTCCTGTGCGAAAATCCGGAAGTCCAATGTTCCGGAAGTGTTTGTCTGCCAAAAGTGCCGGGACTCCAAGTTTGACATCCGCCGTTCCAACCGATCGCGGATGGGCTCCCGGAAGCTATTCCTGGACTGACTGCTGGCTGGTGAGGAGGCTGCAAACGTGGAATCAGAAGCGACAGTGGGCTTCTTAAGCCCTTCTCTTAGTTGAGCACAGAACTCTCAGCTCTGGTGGGGGCAGATCTCTGCCATTCAGGTGCCTAAGCAAAAGGACAGACTGTCCAGGTAGAAACTGTACATAGCCAGTGACTGAATGCAACCTTTGCTGGCCAGCGCTGCTGCCAGAGCTGTGTTCCCTGCAGTGGAGGTGGACCGGACACCCATGTGCAGCGCGTTTGGCTCAGTTGAAAATGAGGGTCCATGGTAGCTGTGTGTTTTGCTATCATTGCTAACAGATTCCCGCTTATTGGGCTGAGTGCCAGTTGTTATTCTGCTTCCACTGTGTTGGGGAGAGGTGTTCGGTTTCCCCGGCCTGTTAATGAACAGCCATACGTGTAAGCTTTTTCTTGCGTGTTAAGTCTTTTACCAAAAGTGTCTGTACAGCAACCATCTTAAGTTGCCCCTGCTTAGTGGCTTGCCCTCTGCCTCAGCTCGGCCTGACAGGCTGGGGGAGGCACTGGTGGGAGGCCTCGGGCTCCCCTCGAGGGGCCCTGGGGTGGTGGGTCAGTGCGTGGTTCTTAGGTTTCCTTCTGTTTGTTAAAAGGACAATGTGGCCGCTTCTCTGTGGAAAGGGGATTGGTTGGGGGATTGAAGTGGCCCGTGTTCGTAACTCAGTTTCCTGTTTTGCACGATGTAAAAACCCTGTCTTTTTGCACGATGCAGCCAAAAGTATTGGCTGATTTCTTGCTGAGCGCCCTCTCAGTTGGTGTCTGAGGTCCTGGTGGGGCCCAGGCCAGCTGTTTTCGAGTGTGGAAACTCGTAGGTTCTGTTCTGTTTTCTTCCTTTCGTCTTATTCTTGTAGCAACATAAAGGTTAGGCAATCACCGGGACCCGCATGGTGTTCCTCTAAATAATAGGGTAAAGGAGAGTTGGGAGGGAGACTTCTCTCTTGGGTGACTCTTGTATGCCCTTTTGACAGGCTGGCCTGCCGGTTCCACAGGGCAAGGTTAGGACTTGAGTCCTTTTTTTCTGGTTTGAGTTGTTGAGTGAGTGATAGGGTAAGCCTTCCAGATGACACCTTGGAACTGTGCCGAGTTCCTTAGATCTTTGCTGGGATCCTGGACTTGGGAGGTCCGTGTGAGGGCCAGCTCTGGAGAAAGCTGGGAGTTGGTGCTGGAGGCTTTGGAAGAACTCTGCTCAAGGGCAGCGTACCCCGGGACACTGGTGGTTCTGGGGCTGGGAGGGAGAGGGCCCCCGCTTTCTCCAAAATGAGCATTGCTCTTTAGCAGTTTGAATACTTGTTCTCAAAACGTTTTGTAATTGACTGGTAGGTTTTCATAAGCATTGTTTCTTGTAAGGCATGGAAAGGGAAGAATGCCCAAGGGGGTCATGTTTATTTTCAGCAGGATGGGCCTGAGTGCTCCCTGCTGGGGGCTTCCCCTTCGTGTGGCACCTTTGTGCCAGGCCACCAGGCAGACTCTTCCCACCTCCTTCCACTGAAGCACCAAGGGGCTTGAACCGTAATTTGGCTAATCAGAGGCATTTTTTTCCCCGAATATTTTTCACACTTGTTCAACCGTCTTATTTTTTTAAATTTCTGTTGCTTGTATTAACACAAAACTAGAGAGAGAGAGTTTCTGAAGCCAGTTTATTGTGAAGATCCCCAAGGGAAGGTTCTGTAGGGAAAGACAGTAAGCTGGTTTAGAAATAACCTTCTCTCGACACCATTGTCTGGCTCTGACGAGGGCGAACATCTAGGACGCATTGGAGAGGAATTTGCCAAAGATCCTGCCCTATGATAATGCCTGTCCAGTGTCTTCATCATACGAATAACCAAAGCTCCAAAGTGGTTTTCTTCTTAAAAAAAAAAAAAAAAAAAAAAAAAAAAAAAAAAATTCCACAAGCTTTTAAAGGTGCATTTAAGAATCCATGTGACTTTAGAGTGGAACTGCCGGCCCTGGCGACTGACATGTGTGCTAGAAGGTTGGACGCCTCTGGAATGCATGTGATACTCATCTCCATTGTTGTTTCCTTGATTGCATTTTTGTTCTTTTAACAGGCCTGTCCCTGTGGGTGGTGTCTAAGAAGTCGGACACCTTGGTTTTTGTGTTAGATTGAGCTGGGCAGCTGCAATCAGCTTCTTTATGCAAATTAGGCACGACCCATCTGGGGCTCCTGGTTGGTGGCTAATGAAGTGAGGGGAGGGAGGGATGTCACCCCAAAAGTAGGCCCTCCCATCGGCTTTGGCCAGGCCAGACACTTCACATCGTTTACATGGTTCTGTGTAATTTTAAAGTTTATGTGTATAAAGCGAAGCTGTTTCTGTGAAACTGTATATTTTGTAAATAAACATATTGCTACTTTGAGGTTCATGATTCAAGGTTCAGGTGATTGCCTTCTGTGTTGAAGAACAATTGTGTTTCTTTCCTCGATACCTCCCCAAACCATGATGACATGAAGTCTCTGGGAAGGCAGAGTATCAGTGTGCACTTAGCGGGATGGAGAATGCCCACGGCATTAACGTATTTTGCTGGAGAATTCCTCAGAAACCACAGGATGAGTAAATGTGAATGGTTTTTGCATTTTCTTCATCAGATTGTGGATTAGCTAAAGCCCCAGTGACTCTTTAGCCTATTTCTGATTTTTTTTTTTTTTTTTAAATGAGATGAAGGCTCACTCTGTTGCCCAGGCTGGAGTGTAGTGGCGCGACCTCGGTTCACTTTCGACCTCTGCCTCTAGGGTTCAATTGATTCTCCTGTCTTAGCCTCCCGGAGTAGCTGGAACCACAAGCACATGCCACCACACCTGGCTAATTTTTTGTAGTTTTAGTAGACACAGTTTCACTGTGTTAACCAGGATGGTCTTGATCTGACCTTGTGATCTGCCCGCTTCCGCCTCCCAAAGTGCTGGGGTTACAGTCGTGAACCAACGAGCCTGGCACCTCCCCCCCCTTTTTTTTTTGAGACAGTTTTGCTCTTGTCACCAAAGGTCGGCTCACTGCAACCTCTGCCTCCCGGTTTCAAGCTATTCTCCTGCCTCAGCCGCCTGAGTAGCTGGGATTACAGGTGCCTGCCACCATGCCTGGCTAATTTTTGTAGTTTTGGTAGAGATGGGGTTTCACCATGTTGGCCAGGCTGGCCTCAAACTCCTGGGCTCAGGTGATCCGCTTGCTTAAGCCTCCCGCTGGGATCACAGGCGTGAGCCACTGTGCCTGGCTGATTTTTTTTTTTCCTTACAAGATGATGCCTTCCCTATAGCCTGCTTTGAGAGACCTGCAGCTCCTGGAAGTTTCTGCAAGGCCAGGACGGGAATCTCCCTCCCCTCGGGTGCCGTTGTTGCCCCGCCACGTTTGGGGGGGGTTCCCAGTGCCCAAAATTCTGGCAATGAGCTGTCTGGCCCCTGAACTGACACCACCAGTGGCCAACTAGGAGCCTCTCCAGTGACGTCAGAGTCGTCCAGGCCTATTCACACCTCAAAGCCCGGAACGCTGAGGGGTTGGCCTTGGTTTCCAGTTGTCCAAGCCTGTGGGTGGCTGAGTCCTGGTTGGGTGCTCGAAGCAAGGGGGTGAGAAGCGACCGGCTTTGGCGAATGGGGTAAGACCTGCCCAGGCCTAGGAGTTGGCGTTTCGGGCCTGAGTTGGGGACCGGAGCGCCCCGGGCCCCGTCCGACGCTGGGGAGACGCGGGTCGCGAGGACCGCGGGAGGAGCGCGCCCCGGAGCCGAGCCAGGCCCGTCACCACCTCCCGGCGGCCCCGCCCCTCCCGGCAGGCCCCGCCCCGCCCCGCGGCCCCGCCCCGCCCCGCGGCCCCGTCGCCCCCGCCGGCCCCGCCGCCGCCATCTTTGTTGGGGGCAGCCGGGCCTGGCTCTGGAGATGCCGAAGTCGTGCGCGGCCCGACAGTGCTGCAACCGCTACAGCAGCCGCAGGAAGCAGCTCACCTTCCACCGGTAAGAGGCCTGGGCCCGAGGGCGCGGGAGTACCGGACCCGGGCCTCGCAGGCAGACTTGGAGGCCCCGGAGGCCCGAGGGCACGCGGCCGCCGCACCCGGGGACAGGCTGGGGTGATGGGCCCAGAGGGGCAGGCGCCGCCTCGCCCGCCGCGGGGACGCGGGGACGCGGAGACGCGGGGCGGGGCGGACGGAGGGGCTGCGGCGCACCTGGCGGGGCCGGGGCCGGGGTTTGCCAGCCCCCGCCGCGCGCCGGCCCGAAGGGAGCCCGGGACCTGGGCGGTGCAGTGGAGGAGTGGATCCCCAAGGGGCGTGAGGGCAGTGGGAAGGGACTTTGCAGGGTCGCGGGAGGATGCTGGACGCGTTGGAGTCTGCTCCTGCGCTCCCAGGACCCCCCGGCCCGGCCCAGGAGCAATCGTCCTTGGTCCACGGCGGAAGTTGCGCTTTCTCCAAGGTTCCACCACGGCACCGTTTCTCTACCCACTTTTGGGCACAACCCCGAAGGGAGGCTTGTGCTGATCGTTCGCATTCCCTCTGCTCCCGTTTTACTCTGTTTTGTGATAAATGCTTTGCTTGAAGTATACATAACCCACGTGGAAAAAAATGCACGGATCGTAAGTACACAGCCCGGCAGTTTTCCCCAAGTGAACGCCGCCGAACTGAAAACGTTGCCAGCTGGGTGCGGTGGCTTAACGCCTGTTATCCCAGCATTTTGGGAGGCTGAGGTGGGAGGATCGCTTGAGCCTGGGAGTTCGAGACCAGCCTGGACAACAGAATGAGACCCTATCTCTACAAATAATTTTGAAAAATTAGCCAGGCAAGATGGTGTGCCCCTGTAGTCCCAGCTGCTCAGGAGACTGAAGTAGGAGGATTGCGTGGACCCAGGTTCGAGGCTGCAGTGAGCTATAATCTCGCTACTGCACTCTAGCCTGGGTGACAGAGCGATCCCTCATCTGAGAATACGAAATAAAATAAGAAAACGTCACTACCCCTGAGAAGACCCCCCCACACACACACACCTGGACCCCTCCCAGACCCTCCTTCTCTCTCCTGCCCAAGGGGAACCCTATCCTGCCCTCTATCAGGGTGGATTACAGTTCATTCCCTTTCATTGCTGCATAGTATTCTATTGAATGCAAGTATCAGAACATACCGAATTGTTCTACAATTGAAGGGGCATTTGGGTGGCCCCACTTTTTGAATGACAAATACCATTGTTCTGGCGGCTGCTTGCAGTGGCTCACACCTGTAATCCCAGCACTTTGGGAGGCCAAGGCTGGTGGATCACCTGAGGTCAGCAGTTTGAGACCAGCCTGAAACATGGTGAAAACCCATCTCTACTAAAAATACAAAAATTAGCTGGGTGTGGTAGTGCTTGCCCGAAATCCCAGTTACTTGGGAGGGTGAGGCAGGAGCATCACTTGATGCTGGGATGAGCCGAGGTTGCACCACTGCACTCCACAGCCTGGGCGACAGAGTGAAACTCCATCTTTTTTTCTTTCTTTTCTTTTTTTTTTTTTAAATAAGATGGGCCGGCCGCGGTGGCTCAAGCCTGTAATCCCAGCACTTTGGGAGGCCGAGGCGGGTGGATCACGAGGTCGAGAGATCGAGACCAACCTGGTCAACATGGTGAAACCCCGTCTCTACTAAAAATACAAAAAATTAGCTGGGCATGGTGGCGCGTGCCTGTAATCCCAGCTACTCAGGAGGCTGAGGCAGGAGAATTGCCTGAACCCAGGAGGCGGAGGTTGCGGTGAGCCGAGATCGCGCCATTGCACTCCAGCCTGGGTAACAAGAGCGAAACTCCGTCTCACAAAAATAAAATAAAATAAAATAAAATAAAATAAAATAAGATGACGTTTTACCATGTTGGTCAGGCTGGTCTTGAAGTCCCGACCTCAGGTGATCCGCCCACCTTAGCCTCCAAAGTGCTTGGATTACAGACATGAGCCACCACGCCGAGTCGAAACTGCATCTTAAAAACAAAACATTGTTCTGGCCAGTTTTGCTGGAGCTTGTGTTGTGGTGCATCTGTCTGTCTGCTTCTGTTAGGTATATACCTGGGGATGGAGTTGCCACTCCTCTCTTGAAGCTGTTCTCTCCACTCCCATGAGAGCTCTATCACGTTACTGGTGAGCCTTGTGATGCTAATGACTGCTATGTGTAGCATTTCACACAACTGACCCCTGACCCTGGGTCACTTCTCCCACAAGGTGTCTGGGACACTTCTCAGCCACAGGTGTCCCTTCTCAGTCTCCTTTGCTGGCTCCTCCTTATTTCCAGCACTAAGTGTTGGGAGCCCTGGGGTGGGGATGTGGCCTGGGTGGCCTCTGTCCACACTTGCTCCCCAGGGGATGATCTCAGCCAAGCTTATCGGTTCTGCAGGGTCGTCCTGCACACTGACGTCTCCAGTTGCGTGTGGCCACCTGTCACGCCAGCAGATGGGTAACCTAAAAAGCACCTAGAATTTAACTCCTAACATATGAAACAAAGTTTTTTTTTTTTTTTTCCCCCGAGACGGACTCTCAATTTGTTGCCCAGATGGAGTGCGGTGGCGCGATCTCAGCTCACTGAAACCTCTGCCTCACTGGTTCAAGGGATTCTCCCGCCTCAGCCTCCCAAGTAGCTGGGATTACAGGAGTGTGCCAACACATTGGGCTAATTTTTGTATTTTTAGTAGAGATGGGGTTTTGCCATGTTGGCCAGGCTGTTTTCTAACTTCTGAGTTCAGGCAGTCTGCCTGCCTTGGCCTCCCAAAGTGCTGAGATTAAGTCACCACGCTAAGCTTCTACAAAACAAACTTCTGATCCCGTAAACCTGCCCTCCTGTAACTTCTTTTATCTCAAACATGAAACTTCTTCCTTCTCTATTTCACCGTCTACAGGCAGACCTTACTGCATGGCTTTCAAAATACATCCAAATCTGCCCTCTCATTACCACTTCCTGCCGGCGCCTGGTCCCACAGCAGCCAGGGTGGACTCAGGTTCCATCTCACCTCTGCCTAGAGCCTCCAGGGGCTCCCCAGCTGCTCAGGGCCTTGCGTCATGCAGTCCCCACTCTCTCTTGCTGTCTCAGCCAGACCTGCATGGGTGGCTGCTCCTGCTGTTCCCCCCAGCCCCTCAAGGCTTGTGCTCCTACTTCCATGGTCTGTGCTCCAACCTTGCCCCTTCAGCTACCTTTCCTGACCACCCCAGGGCTTTCCTCTGTCTGTTCTCTGGAGCAGCTGTCATCCCCGCAAGATACAGTCCACATCTGTGTGGCTCGTCGGCTGTGCCCCCTCTCCAGAATATTGGCTCCATGGGGGCAAGGACTTTGTCTCATCACCCCCCATCCCTAGCACCGAAACAGGGCCTGGCTCCTGGCAGGCTCCTGGCAAATGTAGCATCGGAAATGGCTCACTTGGGCTCTCTGGCCATGCTTGTGGTCTTGGGTTTCCTATTAAGGACGCTTTAACAGCTGTGACAGAAGCTTCCAGAAATTAGATGTGATTTAACAAAGTGAGAGGACTGAATGTCCACAGCTGCTCAGTGAAATACTCTGCGATGATGTGAAAATTCTGTGTGGGCCGGGCGCGGTGGCTCAAGCCTGTAATCCCAGCACTTTGGGAGGCCGAGGCGGGTGGATCACGAGGTCAAGAGATCGAGACCATCCTGGTCAACATGGTGAAACCCCGTCTCTACTAAAAATACAAAACATTAGCTGGGCTTAGTGGCACGTGCCTGTCATCCCAGCTACTCAGGAGGCTGAGGCAGGAGAATTGCCTGAACCCAGGAGGCGGAGGCTGCGGTGAGCCGAGATCGCGCCATTGCACTCCAGCCTGGGTAACAAGAGCGAAACTCCGTCTCAAAAAAAAAAAAAAAAAAAAAAAAAAGAAAATTCTGTGTGACGCCGAGGGGCTGGGACCAGTCTGCCGGGCCTCACCTCCCCGCCTCTGCCCTCAGGTTTCCGTTCAGCCGCCCGGAGCTGCTGAAGGAATGGGTGCTGAACATTGGCCGGGGCAACTTCAAGCCCAAGCAGCACACGGTCATCTGCTCCGAGCACTTCCGGCCAGAGTGCTTCAGTGCCTTCGGAAACCGCAAGAACCTGAAGCACAATGCCGTGCCCACGGTGTTCGCCTTTCAGGACCCCACGCAGGTAGGGGCGCGCTGCCTCTTGGTCTGCTCACATCCAGCCTTCACCGCCCACCGGCAGCTGGGTGCAGTGGTGGTGGTGGCATGTGTGGGCAAAGCCAAGGCCAGGACCTCCAGTGACAACCGCACTGTCATGCCTCCGGGGTCCACAGCCCTCTGGCTCTGCCGGCCGTGACCTCGGCTTTAAAAGTCATAATTTAAAGCCGCTTTAAAGATGAAATCATTCTATGGCTGGGAACAGTGGCTCACGCCTGTAATCCCAACACTTTGGTACGCTGAGGCGAGTGGATCACCTGAGGTCAGGAGTTTGAGACCAGCCTGGCCAACGTGTTGAAGCCCCGTCTCTACTGAAAATACAAAAATTAGCCGGGTGTGGTGACACATGCCTGTAATCCCAGCTACTCGGGAGGCTGAGGCAGGAGAATCGCTTGAATGAAGGCAGAGGTGGCAGTGAGCCGAGATTGCCTTGGTGGAGGTGGGCCGTGTGGGCCTGGCTCAGGAGAGAGCTCACGAAGAGTTGGATGCTGAAGCCTTGAGATTGGATTCTAGGCCACAGGGGCACCTACCTGTAGTGGGCAGGCAGAATGGTGGCCGGACAAGCCACAGGCCAGCAGCTCCCTGTACTGGTGGATTTATTGGGAGAGGAAAGGGACCCATGAGTGAAGAGTGGAGCCCATGGGAAGAACAAGGTGGCTGCATAGCCAACACATCCAGAGCGGCCGCCTGGGAGCCCCTGCCCCATCTGCCCCAGCAGCCTTTCCAGATGGCCTCAAGAGTGCTGCCTCACCCTCTTCAGGTCGGCCGTCCCTTCTTCGGGAAGCCCTCCCGGACCCTCACATCCCTGCTGGCCTCTGACCCCTTCCTGCCCCTCGGTTCCTGGCCCCTGGGGCCCCCGCTGTCCTTCCTGTTTCCCTCGCTGGTTTTGTTTTCTCCCTGGAACAGGAGCTCCACGAGGGCAGGGGCTGCTTTCCCTGCTTCAGGCTCCACACCCGGGACGCTGGCTGGCACAGGGCAGGTGCTTGAGGTGTGTGTCCACAGACAAGCAGTTTAATCACCTTCATGTGTTTGCGATGACATGTTTGTCCTGGAAAGATGACGGTTGAGCCACAAGGAGTGGGGGACATTTGTCATTGTAGCCCTCAGTGCTTCCAGAGCCAGGTGGTGGGCAGAAGCTGGGTACAGCCCCTGTCAGCTCCACACCATGTGGTCCCTGCACTGGCCCAGCCCAGGGGCCGCAGGTTCTGCGTCGGTGGCACCTCGAGTGGTGAGCTGGCCTTCTGCTTGCTGGTGGTTGTGGGGCAGGGTGCCAGGCCCTAGGGCAGGCGTCCCTAAACTTTTTACACGGGGCCGGTTCACTGTCCCTCAGACCGTTGGAGGGCCGCCACATGCTGTGCTTCTCTCACTGACCACCAATGAAAGAGGTGCCCCTTCCTGAAGTGCGGCGGGGGGCCAGATAAATGGCCTCAGGGGGCCACATGCGGCCCGCGGGCCATAGTGTGGGGACGCCTGCCTTAGGGTGACGCATAGGAAGTACATTGCTCCCTAGCTCTACAGGGACCTATTCAGGGCACTCTGACCATGATTTGGGAATATCTTTTGATAAAGGGAAGGCGGACCAGGTAGGCAGTGTGAGTTGGGTTGAGCTTCAGGTCAGTTTAATTTAGCAAACGTTCATTGATTGTGGCACGCAGTGGGCTGAGCACTGGGGACAACCATAATGCCCAAGGCCTGCCCGAGCTCTGAGTGTTCTTGGGGTCCACGTCCACTCTCTGTGTGTCTCTTGCAGCAGGTGAGGGAGAACACAGACCCTGCCAGTGAGAGAGGAAATGCCAGCTCTTCTCAGAAAGAAAAGGTGAGTGCACTGGGCCCGGTGCTGGAATGTTTACATTACGCTGTGGGTTGAGACAGGAAGGTGGCATTTTCCCGGTGAGGCCGGCCTGTGGGGCTGTTGCCTTTCCTCATATGCCAGTTTGGATTCCCTGTTTTTCCGGAGGGAAGGTCTAAGCCTCTGAGCTTCCTTCTTTTCGATATCAAAGAATCTCAGTTGCTAGTAAGGATGGTGCCTGATTCTCTCTTTTTTTTTTTGAGACGGAGTCACGCTTTTGTCACCCTGTCACCCAGGTTGGAGTGCAGGGGTGCAGTCTTGGCTCACTGCAGCCTCCTCCTAGGTTCAAGCGATTCTCCTGCCTCAGCCTCCCAAGTAGCTGGGATTACAGATGCCTGCTACCATGTCTGGCTGATTTTTATATATTTTTTTTAGTAGAGATGGGGTTTTACCACATTGGCCAGGCTGGTCTCCAACTCCTGACCTGTAGTGATCCACCTGCCTCAGCCTCCCAAAGTGCTGGGATTACAGGCATGAGCCACCATGCCTGGACCCCCTTTTTGGTAGAGATAGGGTCTTGCTATTTTACCCAGGCTGGTCTCAAACTACTGGAGTCACTGCGCCCAACCTTTTTTTTTTTTGAGGCAAGTTTCACTCTGTTGCTCAGGCTCGGTTCAGTGGTACAGTCATGACTTATGGCAGCCTCATCCTTCCAGAACCAAGCCATCCTCCTATTTCAGCCTCCCAAGTGGCTGGGACCATAGGCATATGCCACCACACCCAGCTAATTAAAAAAAAAATTGTTTTGTAGAGGTGGGGGTCTTGTTCTCTTGCCCAGTCTGGTCTCAAACTCTTGGATTCAAGAGATTCTCCTGCCGTGGCCTCTCAAAGTGCTGAATTATAGGTGGCAGCCACCGCACCTCACTGTGCCTGATGTCACTGCCCCCCTCCCCGTGCCCCCCCGCCTGATTTCTTAAAGTTCAGTTTCAGGGCTGGGTATGGTGGCTCACACTTGTAATCCCAGCACTTGGGGGAGGTGGGTGGATTTCTTGAGGCTAAGAGTTTGAGACTAGCCTGGCCAACGTGGTAAAACACCATCTTTACTTAAACTATAAAAATTAGCTGAGCTGGGCGTGGCGGCTCCTGCCTGTAATCCCAGCACTTTGGGAGGCCAAGGCAGGTGGATCACCTGAGGTCAGGAATTCGAGACCAGCCTGGCCAACATGAGAAAACTCTATCTACTAAAAATACAAAAATTAGGCCGGCTGTGGTGGCTCATACCTGTAATCCTAGCACTTTGGGAGGCCAAGGTGTGTGGACTGCCTGAGGTCAGGAGTTGGAGACCAGCCTGGTAAAACCCCATCTCTACTAAAAATACAAAAATTAGCTGGGCGTGGTGGTGGGTGCTTATAATCCCAGCTACTTAGGAAGAGAATCACTTGAATCCGGGGGGTGGAGGTTGCAGTGAGCTGAGATCACACCACTTCACTCTAGCCTGGACGAAAGAGCTAAACTCAAGAGAAAACAAAATAAAAAAAAATCAGCTGGGCATGCTTGCACGTGCCTGTAGTCCCAGCTACTCAAAAGGCTGAGGGAGAATTGCTTGAACCTGGTAGGTGGAGGTTGCAGTGAGCTGAGATCGTGCCACTGCACTCCTGTAGAGCTAGATTCCGTCTCAAAAAAAAAAAAAAAAAAAAAAAGGCCGGGCGTGGTGGCTCAAGCCTGTAATCCCAGCACTTTGGGAGGCTGAGGCGGGTGGATCACAAGGATGATCGGGACCATTTTGGTCAACATGGTGAAACCCCGTCTCTACTAAAAATACAAAACATTAGCTGGGCATGGTGGCACGTGCCTGTAATCCCAGCTACTCAGGAGGCTGAGGCAGGAGAATTGCCTGAACCCAGGAGGCAGAGGTTGCGGTGAGCCGAGATTGCGCCATTGCACTCCAGCCTGGGTAACAAGAGTGAAACTCTGTCTCAAAAAAAAAAAAAAAAATAATAATAATAATTTCACTGGGGATGGTGGTGGTCGCCTGTAATTCCAGCTACTGGGGAGGCTGAGGCATAAGAAGTACTTGAACCCCGGAGCAGAGGTTGCAGTGAGCCAAGATCATACCACTCACTCCAGCCTGGATGACAGAGCGAGACTGTCTCAAAAAATATAAGTGTTAGGAAGAGGCTGGCTGTTTGTGCAGGGGCACAGACCCTGGAGCTGGGCCCTGGCTGTTGCCACTCCCCCAGAGGGACAAGTAGCAGCTTTAGCAGGGCCCCAAATGCATCTGCAGGGCTATAGTTCTGGACTCCACCCTGCTGTTCCCAGGTCCTCCCTGAGGCGGGGGCTGGAGAGGATGGCCCTGGGAGAAACATGAACACTGCGCTTGAGCTTCAGTTGCCTCCAAATGCCACAGGACCCGTAAAACAGGTAAGACTGAGTACAGAGGTGGCCAGTGCTCCAAATGCGATGGAAACCGGTGTCCTGAGCACACACCACATGAAAGCCGTGTGGCTGAGGCAGGGTGCGCAGCCTTGGTTGCAGAGCTTCCCAGTATAATTCACCACCATGGTGTGGAAACGTCTGGATTTCAGGAGAGCAGCCAGGAGCATCTGGCTGCCCGGGGCAGGGTGTGCTGGATGTGTCTGGTGGCCTGCCCTGGCCCGCCTTCTGCTGGTGAGGCAGCCCTCAGCTCTCATTTCCCCGTCCTCAGGTCTTGCCACAGAGGCCGCAAGCAACAGAGGCTGTTGGCTGGCTGGCCGGCCCTGCAGGCCTGAGAAGGCCCCGCAACAAGCAGCCGTCTGATCACAGCTACGCCCTTTTGGACTTAGATTCCCTGAAGAAAAAACTCTTCCTCACTCTGAAGGAAAATGAAAAGCTTCGGAAGCGCTTGCAGGCCCAGAGGCTGGTGATGCAAAGGATGTCCACCCACCTCCGAGCCTGCAAAGGGCACTGGGGACTCCAGGCCAGACTTCGGCCAGAGCAGCAGAGCTGAGCCCCATGGGCTCTGGACACACAGGTGGCAGAGGCACCAGGGCTGGCAGGGCTTTGCACCTCTGGCTGTGGACATTTCTGTGTGCTATGGATACTGAGAAAGTTGGCCATAAGGCCTGCTGGGTGGGGGACTGGGACAGTGGTTAAGCTCCCCGGCAAGAGCTTCTGGGGGACGTTTAGAGGCATGGCACCAGGAGTGCACATCCATGGCATGACAAGCTTATCTTCCCACGGCAACAGAAGCCCAGGCTGAAGCTGGTTCTGGACACTGTCCTTTCCGAGCGAGTACAGTTGGAATTCCGCCCCAGTGTGGGAGATGCTCCTGAGGAAGCCACGTGGGGGAGCACTGGCCGGCTCTGTGGCAAGTGAGTGGGTGCCTGCCTCCATCAGCCTGGACAGCTGCTCAGGGTTTTGAGTGACTCCTGTCCCAGGCTGGTGTGAGTGGGCAGTGTAATAAAGTGTCTTTCTATATGATGTTGCTTCCATCATTTTGTTTTCTCTCCTGCTGTGATTCCTTCTAAAAGACTGACTTCCATGGCTGGGTGCAGTGGCTGATGCCTGTAATCCCAGCCCTTTGAGACCAGCCTGGCCAACATGGTGAAATCCCATCTCTACGAAAAAGTACAAAAATTAGCCAGGCATGGTGGCACATGCTTGTAGTCCCAGCTACTGGGGAGGCTGAGGCAGGAGGATCACTTGAACCTGGGAGGCAGAGGTTGCAGTGAGCTGAGATAGTGCCACTGCACTGTAGTCTGGGCCACAGAGACTGTCTCCAAAAAAAAAGACTTCCTATTTCATGTAATTTATAATTTTAGTGAGTTAAAGAGAAAACAAAAGTTCAAGCCAAACTGCTTTCCTAACTTGGGGTCTATTTCTCAGGCAAATTTTTTTTTTTTTTTTTTTTTAAATCTTTCCATTTTTGTTTTTTTGAGGGGGCCACATTTCTGGCATGGGTAAATGTTTAATGTAGAAAATGAAACCCCAGCTTCAGGTGAAGGCCTGTGGTTGACTGAAGGCTGGGGAGAAGGCCTCTGGGGAAGGGGTGGGGCACCCCCCCCCTTAACGTTGCTCGCTCTTGAAGATGAACACAAGATAAATGGAAGAGCGCCACCCTCTGCTTTCAGGAAAGGTTTATTGTGGTGACTGCCTTCTGTACAGTCGACTGCAAGCGGAACGCAGAGGATGGGTGCCCGGAGGCGCCTGTGGCAGAGGCACACGGGAAGCCCGGGGCCCAGGCTCATGCAACATGACGCTCACCGCGGCTCAGGCCGTGGGGCTATCATCGGGAAACGTTTCTAAAAAATGGAGATGGATGTTACAGAATTGGACAATCTGAAGTGCTTCTCAAAACCAGAAGAAGGAGGTTCTTGGCCGTTACTCAGATGCCTGTGCTGGGGGGAGGCCTGACTAGCAACAGCCGTGGGTGGGCTGGAGGCTGGCGCAGCTTTGGGGCCCCCGGGCCAGCTGTCTCGGCCACCGCCTGTGTGGTACTCACTCTGAGGGGTCAGCGAGAGCGACTGATGGCTGCCACTTCCAGGACCCATGAGACAGGCCTCAGGAAACTACTGCAGCCAAAGCTCAGGCTGTCGATGCTGCATTCTGCATCCCAACTGGGCACGTGAGGGAAGGGTCTGAAGGGCGACTCCGGAGCACAGGCCCTGGTTCCCTGTGAGGACTCAGGACCTGCAGCAGCGGGTTGCAGTGCCACCTGCTGGGTGCCATGGGCCAGGCCTGGAGTCCACACCTCCGAGTTCGGTGTCTGAGGTCTTGCCCACCCTTGTAAGTGCCTGGCCCTGTCCTCTCAAGCTGCCATTGCCCAGCATGGCACTCGAGGTGGGTGGTACAGGCGGTGGAGGGACAGAAGCCAGCTCGAGCCTGCTGGTGGCAGGGCGTTTTCCCACAGGGATACAGGAAGCCACCTCGTCAGGGACAGGCCCTGGGATCGGGAGTTACACTACCCTGTACCAAGCTGAGGGGGCCGCTGGAATGATTTGAGCAGCTCTGGGAGTGGGGAAAAAAGACTAATTTCCAAACCTGTTTGTTCTCAGTTAAAAAGCAGTTTTATAAACCCGCAATCCGCTCCAGATTCACGCAGTAATATTTCAGCAGGAGAAGGTGGTCGTGGGAAGTCAGCCCAGCAGACGCTCCCTGACCTGGAGGCCTGCCTGCCTTTCCACATTGTTCCCCACGTTCGGCGTGGACTTCAGGAAAAGCGGCTCACGCTCCTGTGGTGTGGGCAGGGTGTTCCACAAACACCTCCAGACACAACCAAGAGCTACAGGGCGGCGCGCTGCGGTCAGCCCGTGTGCTCAGGGGACCCGGCGGAGTCAAGGCCAGCGCCCTTCCCTCCAGGAACCAATCCTTGGGAAAACAGCCATGGCCACACTGCAGTCTGGTTCCCAGTGGGGCTGCCTCAGTCCCACCCCCAGCACCCTCGAAAGCTGGGGTGTCTGCGTGTCCCTTCACATAATTGATATGGTACCACCTCCTATAATAATAATATAAAATAAAAACATCTGATGTCTGGGTTTTTTCCCTGCTTCCAAATTTGTAGACTCCCAGGAAGAAAAGATTTTTTGCAGCCTTTTAAAAATCTGGTTCTCAGGCAGTTTATCCATCTGTATCGATCCTGTGGGCTGTAAAAGAAAAGACAGACGCAGGTGGTTAGAAGGTGGCCGTTCCCATGCCCCTTTCTCCTGATGGGGAAACACAGGGCACCAGCTGCTGAAACTCAGCTGCTTCTGGAACCTGGAGGTCTGCTTCCATCCCCCCGCCATTCAAGCTGCATGCTCCAAAGAGCTCCCTCCAATTCGACCTGTGAAAGGGCCCCAGCACCCTTTCTCAGGGCACAAATCATGGGCTCTGAGTGAATCATGGGTCAAGGGCTAGCTGGCATCTCTGCTCCCAAGCAGGCAGCTGAGGGAAGGTGGCTGGAAGCCCACACACTGAGCAGCCACCGTGAGGTCTCCGCCCCCGTTAGCTAGTGGCTGCCAAGGGACGGCTACTCACACTGCTTTGGTATCCGGAGGGCCTCACTGTCCAGCACCATCACCTGATGCAGGACGCCTCGGAACTGATAGAGCACTTTCAAGTTCTTCTCTTCACCCACACACGGGTCATAAAAGCCAGGCAGCCCAGCCTGTAACAAACAAATTGCTACTCTAAATACTCCAGATACTCCACAGGGTGTAAGGCCCAGCGCTCACTCCTCACTACCAGCGGAGGTGCAGTGTGCACGGCCTTCCCTGGGGAGATGCAGACTTTGGAGCGTGAAGAAAAAGAAACAAGAATCTGGAAAGGTTGCCAAGACTTGCTTCTTAGTAAGGTCCCTTCCTTATACCAAGTAGACCTCTATCTTCACAGAAAGCCCACCAAGACAGACACTAGACAACTTCCAGGGAGCCAGGAGCTCTCTGGCCTGAGCTAACCTGCATTTTCATGGATGCAAGGCCCCAGACCCCAGAGGTGAGATCCACACATTACAAGTGAACTCACGTTCTTTTTGGAACAAGGCAAAAATAAACAGAATCACATGCCATGAAGGCAGGTGTGTGTTTGCTGGTGTGGCTGGCATACAGCAGGAGCTCAGTAAATCCTTACTGAGTGAGTGGATGAAAGAAATGACTGAATGAAGCGAATAGCTCCAACGTGGGTATTACTCTGGGCAGCATCCCATGCAGTAGATGCTGATGACAGCAAAGATTCCACTGCAAGGGGCCAGGCTGTCCTTGTCAGACTGAACCTGTTCTTCAAAACACTTTTTGTTTTGGAGACGGGGTCTTGCTCTGTCACCCTGGCTGGAGTGCAGCGGCACTATCACAGCTCACTGTAGCCTCAACCTCCGGCGCTCAACCAACCCTCCCACTTCAGCCTCCCGAACAGCTGGGATGACAGGCACATGCCACCATACCCGGCTAATTTTCTCTTTTTTGTAGAGACAGGGTTTTGCCATGTTGCCCAGGCTGATCTCGAACTCCTGGGCTGAAGCCATCCGCCCACCTTGGCCTCCCCAAGTGCTAGGATTACAGGCATGAGTCGCTGCATCCAGCCTGTTCAGATATGTGAACAGTTGGCACATGGTGGCTGGTGCTGCTGTACCTTGGAGGCCTCCGTTAGGATGAGCTTCGAATCCTTCACCAGGCACTGCAGGGGCACAGTCACGTCAATCACCTTCACCTTCTCGCTCTTCCTGCTCTTGTCATTGACAAACTTCCCGTACCAGGCATTAACGATGATGAGCCCTGAGGACGGACTCACAGTAGAGGAAGGCCTCCTTTGGGCACCTCCCTGTGCAGCTTGGAGACCCCCAGCACCCACCCTGGCCCAAGAGAGGACACATGTTCTTACCCATTCTGGACTCTTCTGCCTCGATTATCCTTCGGACAGATTCCTGCATCAGCCGGACCTGCCAGAGAACGAGGATGACATGGTTAGGGCCCCGCCAGGCCCGATCCACCTCTGGTCAGAGGGCCACAGGCAGGCAGTCTCTGTCCAGGTCAACGTACCTGCTCAGGGCCTGGAGAGGAAGAGAGTGGGCACCCTGACAGCTCTGCTACCCAAGTGGCGGGCTTTGAATCTCTTGAGACCTGGGGCAGGCAGCTCAGTCAGGAGAGAAGCTGAACTGGCATGACCCCTCCTGTTACCATTGGTGGGAGCTCCCTTTCTAGGGATAAATGCATGGGTGGGCTTTCTTGACCCAATAAAAAAACACTGGATGCACTGTCAGCTTTAAAAAGAGAGATTTCGGGCTGGGCGCGGTGGCTTAAGCCTGTAATCCAAGCACTTTGGGAGGCTGAGACGGGTGGATCACGAGGTCAAGAGATCGAGACCATCCTGGTCAACATGGTGAAACCCCGTCTCTACTAAAAATACAAAAAATCGGCCGGGCGCGGTGGCTCAAGCCTGTAATCCCAGCACTTTGGGAGGCCGAGGCGGGTGGATCACGAGGTCAAGAGATCGAGACCACTCTGGTCAACATAGTGAAACCCCGTCTCTACTAAAAATACAAAAAATTAGCTGGGCATGGTGGCGTGTGCCTGTAATCCCAGCTACTCAGGAGGCTGAGGCAGGAGAATTGCCTGAACCCAGGAGGCGGAGGTTGCGGTGAGCCGAGATCGCGCCATTGCACTCCAGCCTGGGTAACGAGCGAAACTCCGTCTCAAAAACAAACAAAAAAAAAAAACAAAAAATTAGCTGGGCATGGTGGCGCGTGCCTGTAATCCCAGCTTCTCAGGAGGCTGGGGCAGGAAAATTGCCTGAACCCAGGAGGCGGAGGTTGCGGTGAGCCAAGATCGCGCCATTGCACTCCAGCCTGGGCAACAAGAGCGAAACTCGGTCTCAAAAAAAAAAAAAAAGAGAGATTTCACAGAAGAAGCTGGACTCCCAGCTACTCTTGATAGGTCCCATGTTCTCCAGTGGCATCATTCTACTGGGCATAGCTGTGCTGTCCCCTCAGACAGGCATGTGCTTGCTGGGCCATGCACATGGCCCACGGCCCACTTCAGCCCTCTTGCTGTGAAGCACTTGGCAGTGTGCTCGCCACTTCCCCAGGACGCCGGCTCCCTCATGCTCCATAAAAGGCAGAACACTCAGAGGGAAGAAAAAGAAGCCAATAGTCACCACTTCAAAAAAGCCCTTGTTATGTCTTTGGAGGGTAATTATCTTTAGGGCAGGGACTGCAGGGCCGAGTATCGCATCCCACAGGCGACAGAAAGACTAAAATGGGGAGCTGAGGTACTGGAGAAGAGAAGTCGGACGCTAAGGCCTTGAGACCAACATGCAGGGTATGGAGTGTGTCGCTTAAGAACGGCAGGGAGGAAGGGGCAGCGTCCCTGCGTCCGGCGCTGCAGCAGCACTCACAGCGGACTCTGCCTCCTGCTTCTTCTGCAGCACATCAGTGGCGGCGCTTTCCCGTTGCTTCTCCAATTCCCTGAGCGAGATGAACACAAGCCCCACGTTAGCGTGGCGCTGCCCAGCTTCCAGCCAACACAGCCCTTCCCTTGCTGGACCTGAGCCCAGCAAACAGTCTGTGATCTTACTGGAGTTCCAGTTCTAGAACTTTGAAAAATATTCCCACGAAACTCTTAGGCAAGTCTGTTAGTCACAGGCTGGCAGCTTTCATTTTACCCCTAGGTGGCTCTGCCCCACCTACTCACCGGAACTAACGGGACACCCATTGTCAGTCTCTTTGGAAAGAAGACCCCACCACATAAGATTTCAAGAGACCGTCCGGGCGCGATGGCTCAAGCCTGTTATCCCAGCACTTTGGGAGGCCGAGGCGGGTGGATCACGAGGTCAAGAGATCGAGACCATCCTGGTCAACATGGTGAAACACCATCTCTACTAAAAATACAAAAAATTAGCTGGGCATGGTGGCGTGTGCCTATAATCCCAGCTACTCGGGAGGCTGAGGCAGGAGAATTGCCTGAACCCAGGAGGTGGAGGTTGCGGTGAGCCGAGATCGCGCCATTGCACTCCAGCCTGGGTAACAAGAGCGAAACTCCGTCTCAAAAAAAAAAAAAAAAAAATTTCAAGAGGTCCCACCAACCTTGTGGGATTGTTATTATTTTTTTAAATTTTAATTTTAAAATAGAGATGGGGGTCTCACTATATTGCCCAGGCTAGTCTCAAACTCCTGGGCTCAAGTGATCCTATTGTCTCAGCCTCGAAAAGTGCTAGGATTATAGGCGTGAGTTACTAAATAACAATTTTGGTAGGAACAACACCACTTTGGACACACAGATCTGCTTTCCTGTAACAAAGTATGGGACTTGGGGTCAGCAGAGGCCTGTCCTTCCAGAAGACTGGGCCAGCACATGTCTTGTTCCAAGCCTGAAGCTTCTAGGGAACCAGGATTCTGAATCCAAAGGCCAGAGGGGCCCAGAAGAGGAGATTCATTCCTTTATCTGAGATTCTCTAAGAGCAATGCTTTACTAAATGAGATACTATAAAGTAACAAATCTATACCACCTCTCAGTTTGCTGTAGAGATGCTTGCACTAATACTTGAGGTTTCATAGCATGCCCCATTGGATTATCTAAGAAACTGCAAAATAAATTACATTTCTATAACTTATAAGACTATATATAGTTAATGCAGGCCTCTTACATAAGAATCCAGAACCCATTCCTCTTAAACTCAGTGCCACGAAAGGGAAAAGAAGTTTTTATTTCTTGAGGCCATGGTTTAGAGGCTCAACGCTTTTATAAACTCCGGTCCTTTCTAAGAGTAGGAATAGTAGGAATTGCGAACGAAGAGGTAACAGCAGCCCAGCTACTGACAATGATAAATCGTTAACATTTACCAATCGTGGCCCAGACATTAGCCTAAGTGCCTTACATGCATTAATTAATTCATGTTTCCTAATCACCCTACACAGTAGGCTCTGTTATACTCTCCATTTAAAAGGTGAGGAAACTGAGGTACAGGGCTGGTTAGTGACATGTCCATACATGTTAACTCACTTCTCTCTCTGGGCCCTGAGGTATGGTTTGATGATCAGACGGTGCATGGCAAAGTAGACCACCAGAGGCCCCACGGTGGCATAGAACACGGCACTGGGCAGAAGCTGGTCCGTCAGGTGAATAGGGAAGAAGTACGTCTGACTGGCCCTGTTGAGCCTGGGGAAAAACACAAAAAACAAAATAGCCAAGATGAATCAGGTTTTCCAGGGAAGGGCAAGGAGGTGTCAGCCACAGGTGAGAACTTGCGCTGTGTAGCGGAGAGCCGAAGGAGCCTTGGAGTCTGTTCCTTTCACAGTCCACTGCCTTTGCTGGCTTCCCATTCCAGACTCTGACTGATGGATCTGACGCTGTGACAGAATAAAGATCCCAGTATCTGCTGACCTCAGGGCAAAGCAACAAGAGGAACACTTCACAGGGTCAACATCCTCTACAGGGACATTTGGTCAGAGGCTGTAGAGGACCGGAATGGGCTCCTCTAGATGTCGCTGGAGAGTCACATCTGTCCTTAACTGAAGTTCCAAAAGAAGTTGGTGAAGACTTCAAAAGTTAGTGAGTTAAGGAGGATCTGCTTCCAGCGGTGGCTGAGTAGCTCCTATTGGATCAATATGTAAACTCTGGACCACATATAACAAATGTGGCTGGGCACGGTGGCTCATACCTGTAATCCCAGCACTTTGGGAGGCCAAGGCAGGTGGATCGAGAGGTTAGGAGATGGAGACCATCTTGGCCAACATGGTGAAACCCTGTCTCTACTAAAAATACAGCAATTAGCTGGGCGCATGCCTGCAATCCCAGCTACTCGGGAGGCTAAGGCAGGAGAATCACTTAAGTCAGGGAGTTGCCAGGCACGGTGGCTCACAGCTGTAATCCCAGCACTCTGGGAGGCCGAGGCGGGTGGATCATGAGGTCAAGAGATTGAGACCATCCTGGCCAACATGGTGAAACCCCGTCTCTACTAAAAGTACAAAAATTAGCTGGGTGTGGTGGTGTGAGCCTGCAGTCCCAGCTACCCGGGAGGCTTAGGCAGAATTGCTTGAACCCGGCAGGCAGAGGTTGCAGTGAGCTGAGATTGCGCCACTGCACTCCAGCCTGGTGCCTGGTGACAGAGCAAGACTCTGTCTCAGGCCGGGCGCAGTGGCTCAAGCCTGTAATCCCAGCACTTTGGGAGGCCGAGACGGGTGGATCACAAGGTCAAGAGATCGAGACCATCCCGGTCAACATAGTGAAACCTCGTCTCTACTAAAAATACAAAAAATTAGCTGGGCATGGTGGCACGTGCCTGTAATCCCAGCTACTCAGGAGGCTGAGGCAGGAGAATTGCCTGAACCCAGGAGGCGGAGGTTGCGGTGAGCCGAGATCGTGCCATTGCACTCCAGCCTGGGTAACAAGAGCGAAACTCTGTCTCAAAAAAAAAAAAAAAAAAAAAAAAAAAAGACTCTGTCTCAAAACAAACAAACAAAAAAACCCAGGGAGTCGGAGGTTGCAGTGAGCCAAGATCGCACCACTGCTCTACAGCCTGGCGACAGAGTGAGGCTCCGTCTCAAAAAAAAAAAAAAAAAAAAAAATTAAAAGACTAAACAGTAACGAGAAGCTGGCAGACACTGCGGGAGGGCGGAAGCTAAGAAGAATGGACTGGCACTGGCAAGTTTCCCTTTTTTTTTTTTTTTTTTTTTTTTAATAAAACAGCTTTGGGCTTGAGGGTAAAGTTCAGTCTGTACTTTATGGGCTGGCTGAAACCTGGAAAGAAACTTGCAGTGATATTAGATTGAAGAACCAGAGCTCAGAGGTGGGCACGGTGGCTCATGCCTGTAATCCCAGCAATGTGGGAGGCTAAGGCGGGTGGATCACGAGGTCAGGGGTTTGAGACCAGCCTGACCAACATGGTGAAACCCCATCTCAACTAAAAATACAAAAATTAGCCGGGTGTGGTGGCGTGAGCCTGTAATCCCAGCTAGTCGGAAGGCTGAGGCAGGAGTATCGCTTGAACCTGGGAGGCGGAGGATGGAGTAGCTGAGAGTGCACCACTGCACTCCAGCTTAGGCGACAGAGTGAGACTCTGTCTCAAAAAACAAACAAAAAGAACCAGAGCTCAGAGTCTGTGACAACAACAGGTGCTAGAAACAGGGGGAGGGCTCCCTAAAAGGAAAGTTGGAGATACAGAGCACCGAATTCTGTGTGTGAGGGTGGCAGAACTCTCCAGCTGATCCGTGAGCTACCATGCGGCCTTGCAAAGGCTAAAATAGTACTGAGGTTCTGGCTGCTGCCATCAGAGGTGAGGCAGAGTTTGCAGTTTCAGTTCAGCCAAGTCAACCACCTTCTAAAACGAAAATCAACACTTTTTGGAAAAACGGAACAAAATATTGAGTCTTTACAATGTACCATTCACAATACTCAGGATATAATACAAACTATTCTATATACATACATACACACACACATGAGAAAAATGAAGAGACCAACCCTATGTAGAATCAGCTCATAAGGACTTAAAACAACTATGCAAATGATGCTTAAAGCCATACAATGTTCTTGTGAAGAAAGACAAAGATATAAAATCTCAACTGAGAAACAGAGAGTATAGGAAAGAATCAAACAGAAATTCTAGAAGGGAAAGGAACAATATTTGAAGTGCAATATTTATTGGATGGGCTTACAACAATGGAGAGAACAGAAGTTAGTGAAGGTGAAGACAGAGCAACAGAAATTATCCAATAAAGGCCAGGTGTGGTGGGTCATGTCTATAATCCCAGCAATTTGGGAGGCCAAGGCAGGCGGATCACCCGAGGTCAGGAGTTCCGAGACCACCTTGGCCAACAAGGTGAAACCCCGTCTCTACTAAAAATACAAAAATTAAGCCAGGCATGGAGGCTAACGCCTGTAATCCCAGCACTTTGGGAGCCAAGCCAAGCAGATCACCTGAAGTCAGGAGTTCAAGAACAGCTTGGCCAACATAGTGGAACCTGGTCTTTACTAAAAATTCAAAAATTATCCAGGTGTGGTGGTGGCCGCCTGTAATCCCAGCTACTAGGGAGGCTGAGGCAGGAGAATTGCTTGAACCCGGGAGTGGGGGATTGCAGTGAGCCGAGATCACACCATGGCACTCCAGCCTGGGTGACAGAGCAAGACTCCATCTCAAAAAAAAAAAAAAAAAAATCAAGTATGGCCATGCATAGTGGCTCATGCCTGTAATCCCAGCTCTTTGGGAGGCTGAGGTAAGCGAATCACCTGAGGTCAGGTTCGAGATCAGTCTGGCCAACATGATGAAACTCTATCTCTACCAAAAATACAAAAATTAGCCAGGCGTGGTGGCAGGTGCCTATAATCCCAGCTACTAGAGGCTGAGTGAGGCAGGAGAATTGCTTGAACCCGGGAGGCAGAGGCTGCAGTGAGTTGAGATTGCACCATAGCACTCCAGCCTGGGGGAAAGAGTGAGACTCTGTCTCAAAAAAAAAGAGAAAAGAAATTATCCAGTATGAAAAAGAGAGAAAGGATTGAGGACACATGGACAGAACCCTCAGAAACCCATGGGGGAATGAAGTTTAACATTTGGTAATTAGACTCCCAGAGAGGAAAAGGAAAGAAATGTATAGACGCAAGAAGTTTAGGAAACCCCAAGTATGATGCATAAAACAAAAGCCACATCTATCTACATCACAACCTGCTGAAAAGCAAAAAAAGAAAAAATGTTGAGTAGCCACTGATAGTATCTGACAATACCCTTCCAGAATAAAAGCAATTCCAGAATTGATAAAGAACACTCAAAGCTTGGCTGGGTTTGGCTCACGCCTGTAATCCTAGCATTTTGGGAAGCGGAGGCAGGCGGACCACTTGAGGTCAGAAGTTCAAGACCAGCCCGGCCAACCCCATCTCTACTAAAAATGGTGAAACCCCCTCTCTACTAAAAATAAAAAATTAGCTGGGTGTGATGGCACGCGCCTGTAATCCTGGGTACTCAGGAGGCTGATGCAGGAGAATGCCTTGAACCCGGGAGGCAGAGACTGCAGTGAGCTGAGATTGTGCCATTGCACTCCAGTCTGTGAACAAGAGCTAAACTCCATTTCAAAAACAAACAAAAAACAAAAACAAACAATATATGTTACTACAGACACACACACACACACACACACACACAAATGGATAGGTTGAACGTGAACGGGCAAAAAAGTTGAACTAAATAGTAAAAGAAGTAAAATAAATAGTAAAAGAAGGCTAGAAGAGCTATATAATAACAGATAAAGTAGACTTCAAGACAAAAATATGTATGTATTTACTTTTTTGAGACAGAGTCTTGCTCTGTCGCCCAGGCTGGAGTACAGTGATGTCATCTCGGCTCACTGCAACTTCCACTTCCTGGGTTCACGCCACTTTCCTGCCTCAGCCTCTCGAGTAGCTGGGACTTAAGGAGCCCGCCACCATGCCCGGCTAATTTTTTATGTTTTAGTAGAGACGTGGTTTCACTGTGTTAGCCAGGATGGTCTCGATCTCCTGACCTTGTCATCTGCTTGCCTCAGCCTCTCAAGGTGCTGGGATTACAGGCATGAGCCATTGTACCTGGCTTTTTTTTAAAGACAGGGTTTCACCACGTTGGTCAGGCTGGTCTTGAACTCCCGACCTCAGGTGATCCGCGCCCCCTTGGCCTCCAAAGTGCTTGGATTACAGGCGTGAGCCACCACGCCCGGCCTTTTTTTTTTTTTAAGTGACAGGGTCTTACTCTGTCATCTAGGCTGGAGTGCAGGGTCACAGTCAGAGCTCACTACCACCTTTAGCTCCTGGGCTTAAGTGATCCTCCTGTCCTGGCCTCCCAAAGTGTGTGTCCCACTGTACTGGGCCTTCCAAATATTATCTGAGGAGAGATGGTTGATGCCAACTCTAATCTTGTTAAGTGATTTGGCTTGTTTCTAAAACTGAGCTGTGATCCACTTTCATTCATTCACCGAGTTCTTCTCGGGTACCAGGATGGGTTTTAGGTTCCAGAAATGCAGATGAGAATAACGGACCAAGTCCAAGAGCTTATTTCTGATGAGGAGTGGAGGAGACAGCCCTTCAGATGGAGATTGGTTCGCTGGAGGCTGAACACGGTAAACATAGTTGGGGGGAATCACCTGGGCAAGGGGAGGGGCTACTATATTACACAAGGTGAATTAGGGACATTTGAGCAGACAGTAGATACCTGCAGGGAGTGAAGGAAACAGCCACATAATTGATTGATCCGCAGACAGAGAAATAGCAAATGCCATCTCATAAGCAGGAGGGGGCCTGGCGTGTGCCAGAACAGCTCAGGGGATCAGGGTGGCTGGAGTGGGGTAGAGAGGAATACTACATCATGGAGAACCCTGTTGGCTCCGAAGTACCTGAAGGGCTTTGGCCTCTGCCTGGGATGGAGGGAATCTCTGAGGTTTTAGGCAGAAGACAGACGTGAACTGCCTTCGTCTTAAAACAGGACTCACCTATGGAGAGCAGACACACAAGGAGGGAGAGAGCTTCAGCCGGGAGGGTGCTGCGTAACTAAGGCAAAGATGTTGGCGGCGGTAAGGCTGAGAAATGGCCAGACTGGGGATACACTTTTGGAGTACATGTTCATGAGATGGTTTTCAGATATGTCTGATCTGGAGTGTGGGATAGACAGTGATCGAGGCTGATGCCAAGGTCTTTGGGCAGAGCAAGTAGAAGGCTGGAGCTCTCTTTACTGAGATGGGAAAGGAAGCTGGGCACAGTGGCTCACACCTGTAATACTAACACTTTGGGAGGCTGAGGCAGGAGGGCTGCTTGAAGCCGGGAGTTCAAAACCAACCTGGGCAACCAAGTGAGACCCTGCCTCTATAAAAATAAAATAAAAGAGGGCGGGGGAGGGAGGCAGGGACGGGAAAGACTTTGGGCAGAGCGGGTTCTGAAAGCTCTATGTGTCCGGGGGCACAGGGAGAGGATCGAGTTCTGTTTGGATACGTGACATCTGAGATGCCGTTAGGTCTCCAAGTAGAGATTAGGAAAAGAAAGCTGGACGCATATATGAGCTGGAGATGGAGGGGGTGGTCCAAGCTTGCACTGGCAATGTGAGAGTCCACAGGGCATGAAAGGAGGCAGGACATGACTGCTTGGGAGTGAGTCTGGAGAGGGAGGGGCTGTGCCCTGCAGTGGTGCCTCCTTTTAGAAGTCTGGGAGACAGAGAGCAGCCAGCTGGTATGGAAACCCAGAGCAGGGCGTGGTGTCCTGGAAGCTCAGGGCAGAGAGGCCGTAAGGTTGGGAGGAAAAGGCCACCAAGGCAGGAGGTGCAGAGACCAAGTGAGACGGAGACTCACCCTCTCATCTGCCACAGGAGGGTGGGCACGCCGCTGAGGACTGAGAAAGGCTGACTCTGGGGAGGGCTGGTGTTTCTGAAGAGGCCTGACTTGAGTGGGTTTAGAAAGAAAGAAAGAAAATGGACGCAAACGAAAACAGACAACTCTTTCGAGGAACTCAGGAGAGGACAGTGACTAGACTCGGGTGAAGCAAGGGTGAGTGGACTGATGGAAACCCCTGTGGAGAGCCAAGAACTGACACGGCCGCTGCTGCCAGAGATGCTGTGCCCGGGCGAGAGCTGCCAGGGCAGTGACTCCAGGAGGCCTGGGCTGATGGGCTGCTATCCTGTGACATCAGGGGAGGCTGGTAGGTGGCTGGTGGAGCACAGACGGACACCACACTCACTGAGTGTTGGAACTGCTTGACATTTCCTTACTCAGCAAAGACACAAGCAACTGTATTTTTCTTTTCTTTTCTTTTTTTTTTTCAAGATGGGGTTTCACCATGTTGGTCAGGCTGGTCTTGAACTCCCCACCTCAGGTCATCTGCCCACCTTGGCCTCCAAAGTGCTTGGATTACAGGCGTGAGCCACCACGCCCAGCCTTATTTATTTATTTTTTTTGGAGATGGGGTCTTGCTGTCCCCCAGGCTGGAGTGCAGTGGCACGATCTTGATCTTGGCTCACTGCAACCTCCGTCTCCAGGTTCAAGTGATTCTCCTGCCTCAGCCTACCAAATAGCTGGGATTATAAGCATATGCCACCACGTCCAGCTAACTTTTGTATTTTTAGTAGAGATGGGGTTTCACCATGTTGGCTGGGATGGTCTTGATTTCTTTGACCTCAAGATCCACCCACCTTGGCCTCCCAAAGTGCTGGGATTACAGGTGTTAGCCACCGTGCCCAGCCAAGCAACTCTATCTTTAAGAACAAAATTACAGGCCGGGCATGGTGGCTCAAGCTTGTAATCTCAGCACTTTGGGAGGCTGAGGTGGGTGGATCATGAGGTCAGGAGTTTGAGACCAGCCTGACCAACATGGTGAAACCCTGTCTCTACTAAAAATTCAAAAAAAATTAGTTGGGTGTAGTGGCACGTGCCTGAAATCCCAGCTACTGTGGAGGCTGAGGCAGGAGAATGGCTTGAATCTGGGAGGCAGAGGTTGCTGTGAACCAAGATCGCGACATTGCACTCCAGTGTGGGCAACAGAGCGAGACTCCCATCTTAAAAAAAAAAATTACAATGCAAACGCTGTTTCAGCCTTAATATAGGTGAAGCCCGGTTGAGTAAAAGTGCCAGGCATTCTTTGGCCAGAAAGGCCTGAGTTCAACTTACTTGACTTTGAGAGAAACACCCTGTGGAACTCCAATGCTGACAGCTGCACCCAGAACACTGTGCCTGGAGATCTTCCTCTCAGCTCCGTACTCCACCACTGTCCCAAAGAAGCCTGCTCTGCAGGAAGAGAACGCAGTCTGTGCCTGTGTTCCCCTCATTCATCACTTCAGGGGCAGCTGTCATTTGAGAAGAGGGCAGGTGCCTGTCCCTTCCCTCCCTCCTGCCTCCTCAACCCCCAGGAAGCAGATTCATCACAGAACAAAGTCAGGACACCCATGGTCTACTTCTTCCATGACACTCTGAGCTCCTTGAGGGCTGGGACTGTAGTGTTAAATCCCCCACAGCCTCAAAATAGGAGGCACTCCAAAAATGTCACATACATGTATTCCCATGACCAGGGATCTTACACCGGCTGGCTCCACTGTGAAGAAGACCCACATGCAAAGCCAGCGAGCTTCCACTTTAGCCAGGCCAGGACTTACTTCAGGGATCCTTTCACGCGAGTCTGATCATCATCTTGGAATTTGTGCTGATAGCTGATCAGTGCAAAGGAGTGAGGGATTCCCAGCTGGGGAGACAGAGGATGCAAGGACGTGTGGCTAAGGATGTGTGACTCAGCGGGAGGTGGTTATCTGCCCTCCCATGAGCTCCGGGCATCGGCTGCACACATGCCTTTAAGACAGGGGTCACAGTCTGGCAGTTGCACCAAGTGCATGATGGTTTATTTTTTATTTTTTTGTTGAGACAGAGTCTCACTCTGTCATCCAGGCTGGAGTGCAGTGGTGCAATCTCAGCTCACTGCAACCTCTGCCACCCGGATTCAAGCTATTCTCCTGCCTCAGCCTGCCGAGTAGCTGGGATTACAGGTACCTGCCACAGCGCCTGGCTAATTTTTGTAGTTTTAATAGAGACAGGGTTTTACCATCTTGACCGGGCTGATCTTGAAGTCCTGACCTTGGGATCCACCAGCCTTGGCCTCCAAAAGTGCTGAGATTACAGGCGTGAGCCACCACCCCTGGCACGATAGTTTATCAGCAGCCAGTGTTTAAAAACTGGGTGATTTCGTAGAAAACCATTTCCTAGCTTTTCACAAGAAATGAAAAGCTCTGGTGACACTGAGCCTGTGCTCCTAGGTGGCAGTGGCTGGTCAGAGCCGAGGAGCTGCCCCCGTGTGGGGCAGCTTCTCATGTACCAGCCCTGGCCTGGCCACAGTGGCGTCTGAGGGCAAGATTCTTTGGTGGGGCTTCATCTGCCCACCCCGATTCTGTGAGCTGCTCCCACCAGACATTAAGATGTAGCTCTGCTTTAGGATGACCCGACACAGCTGCCACAGGTGCCCGAGGGCAACTGCATTTCATACTCGCAGCTTCGAGCTGGTAACTGGAGCGTGAGCACTGAGCGCCTGCCCCTCAGGGCCCCTCGTGGGTTTAGACTTAGTGGTGATCAGGATGCAGGATTTAAGGGGCACAATGAGTGCCTGGGCGGGGCGGGGGGGTCCTCCCAGAGCTCTGTCTGCAGAGACGATGGCTGCTTGGCTCACCTGCAGGGCCACAGTGAAGTGGCTGGTCTTAGTGTCCCGGACGATGCTAGTGTTCATGGCTGACTGGATGCCCCACCGCCACTGCAGGTAGCCCACGGTGTTCTTGTCTAGGTTCCGAGCTAGGACTGTGGTCAGGCCAGGTCGGATTCCACGGGATGAAAACTGCAGAGCACAGTTTGTTGTCACAAAGCTGGAGGGACACACAGACAGAAGAGGTTCTGGATGGCACCTGCTCTCAGCTCTTCTTTGTCACTTCCTCTCTGCCAGGCAAGACCTTACTTACTGTCACGTCTATACATCCCTGTACCAACTCCCAGTAAAAAAAGCAGGTCAGGCCTCTATCCACATGCGGTCGGGGGTGAAGGGGGTCCTGGCCAGAATTTTCCCGGTAATCTCCTGACTCCCCTCATCCACCCTAACTTTAGCTACAATCAAAGAGGCACCTGAATGTCTGCATTCCTAAGCCAGCAGACGCAATCCCACTCAAGTTAGAATGGATGGGGGCCGAGGGGTGCAAGTCAGAATCACCTACGGAGTGTCTCGTATTCAGCAGTCCAGGACAGTGGTGCCCAAACTACTGCACGCTGGAATCACCCGGCTCATCCACGAATCACGGCTGGCTGGCTTCTCTGCCTGCACACTGATTTCTTCAGTGTGGGCTTGTAGTGCAAAAAGTGTCCCGATGATTCCAATGTGCAGTAGAGTTTGAGAATCACTCACCTAGAGGACACCCCAGACCTGTGGAACTGGAATTTCTGGGTGGAGGCCCTGGCATCAGTATATTTTTAGAGCTGCAGCATGATCCTGATGTACACCCACAGCTGGGTACTAGTGACAGAAACTAAGGGCAAAGCGAGCACAGGAAACTGGTTCCTGAAAAGGGCCTCTGTAGTTTCTTTCCAAGGGAGTCCAGCTCCATCTTCTGGTTGGAAATTGCCATTTCATGTTACTAACAGGAATTCACACTTCATTCGAGGCGCTGAACAGCTGGTTTCTTTAATAAAGAGCTCAACGTAAGCTGTCTACGTTTAGTTTCTCTCTCTCTTTTCTAAGCTCTGAAGGTGATTTTTTTGCCATTACAATAACAGTAGGCAGGCTCAGTGGCTCACACCTGCAACCTCAGCACTTTGGGAGGCTGAGGAGGCAAATCGCTTGAGCCTAAGAGTTGAATAGCCTGGGCAACGTGGCAAACCCCCCATTTCTATAAAAAGAAACACAAAATTAGCCGGGTGTGGTGGCGAACCCTGTAATCCCACCTACTTGGGAGGCTGAGGAGGAAGATCATCTCAGCTTGGACAGGTCGATTTTCTTTTTTTTTTGATGGAGTTTCACTCTTGTTGCCTAGGCTGGAGTGCAGTGGCACGATCTCGGCTCACTGCAACCTTTGCCTCCTGGGTTCAAGCCATTATCCTGCCTCAGCCTCCCAAGTAGCTGGGATTACAGGAGCCCACCACCACATCCAGTTAATTTTTCGTATTTTTAGTAGAGATGGGTTTCAACATGTTGGCCAGGCTGGTCTCGAATTCCTGACCTCAGGTGACCCACCCATCTTGGCCTCCCAAAGTGCTGGGATTACAGGCATGAGCCACTATGCCTGGCCAGCTTTTCTTTTGAGACAGGGTCTCGCTGTGTCATCCAGGCTGAAGTGCAGTGGTGTCATCATGCCTCACTGCAGCCTTAACCTCCTGGCCTCAAGCAATCCTCCCACTTTAGCATCCCAAGTAGCTGGGACTACAGGTGTGTGCCACCACACTGGCCAATTTTTGTATTTTTCTTTTTTTTGAGACAGAGTTTCGCTCTTGTTGCCCAGGCTGGTGTGTAATGGCGCGATCTCGGCTCACTGCAACCTCTGCCTTCCGGATTCAAGGGATTCTTCTGCCTCAGCCTCCAGAGCAGCTGGGATTACAGGCATGCACCACCACGCCCGGCTAATTTTGTATTTTTAGTAGAGACGGGCTTTCTCCATGTTGGTCAGGCTGGTCTTGAACTCCTGACCTCAGGTGATCCACTCACCTTGGCCTCCCAAAGTGTTGGGAGTACAGGTGTGAGCCACCGCGCCCGGCCAATTTTTGTATTTTCGTGTAGAGTCAAGTTTTTGCCATGTTGTCCGGGCTGGTCTCCTGAGCTCAAGTGATCTTCTCACCTGGAGTACTGGGATTACAGGTATGAGCCACCATACTCAGGCCCTGAGACAGCTTTTTTGGAGATGGAGTTTCCAAGGCAGCTTTTAACCAGCATCTGAGGTAACCAATCTAAGCTGACAGGGTCAGGACAACACTGATATGTGTACAGATACTGTTCCCTCTGCTGTTCCATTCTAAGCATGAACCCCAGTTCCCTTCTCAGACCTACTGAATCCAATTGCCTAGAGCAGGGTGTGTGGAGCTGTGCTGTGAGCAGCACCCAGGTGATGCCCCACAGCAGCATGTCCCGCGTCCCTTGCATCTTTAAAAAAAAAATTTTTTTTTCGGGGGCAGTCTTGCTCTGTTGCCCAGGCTGGGGTACAGAGGTGCAATCTTGGGCCACTGCAGCCTCGACCTCCTGGGTTCAAGCGAGCCTCCCACCTTGGCCTCCCAAAGCCCTGGGCTTCTGGTTGACAGCCAGCTCCCTTCCTTATGCGTCTGTCAGAAGCACTGCTTTGGTGCCTCTGCTTGAGCAGCCTCCACCTGCCCTCCAGGCCACATCCTCCCAGATCGTGGGAGAGTCTCGCATGATCTCTCCCAACGGCAGGCTGACCTACAAGCCTGCCTGTGTTCCCTGCCCTGTGCCCCACAAATGACCAGACTAGAGGGCAGGGAGTGGGCCAATCCCAGCAGAGCCTGGCAGGCACAAAGATGCATGTCTCACTGAAGTGTATAATAACTTTCTTTCTTTCCTTTTTTTTTTTGAGACAGTTTTGCTCTGTTGCTCAGGCTGGAGTGCAGTGGTGTGATCTTGGCTCACTGCACCCTCCGCCTCCTGGGTTCAAGTGATCCTCCCACCTCAGCTTCCTGAGTAGCTGGGACTACAGGCAAGCACCACCACGCCCGATTAATTTTTGCATTTTTAGTAGATGGGGTTTCACCATGTTGGCCAGGCTGATCTCGAACTCCGGACCTCAGGTGATCCTCCCACCTCCAAAAGTGCTGGGATTAGAGACACGAGCCACTGTGCCCAGCCTAGAGTCCATGTTTGATAAGAAAGTTAATTCACGGGCCGGGCGCGGTGGCTCAAGCCTGTAATCCCAGCACTTTGGGAGGCCGAGGCGGGTGGATCACAAGGTCAACAGATGGAGACCATCCTGGTCAACGTGGTGAAACCCCGTCTCTACTAAAAATACAAAAAAAATTAGCTGGGCATGGTGGCGCGTGCCTGTAATCCCAGCTACCCAGGAGGCTGAGGCAGAAGAATTGCCTGAACCCGGGAGGCGGAGGTTGCGGTGAGCCGAGATCACGCCATTGCACTCCAGCCTGGGTAACAAGAGCAAAAAACTCTGTCTCAAAAAAAAAAAAAAAAAAAAAAAAAAAAAAGAAAGTTAATTCACACCACTGTGCCTGGCTGGAGCTGTAATAACTTTCTTATCAAACATGTATCTCAGGCTGGGTGCAGTGGCTCATGCCTGTAATGCCAGCACTTTGGGAGGCCAAGGTGGGAGGATCACCTGAGGTCAGGAGTTAGAGACCAGACTGGCTGACAAGGTGAAACACCATCTCTACAAAAATTAAGTCAGGTGTGGTGGTGCACACCTGTAGTCCCAGCTACTCGGGAGGATCACTTGAGCCTGGGAAGTTGAGGCTGCAGTTGAGGAGCCAAGACTGCACCACTACACTCCAGCCTAGACAGAGTGACAGAGTGAGAACCTGTCTCAAACCAAAAAAACAAAACAAAACAGGTACTCGAGGCTTGTGAAGTGGCTCATGCCTCTAATCTCAGTGCTTTGGGAGGCCAAGGTGGAGGCCTGCTGGAGACCAGAAGCTGGAGACCAGCCTAGGCGATACAGGCAGACCTTATCTCTAAACAAAACTAAAAAATGAGCCAGGCATGTTGGCATGTGCCTGTAGTCCTAGTTTTCCGGGAGGCTGAGGGAGGAGGACTGCTTGAGCCCAGGAGTTCAAGGCTGCAGTGAGCTATGATTGGGCTATTGCACTCTAGCCTGGGCAACAGAATGAAAATCTCGTCTCTAAGAGTGAAATGCAATACAATAAAATAAAATAGGCTAGACGCGGTTGCTCACGCCTCTAATGTCAGCACTTTGCGAGGCCGACGCAGGTGGATCACCTGAGATCAGGAGTTTGAGACTAGCCTGGCCAACATGATGAAACCCTGTCTACTAAAAGTACAATAGCTGGATGTGGTGCCACGGACCTGTAGTCCCAGCCACTCGGGAGGCTGAGAAAGGAGAATCACTCGATCCCAGGAGGCAGAGGCTGCAGCGAGCCAAGATCGCGCCACTGTACACAGCACGGGCGAGACAGAATGAAACTCCGCCTCATAAATAAAATAAAATGAAATAAACTTCGTGTGCTCCATTCTAGGACTCCTTTAGCTACATCTTCCCCCAGAGGAAAGAGGTGTTATTCACCCTCCAGCAAGTCTTTTATCTGAGCTCATACAGACAACACTGCCCCCACTGTATGGGAAATAAAGACACTGCTCTTGCTCTAAAGAGACAGGGATACACTGTTCTAGGAGTGTGACATCACAGCAGCAGCAGAGATGACAGGAGGCAGAGGCTGGCTGGGACTACATCTCTGGCATATGTCAGTCAACCTGATGACGAAGCAGTCTGCCATTCTCTGGGACAAATGATCCAAAAGTCTGTTCACTGACCAACTCCCCCTGAAGGCGCTCTTTTCCCATGGCCTCGTGGCACAGGTGAGGGAGGTGTGAGGCCTGGAGGGTGCAGCCTGGGCCAGGACTGGGACAAGGGTCCGGCCCCCACAACCCAGCCTCTTCCCACCTGCACACTGCCTGGGATTCACACCAGTGCTGCACTTGCCCTTGATGTACACAGTGACCTTGAAGGACAGACAAAATAGTGGCAAAGACTGTGATAAAAAGAACAGGCAGTTCTAGTCTCCTAAGCCCACGAAGACCACCAAAGAGGAGCTGCTATCTTTCATATTTACCATCTCGGTGTGAGATTACGGAACAGCTTGAGACCAAATAAAGGTCCCTGTAGGTCTCCGGCTCCAAATTCCAACTGTTTAAAAAGGAAAAAGAGAAGAGAAGGCATTAATGGTGTTTTACCTCACAGCAGCAACCCAGGCTCAGGAATGTACCTCTGGGTATAATTCCTTCATTCAATTCACCATCATGCCAGGGCTCTAAAAGATGGGGGCGGAAGATTGTTAATGTCTCATCTTAACCTCTGCCAAATGGAAATGTCTGCTGCCACAGATCCAAAGGAGACCCAGGTTTCAATGGGTCTCTCCAAAGAAAAAGCTGCTCACCTCTGATCCTTGCCTCCCAGGCTGAGGTCAGAAGAGACCAACTGGCTCCCCATAACCCTCCAGGTGCAGTGCCCTCACCTGCAGAGCACCCTCTGCGGTCAGGTGTGCCCCCCCCACCGCCCCAACATGCACTGCCAATTCCTTTTTATTTTCTTCCTGCGCCAAATGTCTCCCAGATGACCAGGGTGGTCCTCAGGGGCCTGACGTTAAAACCCAGCAGCAGTTCCACACTCGCACAGCCTTGGAAGTCACAGCTGAGCCTGGCTGCTGTGTTTACTAGTCTGGGTGACTTTCAAGCAACTCTTCAATGTTAATTTGATGCAGCTCAATTTGTTCGGCAGAACCGGCGGTTAAATGGCCACCAATCAGTGAACCATTGCGCTGAAGAGAGCACCTGCCTTCTAAATTGTGCAGGGAAAAGTTAGCCCACAGGCTTTTTGCTCAAAGGGAACAAACATGCTGAGTTGCAGGGGCTGGATTTCTGGAAGTTGGCATCTCATAGGAAACCTTGTTTTTCTATCCTATATTTTAAACTGTGAGGCAGACTGACGGACTTCTCAGATATGAGACGTATTTTTCTTTCTTTTTTCTTTGAGACAGAGTTTTGCTCTTGTCCCCCAGGCTGGAGTGCAATGGCACGATCTCAACTCACTGTAATCTCCGCCTCCTGGGTTCATGTGATTCTCCTGCCTCAGCCTCCCAAGTAGCTGGGATGACAGGCAGGTGCCACCACGCCCAGCTAATTTTCCTATTTTTAGTAGAGACGGGTTTTCACCATGTTGGCCAGGCTTATGAGACCTATTTTTCTTTTAGGGCCAGTCAACTTATGGAAGTTTGACACTTGGTACCATGTTGCACAATAACGGGGCCCCCTGGGTGGCTTTGGGGGTGAACTTTGAGAGTGTAAATGTTCAGAAATAAGGCTTTGCACGGATAACACAACTCAGCCAACAGACATTCTTACCTCTCCCCATCCCTTTGCGGAAGTTACTCGTCTGAGCGCAAAGTTAACGGAACCCCCTCCATTCCCATTCTGGGTTGAGAGGCTTCCAGAGAGGATGGCTGTGTCTGTCGCTGTCAAGGGTGCCTAAAAATGATATTTGCTGGTAATAAATGAATCAAAACAACAGGAAGTGCCAATGGCAGCAGCCTAAAGAACAACACTGTGAGCCCAAGGCCAAAGGTGCAGATGACTCCACTGTTCAAAGTACATATGGATGCAGAATTATCGCAGCAGCTCTACTTTTCTTTCGCTTTGTTATTTGGTCTGCGTGTGACCGTGAGGATCATATGTTTTGCAGAAGCTTTAATGGGCAAATCTCACCACTCCAGGGGAAACACGGGGCTGCACGTCCCAATGGGATCAGACTGCACAGAGACTTCACCGTGTGCCTTCCCTCTGTGGTATACCTGGGCCTCTCCTGTCCTCGGCCGCCATCAGGGTTCTGGGGGGACTGAAGACCTTCCCATAGCTGTATTCTGTAATAACTGACTTGGGGAGCTTCAAGTGGGGGCAAATTTCCCCAAGTTAGGACTCCACACTGTTGGCTGATGCGTTTGATAATAAATTAATGAGCTGAGGAGACAAAGACCTACTATAAATGCTCAGGAGAATGGCCTGATCTCACCACATCCAAACAGTGGGTAGAATGGTGACACATTTTCGTGTGCCCAGGGCTCAGGATGGGAGCTGCTATAGCCTTACGGCACCTAGCAGAATCCGCCTTAAAACTAAAAGCGGCTGTTAGAACAACCCACGGAGGTCTGCATTCTCTCCCAGAACCCGACGACCCTGGGCCTCTACTTCTCCCTGCCCATTCACACCCTCTGCTGGAAAGGCCCGAGGCCTTGGGAGCCCCGTGCCCCAGCCCATGCTCCTGCGGGCCCACATGCCAGCACAGCAGTAACACGTGGCTGGGACTGAAGCGCTTTCTTTTTTAAGTGGCTAATTGCATCCTTTCATAAATAAAGATGAGAAAAATCCTGGGCAGACTCTCATTCTAGCTGCTTGGTGTGCTGGGCCTCATTAACTCGAGCCCTTGCTGTACTCAGCGAGGTGGTTGTGTGCTTTACCTCAATGGACTGGGATATGTGCATTTTATTAATTTCAATCTGCGGAAAGCCACTGCCGGACACATCTTCATACTCCTCGTCATAGCGATCGAAAAGGTCAGTGGCATCTACTCCAACGCTGATGGTTCCCTGGGGCAGAAAAATAAGCCGTCAGCAGAAGGGGTGGTATTTGTGGAATGAAAGACAATACTACAGTTAAACAGCCAGCTTGCTTGAACTGAACAAGTCATCCGACTTTAGGGTTCACTGGGTTTAGGTAGGACACTCCACCAGGAAGCCCACAAAGCATGAATGTCACAGTCCGAACAAAACAACCACAGAGCACCACAGACGTCCGGAGCTAGAAAACATCATTTGACAGGGAAAGCCGGTCTGCATGTCTGCAGAGCAATGACACACCAAACACGAAGGTGCTAGTCAGAGAAGTAACAGCTCCATGGTTTGATTTTCAGAGACCAAACAGGACCCAGAAATGCATAAAACCACCTAGAAATTAGCTGCATGGATTAAACACTTTTTTGTAAACACCCTTCTAACACAAAATTACCCTACCACTCTTTAAATAAAAATGTCTTCAAAGATGAAGCAGCACAAATTATGAACAAATGGAAGACTTAAAAATTAATTCACCTTCTCAAATTAACTTGAGAACTAAGTTATGAGAAACAGAACACTGTGTTCGCTCAAGGAATTCTAAGCTAAAATTTTGCTGATAAAAATGCTTGTCACTCAGAAAATCAATGTTTATTATTCTTTTATAGTCACAACTTTAAAAATGGACATGTATCTTAATCCAGTGTATAAAACCACGGCCACACACATTTTTTAAATGAAACTTTTTGCAGCCCATTAAAAAAAAATCAATTGAGGCTTAATTTATGTATTACAGTATAAACTGCACCCATCTGAAGTACACAATTCCACGAGTTTTTGACATGTATAGGCTGGTGAAACTACCTGGTGATTTCTATTACCCCATAAATAGCTTGAGAGTGTTTTAAGTGGAAAGGTACCTCTGAGAAGGGGGTGTGGGAACAAAGAATCAAATGAGGATGGCCCTTGTGGACACCCAGTGGAGGGGCGAGGAGGCCTTAGGGCTAGAGCAGAGGGGGCAATGGCAGATGAGTTCAGACGCGGTGATGTGTGGGTGGTCTCTAGAGTGTCACAGGTGGGGTTTAACCTGTTGTTCCTGTGGGTTTAGCTATTCGCCCAGCTTTTTCACTTTTACGCCAGAGTCGGTTTTGCAGATGGACCCTCACTTGTACTTCTAGCATCTGCAATGGACTTATCTCATGTGTGAGGCGCACAGTGGCTTTAGGAGATGACCAGTGAGAGCCCACCACTCTTCTCCCGTTTCTTTGCAGATGAACTGCAGGAGGCAGCTCCCTTTCTAGGATGGACGTGTGTGCGCGCGCTGACAGTGGTGAAGTGCAGCTCACTCCTGGCCTTGGTAGCGGGGAAGTATCAGATGCTGCTGCGTGGCATAGCTGGTGGTGGCCAAAGCCTTGGCCTGTGGGATGGCTGAAGCTGTCAAGCCCATGGTCAGCCACATCCCTAGGAAACTCCAAATATATATGAAAATGAGTGGGGAACACAGGTGGCCTGTGCTGCGGAGCCTGTCAGAGAGCACCCTGAGCGTCCTGCCAGTGTTTCTGTGCCTGTTGAATGATACCCGTGAGGCTTTGCACATGGTTTCTGTGAAGAGCCAGAGTGAAGACTTTTGGTGCCGTGGGCCATGCCGTCTGCTGTCGCAATTCGCCTCTGCTACTGAAGTGGGAAAGCAGCCAGGTAACAGTAAATGACTGAGTTTGGTTATGTTCCAAGAAACCACTGTTCATGAACCTGGAAATCTGAATTTCATGTAACCTGTGTATGTTGCAAAACAGAATTATTTTGGTTTTTCTTGACCATTAAAAAATGTAAAAACCATTCTTAGCTCACAGGCCATACAAAAAACAGGCAGCGGCTTGAAAATGGCAATGACTGATTTAAACCTACAAGTTTTTGCTGCTGTTTGGCAACTTTCTTTTTCAATAAACTCTTCAGGCAGAGATGACACTGAGTATTAAATTTCCATTTTCCCAGAGAGCTGATGAACTTCTAAGTTGTATAAAATGTTTTTCCACACTGACCATCCAAAGAGCTAACTCTCAGCACGTGAAAATCAAGTCTCAGATCTGCTGAAGCAGCACTGGCATCAACGGTCAGTCACTGCTCTAAGACTGCGCCTGAAAGTGGGCTGTGGCAGCAGGTGTATTTGCAAATAACTCTGTGAAAAGCATTTTTCATTTAGATCAAATGGTAGTTTCTCTACATTAATTTCACTCACATTTCCATTCCAAGTCTGCAATGCATAAATGAAAGATAAAGCAACAGCTGCTTCTGTGTTGGTTGCCCTATTAGCCCAACTTCCCAACTGCTAATGATGCTAGCTTTCTTTCTTTTTTTTTTGAGACAGAGTCTCGCTCTGTCGCCAGGCTGGAGTGCAGTGGTGCAGTCTCGGCTCACTGCAGCCTCCACCTTCTGGGTTCAATCGATTCTCCTGCCTCAGCCTCCCCAGTAGCTGGGCCTATACATGTGAGCCACCACGCCCAGCTAATTTTTGTAATTTTAGTAGAGATGGGATTTCACCATGTTAGCCACAGTGGTCTCAATCTCTTGACCTCGTGATCTGCCTGCCTCGGCCTCCCAAAGTGCTGGGATTATAGGCATGAGCCACCATGCCTAGCTGATGCTAGCTTTCTATCAGATACTTCAATCTGAAAATGTATTAACCCTAATAATTACTTGATTTCTGTTAAGGGTGAAAACACTTGACATTATAAATGCTACTATAAACTCAATTAAAAAGTTCCACATTGAAGGTAAACGTGTTTGTTTTTGCGGTGACATTCAAATGCCAACTTTAAGGCAGTATAGTGTTATGGTAAAAAATATTCTTATTAAATCAAGAAACCCATGGAGCAGAAACATCCTTAGAATTAGCTGTAGTGATACAGATAAAGTATAATTGTGTCAAAACAAGCTGTGATACTCTACCCATGGAAAATAAAGTTGTAGTTGTCAAAATTTACAAATTTTTTATATTCACAGAGTAACAGCACAAACACATCTCTGTGATGACAATGATTCTGAATAATAAAAAAAATCTGCATGGCATTACATGAACAATTGTATATTCATGGCCAGGTGCAGTGGCTCACACGTATAATCTCAACACTTTGAGAGGCTGAGGCAGGTGGATCGCCTGAGGTCAGAAGTTTGAGACCAGCCTGGCTAACACAGTAAAACTCTGTCGCTACTAAAAATACAAAAATTAGCTGGGCATGCATGCCTGTAATCCCAGCTACTCCGGAGGCTGAGGCAAGAGAATTCCTTGAACCCGAGAGGTGGAGGTTACAATGAACTGAGATTGTGCCAGTGCATTCCAGCCTGGGTGACAGAGCAAGACTCTGTCTCAAAAACAACAGGCTGGACGTGGTGGCTCATGCCTGTAATCTCAGCACTTTGGGAGGCCAAGGCAGGTGGATCATGAGGTCAGGAGTTCCAGACAAGCCTAACCAACATGGTGAAACCCCATCTCTACTAAAGATACAAAAATTAGCCAGGCGTGGTGGTGCGTGCCTGTAAACCCAGTGACTCAGGAGGCTGAGGCAGAAGAATCGCTTGAACCTGGAAGGCAGAGGTTGCAGTGAGCTGTGTTTTCACCATTACACTCCAGCCTGGGTGACAGAGAGGAACTCCATCTCAAAAAACAGCACCAACAAAATTGTATATTTATTTGGAATGCTGAAACCTTTGTAGAACTTTTTTTTTTTAAAAAACAGACTAAAAATATCTTAGAAATTATAATCACTGGGCCAGGTGCAGAAGCTCATGCCTGTAATTCCAGCACTTTGGGAGACTGAGGCAGGTGGGTCACCTGAGGTCAGGAGTTCGAGGCCAGCTTGGCCAACATGGTGAAACCTTGTCTCTACTAAAAATCAGCCGGGCATGGTGGCATGTAATCCCAGCTATTCGGGAGGCTGAGGCAGGAGAATCACTTGAACCCGGAAGGAAGAGGTTGCAATGAGCCAAGATCGCACCACTGCACTCCAGCGTGGGCAACAAAAGCAAAACTCTGTCTTAAAAATAAATAAATAAAATTATAATCCTTGAAAAGAAAGCTTGTAAGCAAAAATACTCTAAAACTAATCTTTCTACGAAGAAAAAAAGCCACAGAAAATAAATAAGAGCTCAAATGGTTTATCATACATAATTCTGAAATTCCATAATGGCATTTTGGAGTATCTTTATTTTGGGTAGGAATCTTTTGGTGGAGCTGTCATGTTTAATTGGGTAAATTTATATTCTGTCCTAGAAGGAAATTGAATTGAAAAGGTCTACAGTTTTGTAGCATTTAAATTTGATGAGACATTAAAAAAATCATAAATAAAGATGATTTATAAAAATGTGTCAAAGAAAACTATTCTGAATGAAGTTAAAAAGACAATACCTGTCAAAATATGTGGGCCAAGATATTTTTATGTTCTAATATGAAAAAAATAAGAATTGAGAGAGTATTTTCTTTTTTTTTTTGGAGACAAAGTCTTGCTCTGTCACACAGGCTGGAGTACAGTGGCACTATCTTGGCTCACTGCAACCTCCACCCCTGGGTTCAAGTGATTCTCCCTGCCTCAGCCTCTCAAGTAGCTGAGATTACAGGTGCACACCACCACGCCTGGCTAATTTTTGTATTTTTAGTAAAGACAAGGTTTCACCATGTTGGCCGGGCTGGTCTCGAACTCCTAGACTCAAGTGATCCACCCACCTCGGCCTCCCAAAGTGTGGAGATTATAGGCGTGAGCCACTGCACCAGGCCTGAGAGAGTATTTTCTAAATTGAAAATATGATATGCATTTGGTTCAATTCATTCACTTCAGAGAACAGTAAAAAAAAAGAAGAAAATATGATATGCAGAGAATAATCAATTAAATGTGTCAATACATTTGGCTGGGTGCTGTGGCTCACACCTGCAATCCCAGCACTTTGGGGAGGCTGAGGTGGAGGGATTGCTTGGGCCCAGAAGTTCGAGACGTGCCTGGGCAACATGGCGAGACTGTTTCTACAAAAAAATTTTAAAAATAAAAGTTTAGCTGGGAGTGGTGGTATACACCTGTGGCCCTAGTCTCCTGGCAGACCGAGGTGGGAGGATTTCTTGAGCCCGGGAGGTCCACGTTGCAGTGAGCCGTGATTGTGTCACTGTACTTTCGCCTGGGTGATAGATAGCATGAGACCCTGTCTCAAAACAAATAAAGTAAAATAAAATTTGCTAAATATAAATGCAACTTTCATAAAGATGGTAGGCAATGTTATGAAAGACAAAGGCTGGAAATACACTCTTCACAAAATAGTGTGACACAATGCGGAAGTTAGATTAAAGGTCTCCAGAGGAGCCATGCCTGCAGGTACTCACGTCCTGGTACACAGCCCTCTCCTTGATCCTGAACCAGCTCTCAGACTTGCTTTTGTCTAACAGAATGCATGGGTGTGATGGTGCTGACTTCAAGGCTCACAAGAAGCCTTGCAGCGTGGCCCAGGTCTCTAAAATGCACTATCTGAGGGACACTAGGTAGTACATATCAGGTCCGACTACCCAGAGACTGCTGTTGGCAAGGAAGCCCAAGCTAGCCCGAGGAGAGGTGCCTGGACAGACAGCGACGCCAGCCACCCCTGCTGAGGTGCACGAGACAGGGATGCAGAAGTCACTGCTGACATGCGGACCAGACCCAGCTGCCATCTGCCTGCAACCCCTGTGGGCACCGTTCTGTCACAGTTAAGTCCCAGCCAATCCACAGAACTGTGAGAGAGTATCGAAGTGTTGTTGGAAACCACCAAGTTTTGAAATGGTTATACAGCAGTACATAATCAGAACACCGATATTAGAGACAGGCAGGGTTGGTGAACAGACTGATTCCTACTCTTAATGTTCACATAATCAATATAATTTAAAAATTTTGTTTATACATAGGTGCATGTTTTCTTTCTTTCTTTTTTTTTTTTGAGACAGAGTTTTTGCTCTTGTTACCCAGGCTGGAGTGCAATGGCGCCATCTCGGCTCACTGCAACTTCCGCCTCCTGGGTTCAAGCAATTCTCCTGCCTCAGCCTCCTGCATAGCTGGGATTACAGGCACGTGCCACCATGCCCAGCTAATTTTTTAGATTTTTAGTAGAGACGGGGTTTCACCATGCTGACCAGGATGGTCTCGATCTGTCGACCTCGTGATCCACCCACCGCGGCCTCCCAAAGTGCTGGGATTACAGGCTTGAGCTGCCGTGCCCAGCCATAGGTGCATGTTTTCTTAAGAAAATTTTATTTTTACTTTTGAAGAGACAGGGTCTTGCCCAAGTTATAGTACAGTGACACAAACACAGCTCACTGCAGATTCAAACTCCTGGGCTCAAGTGATCCTCCTCCCTCAGCCTCCCAAGTAGTTGGGACTTAAAGGCGCACACCACCACCCTTGGCTAAGTTTTGTATTTTTTGTAGAGATGGAGTCTCACTATGTTGCTCAGGCTGATCTCCCAACTCTGGGCTCAAGCAATCCTCCTGCTTCAGCCTCCCAAAATGCTGGGATCACAGGTGTGAGCCATTGCGCCTGTCCTAATATTCTATTTTTCAACTACCTTTTGAATAAACTATTTATAGTTTCTGATATAATGAAACCAATGTTCCTTAAAAAATACTTCAAACAATGATATAATTGAAATAATTATTTTATTTTTTTTAGAGATAGGGTCTTTGCTGTCCAGGCTGGAGTGCAGTGGCTTGATCATAGCTCACTGTTGCCCCGAGCTCTCGGACTCAAGGGATATCCCTGCCTCAGCTTCCTGAATAGCTGGGATTATAGATGCGTGCCACTGTGTTTGGCTAATTTTTTTTTAAGCTTTTTTTTTTTTTTTTTTTTTTTTTAAATAGAGTTTCGCTCTTGTTGCTCTGCCTGTAAGACTCAGTGTTTTGTTTTTTGTTTTTCTTTTCAGATGGAGTTTCGCTCTTGTTGCCCAGGCTGGAGTGCAGTGGCGAGATAACAGCTTGTTGCAACTTCTGCCTCCTGGGTTCAAGCAATTCTCCAGCCTCAGCCTCCCAAGTAGCTGAGACTATAGGAGCATATCACCAAGCCCAGCTAATTTTTGTATTTTTAGTAGAGACGGGGTTTTGCCATGTTGGCCAGTCTGGTCTTGAACTCCTGACCTCAGGTGATCTGCCTTGCTTTGGACTCCCAAAGTGCTGGGATTACAGATGTGAGCCACATCCCCGGTTCTAATATATAATTTATATACTGCATTTATTGCAGATTCTCTGTCCCTCAGCTAGATCATTAAGCTTCAAAAAGGGATTAGGCAGTTTTATTTTCTGCTGAATGTCCTAAAGTACCTGGCACATTACAGGCACCCAAATTAAATTACTCTGTGAATAAACCAATCATTTTTACCCACTCCCAGCCCACAAAATTGCTAATATTAAATCAAGTCAATGAAAGATAACCATTTTCCCTGTTTTCCTCTTTTCTTAGCTAGCACATTTCTCCCTGTTAAATCTTATTTTGTAGTTTAATCCCTTCATTCTTGCTCACTGGGCTCTTTTAGAACCTTCTGCTTGGGTCAACTGTGAATGTGATAATCATGTCTTCACTGATATCACTCAGAAATTCTGAGCAGGAGTTACAGCCTTTCTCCCACAATGAGAAACTTCTTACCAGGTAGGAAATGATGCATTTGTACTCGCTGAGTAGAATCAGATGCTTATTCAGCCAGGAATGTACCATTCTAAATTCTTTAAAAATTTTTATAAATTTATTATTTTTACTTTTTTTTTTAGATCTTATACAAAAATTAAGATGAAATTCTTTATTTTTTGGTTTTAAATCTTTTAAAAAAAATTTAAGGTGTACATTGTGATGATTTGATACATGTAGCTACTGTGTAGTGATGATCACAATCAAGTTACCACATTCACCACCACCCATGCGGAATTACTTTCATGTTTATATTTATCTGGCCATGAGGATAACAAGAAATCTCTGTCAACTGCAATCTCAAAGGGAACTTTTTACTAACTGAAAATTCCACCAAAAGAGGTGATATGAGGCAATGTGAAATTCACCTGTTTTATAACTGATGAATCCAGGACGGCACTCATGACTATTCCCATAGAATCACTTTATCTCAAATGGAAGTCAGAGCCTGTTCTCCCTGTATAAACCTTAGTCTTTAATTCGGAAACCTTGTTTGTAAGTGATTATGCTGGTAGGTGGTGAAAGAGCCCTCCAACACATACTCACTTCAAGACAAACAGCTGTTTACCTTTGAATCCCTCTGTGCCTCCTATCCCAATTGCCAAGACCATTCTTCTCCAGAGTCTCAGTTTCATGTCACAGCACCTGCCCAGACCTGATTAACCAGGCTTGGGACCCTTCTTACATGACAAACTCCCACATTCTCCAATCGCAACAGCAGCCCATTTCTGCAGATGGTGAACTGCCCCTTCCTGCCACTACACTCAACAACTACAAAACAGCCCATCTTCTGCTCTGTCATCCTCTCAGTCAAGTCGAGGCGGTTTTAGGACATCAGAATCACTTCCACAGAACAGACTGAGGTCATAACCACAGGCGAACTTGGCTGGCTATAGTCATTAGCCAGGGCAACCCCCGAATCCTTGAAAAATAATCAAGTGATAGGTGGGCAAGGGCTCATACCTGTAATTCCAGCACCTCAATGAGGCGGCCAGGTGCGGTGGCTCACGCCTGTAATCCTAGCACTTTGGGAGGCCGAGGTGGGTGGATCACCTGAAGTCAGGAGTTCAAGACCAGCCTGGCCATCATGGTGAAACCCCATCTTTATTAAAAAAAAAAAAAAAAAAAAAAAGGCCAAGGCAAGTGGATCACAAGGTCGGGCGTTCGAGACCAGCCTGGTCAATATGGTGAAACCCCATCTCTACTAAAAATGCAAAAGTTAGTCGGTTGTGGTGGCGCACGCCTGTAGTCCCAGCTACTCAGGAGGCTGAGGCAGGAGAATGGCTTGAACCTGGGAGGTGGAGGTTGCAGTGAGCTGAGATCGCACCACTGCGCTTCAGCCAGGGTGACAGAATGAGACTCTGTCTCAAAAACAAACAAAAAACAAGTGATGCATGCTTACATCTTTGTGAAAACATTTTGTCATTTAAAAATATTTTTAGGGCCGGGCGCGGTGGCTCAAGCCTGTAATCCCAGCACTTTGGGAGGCCGAGGCGGGTGGATCACGAGGTCAAGAGATCGAGACCATCCTGGTCAACATGGTGAAACCCCATCTCTACTAAAAATCCAAAAAAATTAGCTGGGCATGGTGGCGCGTGCCTGTAATCCCAGCTACTCAGGAGGCTGAGGCAGGAGAATTGCCTGAACCCAGGAGGCGGAGGTTGCGGTGAGCCGAGATCGCGCCATTGCACTCCAGCCTGGGTAACAAGAGCGAAACTCCGTCTCAAAAAAAAAAAAAAAAAAAAAAAAAAATTTTATGGTTATATGCCTTTCTTGATACATTATTCCTTTATTTTTTGAGATGGGGCCTCCTCTCTCTGTCACTCAGGCTGGAGTGCAGTGGTGGGATCTTGGCTCACTGCAACCTCTGCCTCTAGGGCTCAAGTGATCCTCCTGCCTCAGCCTTCTGGGTAGCTAGGACTACAGAAGCACACCCAGCTAATTTTCTTTTTTTGGTAGAGATGGGATTTTACCATGTTGTCCAGGCTCTTGATACATTTTATTTATTTATTTATTTATTTATAGACGGAGTCTTGATCTTGTCGCTCAGCCTGGAGTACAGTGGTGTCATCTTGGCTCACTGTAACTCCCACCTCCTAGGTTCAAGCAATTCTCCTGCTTCAGCCTCCCAAGTAGGTACATGTGGTTACAGGAACCTGCCACCACACCCAGCTAATTTTTGTATTTTTAGTGGAGATGGGTTTTCACCATGTTGGTCAGGCTGGTCTCGAACTCCTGACCTCAGGTGATCCACTCAATTCAGCTTCCCAAAGTGCTGGGATTATAGGTGCGAGCCATTGTGACTGGCTGACACATCTTTTAAATTTTTTTCTGATAAAGCAGAATTGTGTTTCTCAGCTATTATACAAACCGTGCTGATGACGGGGCTTTCTAGATCAGAGAGGAGGTCTTGCCAAGGAGTGTGTATGAACCTCTGTAATAGCAAAATGGCCAAGGAAATAACATAAATTTCCATGAAACTATTTTGTTGTAGGGTCAAAACTCTAAAGTAATATATGCCTGCAGAGACAGTCAAGCTCCTTTGTCCCTGCATCCCCAAACAATCCTAACTTAATCGTCTGCTCCACACAGGATCTAAACAAGTTCATGAAGAAGGCAGCAATGAAATCGGACAAGCTGCCTGGGGTCAAGTTGCCTTCTAAAGATGCTCAAAGTGGCTGCCATCCATAGAGGGAGAAGATTTATGGGTATCAAGGAAAAAAGGAATTAAAATAATCAATACGACGTGAATATAGTACAGAACGACACTGTTACATGATCTTGAGTCCTTAAAATGCAAGAAATGTGGATGGATTGTGCAAATAAAACAGAAATCCAAAGATGGCAGGGTGATGCCCAGGGTGCTCCAGTCGGGGTCCAATTTCACATACTACCCTCAGGGATGAACCCCATGTCCTGTCCAGCCACCAATTCTCTCTCCAATACCAGTTCAACGTGGAGGGTCCTAAAGATACTGGGACCCCAGCTACTGGAGGCTGGCATTTTCCAGCAGGACATATGGATAGGAATTTACTCCCACGGGGCAAAGCAAAGGCAGAAAACAGGCACTTAAGAGCTAAGGACTGTGGGGTCCAAAGCCTCAACCCAGAAACTGGGCCTCCCATTTCATGGAAGCAGAAACTGAACTAAGGCTACAGAAGGGACTTGATCAAGGACACAGACAGGAAGGTGGAATCTGAGGCTGGACGCAGGGCCCTTGACTCCAAGTCCAAGGCTCTCCCATACATGGATGTGTCCGTGTTCTTGCATGTGGGTGTGCGCAGGCACACGTTCTATCAGCTGAAGCCAGCAGGCAAAGTGGTCACATCCGGGGCTGGGAATCCTACTCATTCCTTCCTGGGCACTGTGGTGCCTTGCACAGCACATTCCACACAAGCCCATATCACAGGCAGCCACACTTCAAACAGCACCGGACCTGGCCCCAGACAAAGGCTGCGGGAATTGTTTGATGGCCATTTTCAAATCCCAGCTCACAGGCCCCACCATTCCTGAATTTCCTCCTCAGTGTTTTTTTTGTTTGTTTTATTTTGGGATAGTCTTACTCTGTCACCCAGGCTGGAGTGCAGTGGCGTGATCTCGGCTCACTACAATCTCTGCCTCCCAAGTTCAAGTGATTCTCCTGTCTCTGCCTCCAGAGTAGCTGGGACTACTGGCGCATACTACCACACCCGGCTAATTTTTTGTATTTTTAGTAGAGACAGGGTTTCACCATGTTAGCTAGGATGGTCTCGATCTCCAGACCTCGTGATCCGTCCACCTCGGCCTCCCAAAGTGCTGGGATTACAGGCGTGAGCCACCGGGCCTGGCCTCCTCCTCAGTGTTGAATGAACCACCACCACCACATTTAGTTCTGAACGTCATCTTGGCACCAGTACCACACTGCATGTATATAGCAAGATTATCTTTCCCTAATAAATTAACATGTTTTCAATCTTTTAACAACTTGGTGTGGTAGTCAGGACAGACGTCCTTGTTTTACAAAAGAGAAAACGAAGCACTGCCACACAGTTTGCTCTGTGTCCTGCCTCCTGGTAGCCATCGTTCTTTCTAACCTGTGCTTCTCCTCGCTAGGCCTTTTTGCTTGGTAGATACATCAACCTACTGGAAATCCCTACCTAACCTGCTCTTATTGATGAAAACGGAGAGAAACACGCACCTGCATTTCAGGCAGCAGTAGTACGCATGGGACACAGCCTGCAAACCCCTCTGGGCTGAGGCACTCTATGGGGGAATCCAGCTGACAGGCTGATGCCTAAGTCATCAAAACTGCCCTTCTGCGCATGATCTTTTGTTTGAGACAGGACTTTGCTCTGTTGCTCAGGCTGGAGTGCAGTGGTGCAATCACAGCTCACCGCAACCTCGAACTCCTGGCCTCTGGCAATCCTCCTTCGCCTGCTTCCCAAGTAGCTTGGGCTACAGGTACGTGCCACTGTGCCCAGCTAATCTGTAAATACTTTGTAGAGACAGTGGTCTTGTTATGTTGCCCAGGCTGGTCTTGAACTCCTGAACTCAAGTGATTTGCCCACCTTGGCCTCCCAAAGTGCTGGGATTACAGGCATGCAACACCACGCCCAGCCTCCATGGTCTTCTGGAAGAGGAGATCATCCTTTTCTCCTCAGGACAGGATGTCTGCTCATCTTGAGAAGCAAAAAAAAAGCCTTCGGAAATGAAATGAAAGATCTACCCCCACCAAATCCTCTCCTTAAAATGCTGGACAGCCAACATCTGGTTATCATTCAATATTTCTGATTAGAAAATGTTTTATTTATTTGGAAGCAGTTTTATGGAAGTAGCAAAGTACAGGACATTTTAAAAATAACTTGCTTGCCTGTGTGAGATGGTCACAGCTGTGCTCCCTCATTCCACAGAAACATGGCCTGCAGACACATTTGCATAGAATCCCAATAAGCAACTGCCACACACCCCCAGATGGCCGATTTGATCATAGGACACGGATGCAGGATGGCAGCGAGGTTCTCTTTCCCTTTCACTGCTCTGAACACAGCAAACCTCCAGCCAGAACAGCAAAAACACCAAAGGAACAGCCTGCTCCTGCCAGGCACTCCCGCCTCCCCCGCCCCACCTCATCTGCCAACACCGACCTTCAAAACTGGACCTCCCCCCGGTGCACTGGCCATAGTTCAGGGCACCTTGGAGATTTTCAACTCTCCCAATTATCCCAAACTCCCCGACTTGGTTCACCCAGGGTTTTCTCTACCTCCATCTGCCATCTGACCAAAAGGTAACCCTGCACTTCTGAGGGCCTCACCTGTTGGGGACAGTGGGTAGATGGGAGTAGAAGTATTAGCTTTTCAAATATACATTTTTTTCCAAGAGAATTAAATCGTTTATTGATTACATATGATAATGGATGATACATAAGCTTCACTCCCAACCATAATTGTATCTGGTCAAATATACTTTGAAATGTGGGATTCAAATAGATGGATGTGTTCTGGATACATGGCCCTTTAAATGCTGTGTCTTAAAAAAACTCCTTTGAATGTATTTCATCAGAGGTTTATCTTACCATGCATCCCAGTTTAAGCTAGCATTTGTTCTTTTCTTTCGTTTGTTTGTTTGTTTTTTGAGACAGAGTCTCACTCTGTTGTCTAGGCTGGAGTGCAGTGGCATGATCTTGGCTCACTGCAACCTCCATCTCCCCTGTTCACACAATTCTCCTGCCTCAGCCTCCCGAGTAGCTGGAATTACTCGGGAGGCTGGTGGGTATGCACCACGCCTGGCTGACTTTTTTTGGAAACAGGTTTCACTGTGTTGCTCAAGCTGGTCTCAAACTCCCAACCTCAGGTGATCTGCCTGCCTCTGCCTGCCAAAGTGCTGGGATTAGAGGCATGAGCCACCATACCCAGTCTGCTCTCTTTACAAGGTTTAAAAAAAACTATAATGCTTCTTATTACTTTGTATGGCTTCTGCTCTCCTTCCAACAACATTGCTCAGTTGACAGATCATGGGAGAAGAGGCTGACAGAAGACGGGGGGCTCCCAGCTCCTTATCACGACACATACAGGCTGTCTGCCAGGCTCTCCTGGCCATAATGATAGGGTCTGGCCACTGAGCCCTCTTTTTAAACACAGCTGAACAATACATCGTGCCATGTTTAATTAGCTGTGCAGTACAACTGGCATCTCAGTGACCCAGCTATCCTATTTTCCGCAGAGCTGGGACACACATGCAAAACAATCTCCCCAGCAAACTGAAGGAAGAAGACAGCATGCCTAGGATTGAAAAGCAACTCTCACTCAGTAGTGTCACTCGGTGAAAGGACTTAAACTCCATCAGGGATCTGGGATGAACTCTGCTGCTCAAACAACCCAGTGACCGGTGGTTATGGCACCAATGCCCTGGGGTGATGTGAGCAGGGCCCTCTGCTCAAGGCAATGTGGACACGCCCCGAGCCCTCTGCACCATTTAGTGCTCCACATCTTGATGGGTAAGCAAGGACTTCTGCTGCCTCTATGCTTAGGTGGTTAGGTGGCTGTCCTCTGCCCTGCCACTGCCCTCTGACTTCCAGTGTCAAGGACTTGGTCAGCATAGTCGGAGGAAACGGTCTTAGACAACTAGCCTGTGTATCTGCTTGGCAAAACTCCCCGATTTCTGGAAGAAGCAGGAGACTGGCTTTGTCTTTCCTCCACATGGTATAAAACACTCACCTCCTGGAGATCAGCAGCAGTGTGTCTGATGGCTGCCAGGGAGGTGCCTTCTAGAAAGATTACTACTTTTACATAATACAAGCAAAATTTTGTCCCAACAGCTTTGTATGTTTTTGCTTTAACAAGCCACCAGCACCTCATTTTTTCAGACCTGGCTTCTGGTTATGAGGCCTTTTCATGAGGTGTCCTATGAGGAAACCTGGCCCCTGGCTTACCTTGGGATTGGTTCGCTGCTGCAGTCTCCTCTCCTCCCTCTCTCTCTGCAGTCGCTCAAACTCCTCTCGAATTTCCGCTGGGGTTCTCCTCCTTTCCACAACCTGTGTGCAGAATCAAGATGGGAAGACAGCTGAGGACCCGGGAGGTGAGGGAAATGTACATAGAGCAGGGCAGTCACTGACTTTGGTGTGTGCATGCTGCCTGGGGTCTGGCCACGCCCTTTACCCAGGAAGTACCCCAAACCATGAGTTCTGCTGTCTGATGGCTCAGGCCTGGGCGAGGGAGAGCTCTGCTGCCCTCCTGGCCCGTCCCAAGGTTGAAATGAGTTTTTTCCTCGGCTCTCCAGAGTTAAACATTCTTTAACATTCTTTATTTTAGCAACTTATCTTTGAGGCAGCAAAAATCTTACAAGGGAAATGTCACCTTAAATTTCATAGTGTAAATTTCCTCGTGAATCTCAGGTAACAAATATTAAATATCAGGACGAAGGCAAGCTGGCTTTCCCTAGTGGTCTGGGACAATCACTAGAGACTCCTTTTGAGCTTCTTGGACCAAGCATCTCAAGCTGTCAGATCTGAGTGTTTCTATTTTGTTGTAGAGATGGGGTGTTGGCCCCAAACTCTTGGCCTCAAAGGATCCTCCCACATCTGCCTCCGAAGAAATGGGATTGCAGGCATGAGCCACCATGTCCGGCAGGTCTCAGTGTTTTTAGAATCATGGAACTCTTCCTAAAATAGTATATAAACCTTAGAATGTGGGCTGTCAGTTATAGGCTGGTGTAACAATACTCAGGTACAAAAGAGCAGACCTCATTAAACTCAGGGACGCTCGGGGACGCATGGTGATGTTGAATCTGAGAAAATATGGCATTCCAGGCAGGGCATGGTGGCTCACACCTGTAATCCCAGCACTTTGGGAGGCCGAGGCCGGTGAATCACCTGAGGTCAGGAGTTCGGGACCAGCCTGGCCAACATGGTGAAACCCATCTCTACTAAAAATACAAAACATTAGCTGGGCGTGGTTGGGCATGCCTGTATTCCCAGCTACACGGGAGGCTGTGGCAGGAGAATCACTTGAATGTGGGAGGTACAGGTTGCAGTGGGCCAAGATCGCAGCACTGCATTCTAGCTTGGGCAACAAGAGCTAGAAACTCAGAAGGATGGGAGGGGAGGGGAGAGAAAGAAAGAGAGACAGAGAGAGAGAGAGAAAGAAAGAGAGAGAGAAGAGGAAAAAGAGAGAGAGAGAGAGAGAGAGAGAGAGAGAGAGAGGAAAAAATAAGGCATTCCAATTCCAGTTCAGCCCTTCTTCAAAAGGAAGACAATCTAGTCGAGATTTCAGAGAAGTGGAAAGAAACACGAGGGAAGACCCTGCAGCGCTGCAGCCTTCCATCTGTGAAAGAGGCAACTGCCCTGCATGATTTCTAAGGGTCCTGTTTATGGTGCAAAATTGTATGCACCAGCGAGAAACACAGAGTGGGAACGGGAAAAAGTGGTTACTCTTCTTCTGTCAGGACCAAAGTTGTCCGATGGATTGCGGGAGGAGGCAGGGATGTACAAAAGCAGATTCCGCCTATCAGTGGGAGAAATCCAGGGAAGTCTTGAGATGCAGCTCACAGAATCTCTACAAAGGTATGACGTGAGAAAAAGTTTCCTGGGAAATTTCAAGTTTCAAAAAATTATTTAAAAAAATACAAACTTATGGCAAAAAATCAGTAGAACAGAAGGATAGGAAATGAAAAAGTATGTGACTCCCATTACCCATATTCCCTCTTCTCACAGGCTAACACTCAATTTTTTTTTATATCTCTTCCTAAAACTTCTCTATGCACATGTACGTACCTATGTATGTGAGCATGTGTGCATACACACACACACACACACACACACACAAACATTCAATATAAAGGAGATATTACAAGCTTTGTGCAACTTGATTTTATTTTTCAATAAATAGAATAAATAAATACAAAAACATATCCAGAAAATCCTAGGAATGTGTCCACTACTTTCAGGCGGTAAACATTAAAAATAGTGAAAACATTTTCTTCTGTAACAACCCAATATAAATCAATAATTGCTAAAAAAGGGGGGAAGTGGTTCTTTTTAAGGAAGGTTTAAAATAAAAAGACTGTTAATTCATCCAAGAAAAAAACTAAAGGTCCTAAGTGGCATGACAGTGATTGCTCTGTGACCTCGCAAGGCCATTCTGAGTTCTGTTTCATGAACGAGATGTGTTCCTGCTGCCCAGGCGTAAAATCCTCGAGGGCGCGTCACCAATCTACTGCACTCTCACTTTGCAATACCACCCGTCTTGATGTAGACAAAAGCAAGGTAGTTTTTGCAAAGTTTCCATTATCTTCTCAATTTCATTCAGCCCCTCCCTTCATCAAAAGAAAATAAAAAAAGAGCTTCAGGGAAATGTAGGTAATCAACTATTCCATGTAAGTTTGAAGATCCAGAAAAAAACGCTTTAAAATACTTAAAAAAATTAAGGCTGGGCGTGGCGGCTCACGACTGTAATCCCAGCACTTTGGGGAGCTGCGGTGGGCGGATCCCAAAGTCAGGAGTTAGAGACCAGCCTGACCAACATGGTGAAATCCAGTCTCTACCAAAAATACAAAAATTAGCTGGGCATGGTGGCGGCATGGTGGCGTATGTCTGTATTCCCAGCTACTACTCAGGAGGCTGAGGCAGGACAACTGTTTTGAACCCAGGAGGTCAAAGTTGCAGTGAGCCAAGATCGCACCACTGTACTCCAGTGTGGGCGACAAAGCAAGACTCTGTCTCAAACAAACAAACAAAAAAACTTGAAAAACTATTCATGACTTTATAGCCCAATTCAGTGGACCTGACTGTGGAGCCAGTTTCTTTGGACCCAGCAGATTGTGAATGAAGTGACCCATCACCAAGGACAAGAAAGTCTAAGTGTGAGGCTAAGTCTGAATGGAGATAGTTCTTCCACATAGCCCAGATGATGCAGGCCGTTCCAATCTGGATAAAGATATTTTACTTTATTTCAGTTTTTTACTTTTTCCGAGATGGAGTCTCGCTTTGTCACCCAGGCTGAAGTACAGTGATGCAATCTCGGTTCACTGTAACTTCTGCCTCCTGGGTTCAAGAAATTCTTCTGCCTTAGCCTCCTAAGTAGCAGGAACTACAGGCTTGTGCCACCAAGTCCAGCTAATTTTTGTATCTTTAGTAGAGATGGGGTTTCACCATGTTGGCCAGGCTGGTCTTAAACAGTTGACCTCAAGTGATCCACCTGCCTCAACCTCCCAAAGTGCTGGAATTACAGGCATGAGCCATCACACCTTGCCTAGATAGAAATTTTATAATTGAGTGTCTATTCAACAGGATATTAGTTTTAAAAAAAATGCAGATTTCATGAAAGTTTGATTTGCCATAACTAACCAGTGACATAAGCAGACCCATGAATATGCCCATACACTACTATTTTTTTCGGAAACAGATTTGTAAGATGTTGGGAATTAAAATCCTGGACTCAAACCCTGCAGGAAAAACAAACAAACAACCTGGAGAATGTGAGGCTTCACAAAGGCTGCAGCAGGAAAAGATCAATTTTCAGGAATTTTAGCTGTTTAATCCTTGCAGACTGAACTAATAGCTGAAAATTACTTTCTCTCTGCTACATTCTGTGATGAGTTAGAGAGGCAAATAATCCAAAGGTGGCAGATCCTTCCATTTTTAGTCAGATTTTACACAATTTTTGCAAATAGTTGGTACATAATAAGTGCTAACAGCAAAGCGTGGAGCAGTGAAGACCCTTAGCAGGGCAGGGCATTTCATTCACAGCTCCCATAGGCCTCTGCCAGCCTTGATTATTTATATCTTCCTTTAAACAGAATACATGATCTGGAGAGGGGAACAGGACTAAGCTAGCTATGAGCTGCTCTTCTTATCAGCAACTCTTACAGACAGAGGCATCTGGGAACACAGCATCCGAAGCTGCATTACAATTGATAATTACCAGACATGTTCAATGTTTCTCATGGATAGAGTGTATCATATACAGCTTGTGGATCTTACAATTACTGTTCACTAGACCACTATCCCTATGCTAATCAGAAAACTGAGCGGCCAGGTGCGGTGTTCCATGCCTGTAATCCTAACACTGGGAGGCCGAGGTGAGTGGATCACCTGCGGTCAGGTATTAGAGACCAGCCTGGCCAACACGGGAAAAGCTCGTCTCTACTAAAAATATAAAATGTAGCCAGGCGTGATGATGGGCACCTGTAATCCCTGCTACTCAGGAGGCTGAGGCAGGAGAACTGCTTGAACCCGGGAGGTGGAGGTTGCAGTGAACTGAGATCACACCACTTCACTCCAGCCTGGGCAAAAAAGCGAAACTCTATCTCATCTACCTCAAAAAAGAAAAAAAAAAAAAAAAGAAAACCGACTGAGTCCAGGAGTTCCAGATTAACCTGGGCAACATAGAGGGACCCCATCTCTAAAACAAAAAAACCACCACCAAGAACACTGACTTTATTGATGAAAGGAATGAGGAGATCTCCAAAAGCTAGGTGGCATAATGGAAGGACAGACAGGATCCCAAACCTCCTGGGAGACCTCATGCAAGTCACTACACCTCTCGAAGCTTCAGTTTCCCTGCTATAAAATGAAGAAGGTTAAGTGACAATATTCAAAAAGTGTCACCTGGGCTGGGTGCAGCGCCTCACGCCTGTAATCCCAGCACTTTGGGAGGCTTAGGTGGAAGGATCACCCGAGGTCAGGAGTTTGAGACCTTCCTGACCAACATGGAGAAACGCTACTCAAAAAACAAAATTAGCCAGGCATGGTGGCACATGCCTGTAATGCCAGCTACTCAGGAGGCAGGAGAATCACTTGAACCTGGTAGGTGGAGGTTGTGGTGAGCTGAGATCGCACCATTGCACTCCAGCCTGGGCAACAAGAACAAAACTCCATCTCAGAAAAAAGAAAAAAGAAAAAAAAAAGTGTCATCTGGGTCTAGCTAGTCAACTTTTTATTCTGGAATAATTTTAGAAAATTATTTAGAATTTTAGAAATGCTACAAAAATAGTACAGAAAGTTCTAGAATAGCCTACACCCAGGTTCCCCCAATGTTAGCATCTTATATAACCATGGAATACCTGCCAAATCTCAAAAACCAACGTTAGTACATTTCTACTAATTAAACCTAGGGTTCAGATTTCACTAGTTTTTCTAGGAACACCCTTTTTCTGTTCCAGGATTCAATCCAAGATTCCACGTTGCATCAGGTGTCCTTAAGTCTTCTCTGCTCTGTGACAGTTCTAAACCTTTGCTAGTTTTTCATGATCTTGACCATGTTACAGCTTTTAATATGGGCTGGCTTTCTCATATACTATAAAACCAACAACAGAGACAGAGAAAAGTAAAATATAAATAATGTAAAGGACTGCAGACAAAAACCAAACTGCAGATGATCTGGGCCGAAGGATGCAACAACTGGACATAATCTAACATCTGAAAGTGTTAGATTATTCCAGAATAATTAGTTATTATTAATAATTAGTTATTACTAGTTATTATTCTGGAATAATAACTCCGCTCATTCCAGGAGATGCGTTACGTGGTTTCCATGGCAGTTGCCAGTCATTACCGGAATGAACATTGTCAAAGCATTCATGGTTCAAAGTTAGATTTTTGCCATTCTGAAACAATGACCAATTTCGTTTTCAATGTGAGAATCTGCATGAACATCACTAAACCCACCTCAAGAAGTAAATAGTAGGGCTGGTTTTATAAGCTGGGAGTGGTTACATCTCATTCCTTGGGGATCTTCCCAAAGAGTAACAGTGTCTGGAAGGCTTTAAAAAAAAAAAAAAAAAAAAAAAAAAAAAAAAAAAAAAAAGGCCGGGCGCGGTGGCTCAAGCCTGTAATCCCAGCACTTTGGGAGGCCGAGGCGGGCGGATCACGAGGTCAAGAGATCGAGACCATCCTGGTCAACACGGTGAAACCCCATCTCTACTAAAAATAAAAAAAAAATAAAAATAAAAAAAATAAAAAATAAAAAAAGCCTGGGCAAAGTGACTGACATTTCTTTTCTTTTCTTTTCTTTTTTTTTTTTTTGAGACAGAGTTTCGCTCTTGTTACCCAGGCTGGAGTGCAATGGCGCGATCTCGGCTCACCGCAACCTCTGCCTCCTGGGTTCAGGCAATTCTCCTGCCTCAGCCTCCTGAGTAGCTGGGATTACAAGCACGTGCCACCATGCCCAGCTAATTTTTTAGATTTTTAGTAGAGATGGGGTTTCACCGTGTTGACCAGGATGGTCTCGATCTCTCGACCTCGTGATCCACCCGCCTCGGCCTCCCAAAGTGCTGGGATTACAGGCTTGAGCCACTGCGCCCGGCAGTGACTGACATTTCTAACCCCAGCATTTTGGAAGGCCAATGTGGGAGGATCACCTGAGGTCAGGAGTTCGAGACCAGCCTGGCCAATAGGGTGAAATCCCATCTCTACTAAAAATACAAAAATTAGCCAGGCATAGTGGTACACACCTGTAATCCCAGCTATTCAGGAGGCTGAGGCAGAAGAATCACTCGAACCCCAGAGGCAGAGGTTGCAGTGAGCTGAGATTACACCACTACATTCAGCCTGGGCAACAGAGCAAGACTCTGTCTCAAAAAAATAAAAAATAAATAAAAAATTAGTGGGGTGTGGGGATGCACACCTGTAGTCTTAGCTACTCAGAAGATTAAGGTGGGAGGATGGCCTGAGCTGGGAGGTCGAGATCGTGCCGTAAGCCACAATCACACCACTACATTGTAGCCTGGATGACAGAGTGGGCTCCTGTCTTAAAGACAAAAACAAACAAACAAAAAACCTGAAAATTTACCTAATGACTGACCACTAGGCCAATATTTTGTACATTCTAAAGAAGCTCCAGCGGGTTGGGGAGCGATTTCTAGTTGATGGAATGCTTTCACATCTTTGGATTAAAGATGTCTCAGACACTCAGAACACCAACAATGCCCTTCACCCTTCACTGACTACCCATATGGCTAGCCCAATAACTATGTGGTAAATGGATACCCTTCAGCAACTGAAGAGTTTAATAGTCTAAAAATACTAACAATAGCATGAAGGGAATACAGCTTCCTCCCTGGAGTGAAAGCTATTATTGTAGTGAGAGAATCCTCATAAGAAACAATCCATCCAGCTGCAGGAATTCCTTGAAGGAATGTTGATGCCAGCTTCATAAAATGTGCTTGAGTTCAATGAGACTTTCTGTGTAATATGAATAATGGGCTCAATTTTCCTATTGTAGGTTAAGCACTAATACATCTCTGAGTAAACATCTGGGGAGGTATCTTCATTTAGTTTTCTTTGAAGGCATTTTTACCTTGCAGTGAAAGCTTAGTATCAATATGAAAAAAAGCCAATTCTGATCTATGAGAACTTGACTTTCTTAGTTTACTAAAAATTATGAAGCCAGGCACAGTGGCTCACGCCTGTAATTCCAGTGCTTTGGGAGGCCGAGGCAGGTGGATCACGAGGTCGGGAGATGGAGACCATTCTGGCCAACATGGTAAAATCCTGTCTCTACTAAAAAAATACAAAAACTAGCCAGGCATGGTGGTGTGTGCCTTTAATCCCAGCTACGCAGGAGGCTGAAGCAGGCGAATCACTTGAATCTGGGAGGCAGAGATTGCAGTGAGCTGGATCTGCACCACTGCCCTGTGGCCTGGGAGACAGAGCAAGACTGTCTCAAAAAAACAAACAAAAAAAATTAAAACAAAACAAAAAACCCAAAAATAATGTTTAACCACTTACCACCCACAACTGTGTACGTATTTTTATTTTCATTTTTCTTTTTCTTTTTTTTTTTTTGAGACGGAGTTTCACTCTTGTTACCCAGGTTGGAGTGCAATGGCGTGATCTCGGCTCACCGTAACCTCCACCTCCTGGGTTCAGGCAATTCTCCTGCCTCAGCCTCCTGAGTAGCTGGGATTACAGGCACGCGCCACCATGCCCAGCTAATTTTTTGTATTTTTAGTAGAGACGGGGCTTCACCATGTTGACCAGGATGGTCTTGATCTCTTGACCTCGTGATCCACCTGCCTCGGCCTCCCAAAGTGCTGGGATTACAGGCGTGAGCCACTGCGCCCGGCCTCATTTTTAATTTTTTGAGACACAGTCTCACTGTCACCTAGGCTGGAGTGCAGTGGTATAATCATAGCTCAATGCAGCCTCGACCTTGTAGGCTCAAGCGATCCTCCCACCTCAGCCTCCCAAGTAGCAGGGCTACAGGCATGTGCCAGCATGCCTGGTTAATTTTTAAATTTTGTATTGTTTGTAGAGATGCGATCTCACTGTGTTGCTCCAGCTGGTCTGGAACTCCTGAGCTCAAGTGATCCCCCTGTGTCAGCCTTTGAAAGTGCTAGAATTACAGGTGTGAGCCACTGCACCCAGCCCGACATATTTTTATAACCAGTATTTTGTGTGTGAATTTGCTTTGTTTCTAATGGGAAGATAATCTGGTTTGATGAGAGGAAGTCATACAAGATTTTACCAGCAAACCCCACTGCGCCACTGACTGGGATGCTGCTGCTGGGGCTAAAATCCTAGTCTCTGAGGAAGGACTATGTCATGGAGTCCTACAGCTTTTCTGTGACTACAACTGCTGCCTTGAAAAACTGTAGTCTACCCACAGCTAAAAAAACAAAGAAGCTTTAAGGAGTGGATAAAGAGTGAGGGGGAAATGGAATAAATAAAACAGAATTCTATTTTCCTTTCTGGATGAGAAAATGCTAAGTTACGTGGCTTAATACCTAGCTGCAATGAACCAATGTGACAGGAAGCACTGCTATTTCCATCAAGCCAGAAGCCAAATACCAACTGCCCACTGGAGCCAGGAGAACATGCAGATGACAAGAGCCAGAGGGAACACGAAGGGGAGTGGTGGGGACTGGACAGCCCAGCCCTGTCTGAAGGGTGACGGCTCCTCAGATCCAGTGTTAACAGATCTTCAGATGTTTCAAGAAAAGATAGAAGACTGGATTATCATACAGAACCTCCCAGGGTTTAAATGTTGGCAACTACAATTCACTGTGTGAGACAATAAAAAAATGGCAACAGGCTAGGCATAGTGGTTCACATCTGCAATCCCAGCACTTTGGGATGCTAAGGTGGGAGGGTAGCTAGAGGCTAGCAGTTTGAGACCAGCCTGGGCAACACAGCAAGACCCCATCTCTTAAAAAAAAAAGCTAGGCATGGTGGCGTGTGCCTGATCAATGCACTGCAGCCTGGGTGATATAGCGTGCGCTCTCACCACACACACACACACAGCGCATGCATTCTCTCAACACATGCCTGCACGCACACACACAAAAGGCTATTTAGTGGAATATGCCCACAGCAATCAATATGAAGCAGTAGTGGAAAGGTGGGAAAGGAAGTAGGATCCTCTCTTCCTTCTCCTCCACTCCTCATCTAAAGGCCTTTACGAGGTTTTCATGCTAGAACTGGAAGAGACAGGCCCACATGCTTGAGATCAAACATTGAAGGAACTTCAAGGGAAATCTTACACGATGCTGAAAATATAACTCAGTGAGAGACAATTCAATGTTATTAACAGCCTAGCAAAATTTCTTGGGCATCAGAACCAAGTTTCTTTCTTTTTTTGTGTGAGACAAGGTCTTGCTCTGTTGCCCTTGTTGGATGGAGTGTAGTGGTGTGATCATAGCTCACTGCAGCCTCAACCTCCTGTGCTCAAGTGATTCTCCCATCTCAGCTTCCTGTGTAGCTGGGAATACAAGTGTGTGCCAAGCCTGCCTCATTAAAAAAAAAAAAAATGTTTTATAGAAACAGAGTTTTGCTACGTTTCTCAGGCTGGTCTCAAACTCCTGGCCTCATGTAATCCTCCCAGTTTGGCTCCCCAAAGTGTTAGGATTATAGGTGTGAGCCACTTTGCCTGGCTCAGCACCAAGTTTCTTTAATGATACTCCTATATTCCTGTAGCAATTTAGAGTTTCACAACTAATTTTAATATTCATTTTTCAGACAGTAACATGGAAGCACCAGCAGTCCAATAGCTTGCCCAAGGCTCTCCTGCTAGTCTGTGGCAGCGCGAAAGAAAACAAATTGTCTGAGTTCAGTGACTGTTCTCCCACAGCATGGCTGCCAAGGGCTACACATTTGCTATGTATTTTGTTTCACTTATCACGTTTGACAGAGCCCTATCATTATAGTATAATGCATGAGAACTGAAAGGGTCCTCATAGGCAACGTAACCCAGCAGTTCTCAACTTTTCTCTGCTTCCATTTTGTCCACATGCATAACGTACTCCCATCTGAAACATTTCCTCACCGAAATTATTGAGAACTGAGGTGGAGAGAGAGGCGCAGAGCTGTGGAGGGTAGAGGAAGTGGAAGTGCAGACAGAGGCGCACCCTTGAAGAAATCGCCTCCCATCAATCCCTGCTCCAGCTGCTCCCACCCCACATCTGGGTTAAAAATTACTGGCCCAGTCCATCCCTCTTCCGTTTTACTTGACAGGTTAGGGAAAGAAGGACGAGTCAGAGGAGTGGCTGGCCCAACTTCAGAGTGACAGAGTGGCAAAGCCAAGTCCAGAACTCAGCCTCTAAAACGAAATACAAGGCAAGGTAGGGGGCTCTAATGTTTTCAAATATTCCCAAAGGCAGTAGGACAGATTGCAGGGTTTTGGGGGAGATGTTTTGTATCTGTTTCATGACTTTTCTGGGACACCAGACGCATAGTTTATCTTACCTCCCATCCTTCCATTTCCAGTCCTCTCTTCCCATATATATCATAGATGGCCCTGGTTTGGGGGTCACTAAGCACTGCAAATTAAAAATCAAATACGTTTATAAAATACGAAATTCACCTTCAGTCCTTTCTGAGAACACTGACATCATTAGGTAGGCTCATCTCCTGCTCCCCACTGTCTGATCACAATCCTCCTACTACCCTTTCATTTTCTATGCATCTTTCCTCCTAACTGCTTTTTCGATTTGGCCTAGGATTTGGATTTGTTTGTTTATTGATTTACTGACTGACAGGGTCTCTCTCTATTGTCCTGGCTGGAGTGCAGTTGTATGATCACAGCTCACTGTAGCCTTGAATTCCTGGGCTTAAGCAATTCTTCCACTTCAGCTTCCCAAGAAGCAGGGATTACAGGTGTGTGCCACCATGCCCAGCTAATTTATTTTTTGTAGAGACGGGCTCTCCCTATGTTGCCCAGGCTGATCTTGAATTCCTGGCCTCAAATGATTCTCTTGCCTTGGCCTTGCAAAGTGCTGGGATTACAGGCACGAACCACTGCACCTGGCTAATGTAGAGTATGTCTAAAGGTGACTACAAATGAGAAAAGTCAGATTTTCCCAGTGTCCAAGTTACTCTTGATTGTAAGGTACAGGTCACAAGGTGTACAAGGTGCAACGTGTAGGAAGCTGCACTAGCTCCTGCGTTGCAAAAGGACGCCAATGTTGTTTTTAAAATAATTTGGTAAATTTCTGCTATAGCATATAAAAGTACACTGACTTGAAAGAGTGGGTTCCAGTTTCTAAAGAAGCTTGATATAAAGGTAGAAACAGGCTCAGATACTAGAAAAAGCTGATTATTTACTCTATAGAGTTTTATTAACCCCAAAGACAGTCTACATTTATTTTGTTTACCTCTCTATTTGTAAATAATTTTAAAAGACAAAAACACCTCTTACCATGTTGTTGGCCGCATCACCCAAACTACATCAGAAAGGATTTCTCAGTTAAGGGTGAGAGCTGCTCAACAATATCCCAACAGAACTCAAATGATCATGATCTTTCCCCTCTACTTCACCAATTTTTGCCAAGACCTTCGGGCCTCTTCTCCCTTAAGAGTTCCCATGTATTTTTAGGGCTAATTTAAAAACCACATAAATGATCCTATGTATAATCAAATCTAATGGGAAAGGAAGAAATGCCATCTCCTGGAAAACACAGGAGCCAAATTTGTGTTCCTCTCCAGCATTTAATAAGGAATTATTTGGTCAGCGAGGTGGCTCACACATGTAATCCCAGCACTCCGGGAGGCCAACATGGTGGATCACCTGAGGTCAGGAGTTCAAGACCAGCCTGGCCAACACGGTGAAACTCCATCTCTACTAAAAATACAAAAATTAGCTGGGCATTGTGGTGCATATTTGTAATCCCAGCTACTTGAGGGGCTGAGGCAGGAGAATTGCTCCATCCAACTCAGGAGGCAGAGGTTGCAGTGAACCAAGATCGCGCCACTGCACTCCAGCCTGGGCAACAAAATGAGACTCTGTCTCAAAAAAAAAAAAAAAAAAAAAAAAAGGGAATTATTCATTCACTATTTTTCTCCCTGTAGGCTACACATGAGGCAGGGTCTGCTGCTGTGGCACTTTCACTAGCACTGGTAGGATTTTTCTGTTAACTCTTCCCCAAGTGTCCAACACAATACAAGCAAACTATGTGGCTAATTTAGACAACAGTGAAATTAATGCACCCATTTAGAGAACATAATACAATAAAAAGAACAGGCTATTCTTCACAACCGCCATGCAAATGATCTGAATAGAGTTAAATCTGGTAATGATACTACACTGACTGTACACATTTATCACACACTGAAGCCTGATTTTCACTGGCCATTAAAATCTAACTTTTTGGTAAAACTATAAAGTGAAATATACTACAAGCTGTTATGTATACAGTGAGATGTCTTTATGATTTTACAAAGAAACACATTATCTAATTTTTGGTCTAAGGAGCAAATCACCAAATGGTTCTGGAACAAATAACTTAGTGTACTTGATGCATATAAGAGTAATTTAACTTTTTTTTAATTTAAATTTTTAAAATGGTGGTAAAATGATACATATAAATTTACCATTTTAACCATTTTAAAGTATATAATTCAATAGGATTAAGTACATTTACAATGTTGTGTAACCATCATCACTCTCTATTTCCAGAACTTTTTGCCACCCCAAACAGAAGCTCTATATCCAATAGTGACTTTAATATTTTATAAAACAATATATCACAGAAGGTTCTTTCGACATACGTAAGCATAAAAATGTGAATCACTTGATTCTATTTCCTATAAGCCTTCTTAACATCATTTTCTTTCTTTTATTAGAACCGAAAACTGAATGCTTCAGAACCAATAAAATCACTTTTAGATGAAAAAATGTCCTTGTATCTTCTAACAAAAAAGAGAACAAAGAAACCTTCCCTGTAACGATCAGCCTTTTACCTGTAAGAGTTCCCTTTAGAAGAAAACTGGTGAACGATTTAAAACTTGAGTACTCCCTTGCAATTGAGACTCTGTCTATTACTTCACCCAGTCTCTCATTTTCTACTTACTGGACATGTATTGATTTCCAAAGCAAAATACTACTCTTTCAAAGGACGCTGTCAGTGAAAAGTACTAAACTAACCACCTCTTTTATATACCTCTAAGGACTCTCTGCTTCTATCCTCTACAAATCACGCCTCCTAAAAATCGAATATCTGTTACCAGGATGTTTCTACAAATCCAGCCTTCCACTGACCTTCATAAGCCTGGTGGACAAGGTTAAACAACCGTTCCGCCTGTGACTTGAGCTCTGGGTCTCTGTGCTTGTCTGGATGGTAGAGCATACACAGCCTCCGGTAGGCAGCTTTCAGCTCTTCAGAAGAGGCCTAAAGAAAGAAAAATTCAATTAGAGAACAATCAATGCTACTCACACATTATCATGATCAAAATCAGCCTTGAAATGGGAACCCATCAGCCACGTCCCCACGTGTCTGCTCTCGATGTACAGGATGTAATGAAGTTAGGTTTACCTCAACAGGGCTTCTTTTTGCCAGTTAATAAAGTGATCAGTTATGTACATCAATAGTGACTGGGTTTTGCTGGGAAGTGCTGCTATCAGATGAATGCAGGTTTGTGTCTCTGGAATGGCTCAGTGTGCTCTAAGCTGAAACAAAAATGTCACAGAGACCCGCTAACTCTTTAACTTATTTGAAGTAAATCATGCCAAGGTACTCTCAACAGAATAGGTTCAGGAAAAAAAAAGCTATAAACCATTAGACAGAAATGACATGAATTTAATGACAAAATGAGTATGAATCCTTGAAATTCAAAGACAAACTTCTAAGGCCCACACGCACCTCTAACACAACCTTGTAAGTCCAGAAGGCAGCCCATTCAGCGGTAGAAATGCTTCATTAACCTGTGGGAACCAACCATCCCCGCAAAACCCCCTGAAAACCAAAAGGCATCAACTCTCCATTCTCCTATGCAGGACATCTTGGGGGCGGCACAAGGCAGACAGGCTCTGGTGTGCTTTAACCACAGTGCGGGGCAGGCCAACAAGGCAAACCTGCATTCACCATGGCCTGCCTCGCAGCCACCAAGAGGGTCTCTAGGCAGGGCCCCTCAGAGGCTCTGGGACACTGAGTGGGCTGTGTGGCTGGCCCCTCAGGTCTGCTTTTGGGAAGTGCTAGGTTTGATTCTAGAGGCTATTTTTGCCTGTTGGAGGTGGTATGGGATGGACAGCTTTACCCTTTGGTATATCAGTTAAAGAACACTTGATTTGGGGACATATCCCCACCATTTTGACAACTGAAACACATTTCTGGGTCACTGACAACATGCTAGAGGGGCCCAAGAAATCTGCCACCTGAACAGAAGAATAAGCCCAGGTCCCAGGAGAGGACGTGAGGACTGACACCTAGGATCCGGGCCTGAAACACAGACCCTCAAAGAGGTCACAGAGACGTAATTAGTCCAGCGACCATGGTTACAAAGGAAAAGATAGATGATTCTGTATGCTATTACTCCCACAATTTTTCAGTATCTTTCAGTCCCAGGACCAACGAGCTTCTTTACCAGGAAAAAAAAAAAAAAAAAAGTGCAATTTTACTGTACTTTAGAAATAATTTTTGGCCTGGAATCTAAATATTTCTTCAGGATTAAGTTATTCAGATGCTGGAAAGCCAGGGCATTTGTGTGAGTTTACCAGGGGTTCTAAACAAAGAATTCTGAAGAACTCCAAGAGGTAGACAATAAACGTGACTGGAAAGACGTGCAGACATCGGCCCATTGGTCCCATGTGCCCGAGAGGAGGTGGGGCGCTGGGGCCCGGGTTCTGCTCCCTCAGGCCCATCTCTGCACCCCTACACCAGGCTCTGTCTGAGGAGCAGGTGATGGCGTGTGTGACCTCCAGGAGCCTTCTGACTCTAACTTTACTGGATTCTGCTATTCAGAAAAGAAACAAGGCTGGGCGCAGTGGTTCACACCTGTAGACCAGGCACTTTGGCAGGAGGACGTGGGCAGACTGCTTGAGCCCACAAGTTCAAGACTAGGCTGAGTAACATGGCAAAAGTCCTTATCTACCAAAAATACAAAAATTAGCTGGGCATGGAGGCACTTGCCTGTGGTCCTACCTGGAAGGCTGAGGTGGAAGGATCACCTCAGCCTGGGGAGGTTGAGGTTGCAATGAGCTACGACTGCACCACTGTACTCTAGCCTGGATGACGCGGGGTGCGGGGGTGCGGGGGGGGGGGTGCGTGGGGCAGAAACTGGCTAGACCTGAGCCATTCAGCTTGTCCTTTAAAGCAGGCCACAGAGAGCTTCCTGCTTATTTGGAGAGAGGCAACTCTGCTGCATGCCATTTTAAATCAGGAGCTCCTGGAAAGTGCGATTAACTACTCTGTCAGAAAAGGGTTAAGGATCTTGCTGAATGAGCAGCTCCTGGACTCTGAGAATTGGTGAGACCCACTCCATGGCAAAGCTCTCTTCCATCTTCCCTTGGTGCCGCCTTCCGGGATGGCACTGTCCTCCAGGCGTGTCCATGTGGTTCGCTCTGGGGCAAAACAACCTTCCATTTTGCTGGTTGAGAATGCAGGTGTGGCAGTCAAATGGCCCATGTTTAGATGCAGGATCTGTCACTTCCAAGCTTTGTGACCACGGCAAGTGAGATTTCTGGCCTTTGGTCTTCTCCTCCATAAAAGGGGATGACAGCCCTCACAAGGACAGTGTGAGAATGAAACCAGACAGTGACTACGCAGTGCTTCACACAGTGCCTGACACGCAGCAAAAACTTAGGAATCGGCTGCTTTAAACCCCTTTCTGTTTCCTCATCCGCAAAGTGTGGACAACGGTGCCTCTTTCTGTGTCTCTGTGAGGCATAATTGAGAAAATACAAGCATGAGAGCTTGACAATGCCCAGCTCAGACCAGGGACCATGACCACTTTTGTTATGACCATCACCACAAGTCAATTGTCCTATCTTTTTGGCAGCAGGAGTACTGAAACTGGAACAATTCAGAGAGCACCGCCTTGGTGCGTGGGGAACAGAAACATTCACTCACGAAGTAGTCCTGCTTGTGAAAATTCACTGTGCTGTATACTCAGGAGATGACCACTTTTCTGCATGTATATCCTATTCCTATAAAAATACAAGGCTCCCTAGAAGAGGTGGGCCTCCATATTTCTATCTCTGCATTTTCTCCTTTTTTAAAAAAATCTTTATATATATTTAATTGGAATCAGAAATAAATTTCCTCCTTTTTCTTCTTCTTGCTACAGTGTTTTTTTTCTCCCAACTTTAAATGCATTTCTTGCCACATTTGTCAATATACTACCTGTACCAAACCCTAGTGTTTCAAACATAAATCATGGGGAAATAATCTTTTCCAGGTAGGTTTACTTATGTGACGATGTAAAAGGGGCTTGTTTTTTTTTTCTCTACATGGCCATTACAAATTATGTTCTTTCTTTTTTTTTTTTGAGATGGAGTTTTACTCTGCCACCCAGGCTGGAGTGCAGTGGCGTGATCTTGGCTCACTGCAGCCTCCACCTCCTAGGTTCAAGTAATTATCCTGCCTCAGCCTCCCAAGTAGCTGGGATTACAGGCATGTGCCATGACGCCCAGCTAGTTTTTTGTATTTTTAAAAGAGATCGAGTTTCACTGTGTTGGCCAGGCTGGTCTTGAACACCTGACCCCAGGTGATCCGTCTGCCTTGGCCTCCCAAAGTGCTAGGATTACAGGCGTGAGCCACTGCACCTGGCCACAAATTATTTTCTTTCTGCAAATTTTAATTGTCCTTTCCTGTATCTCATAAAAGTTACAAGTACAGGATTAGACAGATTTGACTGACTCCAAGTTAGACTGCTATTTCCTGGTTGTTAAAACTAAACTAGATGAAAGAGAGCTGAATATCTAGTCTGCAAGACATTCTTTGATCTTATTAATAAATGGTTTAATAAGCTATTGATTAAGTAATGGAAACAAGATGTTTCATTTTTAATAAATATCACATTCAATGAAAGGTTAGATCGGGCCTTTCATCATAACTGAATAGCTAAGGTCACTAGTTCGATATTTCACAAATGAGAACCTCTTTCACTATTCACAGAAATACTGTTATCATTTCAAAATGCAATGAGATATCATTAAGAATGATTTCTAAAGGTACATTCTTATACTAAAATTCTGTAATAAAATTAAGAGATGTATTATACTTTGTCTATAAACTTTCATCATCTCAATCACCTGGTTATATTTTCATTGGATAGACTATATGTTAGGCCCCAAATTAAGTCTCAACAGACTTTAAAGACTGATCTCATACAAAATATCTTCTCCTACCACAAGAGGATGAATTCAGAAATCAATAACAGAGCTGGTGCAGTGGCTCACTCCAGTCATCCCAGCACTTTGGCATGCCAAGGTGGGAGAACTGCTTGAGGCCAGGAATTCAAGACCAGTTTGGGCAACATAGCGAGATCCTGTCTCTACAAAAAATTTTTAAAAACTTATGCAGGTTTACTTCCAGCTACTCAGGAGGCTAAGGGCAAAATAAGCTAAAACATGTCTGGATAATGTCTGCAGCACGATTGCATTTGATTAGCATAGGCTAGATCAGTGGTTCTCAAAGCGTGGTCTGGGGCATCCGGGGAATCTCTGAGACCCCTGCAGGGATTCACGAAGTCAAAACTATTTTTCTAATAACATGAAGCTATTATTTGCCTTTTTCACTCTTATCCTCTCTTGAGTGTACAGTGGAATCTTGAGGTTACAGGACGTGTGATGATATTAGGAACAAATGTGAACCTAACAGAGCCAATCCTTCAAGATGAATCCTGAGAGACCTAAATTTAAAACAGAGTCAGGTGGCCTTCTGCTGACTAGGGGTGGTACAGTTTTCCAAAATCCACATCTTTTATCTTTGGACCTCCTCTGCCCCAGCCAATCAGGGCTCACTTGTATCAACCGATCAGAACTAAGCAAGTTTCAATCCCTCATTTACATAAATGGACCTGATTGGGAACCCAGGCAGGAACTTTGGTTGTAAAATCTGAGCTTTCCTTTCATTCTCTGGAACCCACCTTTGTTTCACACTGGAGGCTGCGTCTCTCTGGTACTGGAGTAAAATCTCTTTTTTCCAAATTCCTTTTCAGAGAACTTTTAGTTACAATATCATTGTTCTGATGGCCAATGGAATGTGTGTACATGTCATGTTTTCTAGAAATTTCTAAGGTTGGTATAAATACAAGAGTTTAAATAAATACAAGGGTATAAATACAAGAGTTTTGAGATTAACTGAATTAGATCTCAGTTCCATGACTGTGCTCACTGTCGTTGGTTATACCTGCTGTGATGTCTGTGTATCTGTAACCTCTTTATTGTCCAATAATCACTTTAAATCCTTATGTTTTCCTTGTGCTTCTACTGAAATACATTTGTATTTGTGTCTCGTTTTACAACAATATTTAACCAATTACTCAGTTTTAACTTCTAATTAAATATCAATAGCTATAATTCACATAAACAAAAGCTCTTTGGGACCTCAATAATTTAAGAACATAAAGAAATCCTAACACCAAAAAGCTTGATAACTACTGGGTTAGATGATAGTACAGTAACAAATAATCCAAAAATTTTAATGGTTTATTTCTCTTTCACTTTACATGTCCATGTGAGGCCAGCTAGTACAGTTTGGCAATGTTATCAGGTCCCAGGTTGACAGAGCAGTCATCCTGTGCCAATCATCAAGGCAGAGGGAAGCACATGAGACCTCCTGGCTCACACTGGCATTTACATGCTTGGGCCTAGAAGGGACACACCTCACTTCCACTACATCACTGGCTAGAACTCGTCCCATGGTCTTGCTCAACCACAAGGACACTAGCAAGTGCAGTCCTACCATGTGCTGGGCAAGCAAAGACCAACCACGTTTGGTGAACAGTACTTATACCTACCGTGACAATGATACTTGATTTGATACTTTGAAGACTGAATAGAGCATATAATTAACAACTTAATAATAACTCTTATTCACGTTCACTTTGGGAATACTAAAGCCATCAGGTTTTTTTCTGTTGCTTTAGTCTATACTTTCAAACTCAAGACTTCCAGGTGATGTAGCTGTATTACTGAATTTCAGCAACCAAGGCTCCACAAACTATATTCTACTGGATTTTGGGAAGTTTGCCTGATTACCACAATTGAAGATTCATTACTGTCCGTATGTTCTACAGTAATCTGATGGAAAGAAACTGCATCAGCTCATAAAAACCTGCAGTTTTTTTTAATGATAGTTGGTGCTTATACACTTTAAAAGAAAAAGCAGATTTCAGAGCTAATTAACACCAAGACAGCATGGTTAGTTTGTGCTGAGTAACAGCTGTTCTATGGAGAGAAAGGGTGTCACATATTATTTGGTGTCATTTAGTAGATACCAATTATACTAAGAGACCAAGCCACTTAATTATCAGGCATTAAAAAGCAACCACTTAACCGGACATGGTTAAAAAAAAAATTCCCTACTTCATTCTGTAACGGTTCCAACTATACAGCCTGAAGCTTTCCATAATACAGTCCCTCTCATTCCCAGCTGTACCATATTCTGATGCCATTTTTCCTGTTCAACCCCACCTTCTCTCATTTTCATTTACATGCAGAATATCTTTGGAAAGTCTGGAAATATGGGATTCATCCTCAAACAGAAATAAACCCCAATGATGTATTTGGAATCATCCTACAACATCAAGCATTGTGTAGACTGGAGTAACTCATTCTGACTGATCTCCATAGGAACATTGCGAGTAGAACAGAATTTAATGTGAGACTAACCAATATCTACTGTAAAAATGCAGCTCCATTTAACTGACCAAAACAAACAGAAAAAAATCACTGTACAAAAATATATTTGATCCATCTGAAACTTATTTTCTTTTACAAATGTCATTATTGGTGCTAGTGCAAAAAAGAATAAAGTAACCTTTTCCCACCACAATAGAGAAACATAAGGGGAAGATAATCAATATCTGCCAGATGAAAAGGACAAGCCAAGCAAGGGAAAAGCTGTTGTTTCATCTTCTGGCATGATATTCAGTGCTGGACTGAGTCTCCATAGGCCTTAACTTACTCTGGGGCCTGAGCATAAACACATGTGTTTGAATTTGCTCTCTTCATCTTGTAACCGACCTCAAACAATTTTCATACATGAAATTTAGATATACCAAATTAACAATAATAATTTCCTTTTAATAATAAGTTCCTCTAGAATTCAAGTAGACAAGTTAAGTATGTCATTAGTAAATACTTATCATTTCAATCAGTAAATTTACTGAATGTCAACCGGCTTTAGAAAACACTGTCAGCAGGCCGGGTGCGGTGGCTCACGCCTGTAATCCCAGCACTTTGGGAGGCCAAGGTAGGCAGATCACCTGAGGTCAGGAGTTCGAGACCAGCCTGACCAACATGGAAAACCCCCTCTCAACTAAAAATACAAAATTTGCCAGGTGTGGTGGTACATGCCTGTAGTTCCAGCTACTTGGGAGGCTTAGGCAGGAGAATTGCTTGAACCCGGGAGGTGGAGGTTGCAGTGAGCCAAGATCATACCATTGCACTCCAGCCTGGGCAATAAAAGTGAAACTGCGTCTCCAAAAAACAAAACAAAACAAAAAAACCAAAAAAACCACTAGGGACACAAAAGAAATACAATATGGTCAGTAGCTCAAAGAAATTATGCATAGATTCATATCTATTTCTTATTTTATCCCCCCAAAACTCCATGTAAACATGGATTTACCTAAACAGTATAAAAACAGGAATGCTAACATTAATGGTGCAGAAATACATTCACAGCAGTATTAGTCAGAATGCAAAGAAAACTTCATGGAGGTGGTGAGACCCAAATGGGAACACAAACGGTGGACTTTGATTTGCTTTGGGTACCCAAGATGGGCTGTGGCATTTCAGGGGAAAATAACACCCTGAGCAAACAGGCCAGTGCTGGGGACAGAAACATAATTCTGAGCAAACTGGCAGGCGCAAAGGGGCATCAGAAGGCACGAAGTAGGTAAGAAACTAATGTGGACACCCATCTGTCTGCCCATTCATTCGGCAAACATTTGTTAAGTACCATTATGTGCCTGGCGCTGTGCAGGGGACAGAATGGTGACTGAGACAGCCACTGCCCCTGACCACATGGTGCTTCCTCTGCAGTGGAAGAGGGCAGGACATCAGCACAAAGTAGCCAGAAAATACACAAAACATCTAATTTCACCCTGACCCAAGAAGTAAGAGGAAGCCATACAAGGTTTCTGGGTAGAGAAATAATGTGACCAGTATTATTTAATAAGATTAATTTGGTACAGCTTGACAGACAATAAACAAACAGAAAACAAAATCAAAGAGACCTAAAGGAAACAGCAGCAGAAATTCAAGGCTGAGGTTATGTGGCCAGCAGCCTGGAAGCTGAAACAGAAATGAAGGATCAGTCTGCTTAAGTCCTAGAGGATTCATGGATCTATGGGACAAGCAGTTATTCAAAGTGAAATCGAGAAGAATCAACAAGTATTCCAGGGTTAGGGAGAAATCAGGAGGTAGTCGGGCTTGGGGCAGAGGTAAATTTCAACATCTACGTGGCGTGATGACTGGAAGGCAGATGGAGATGCAGGGCTGAAGCCACAGACTGAAAAAGAGCCAAGGAGGTGAGGCCTGAACCTGGAGAAGGGGCTATGTAAGGACAGGGAACATGAAACTGGCAAAGTGAAAAAGAAGGACGGAGAAGCATCACAGAGCTTTAAAAGGCTTGTCAATGGTGTCACAAATGCATTTATGCAGATTTACAGCTAACAAAATAATTCCACTATTTCCTCACTTAATACTTTAATACTCAAAATGCCTTGAGGTTGGTACCAGACTTCCATTTTACAGATAAAAATCCCGAGGATGGGAAGGATCATGTGACTTGGTTGAAGATGGAGGAGTTTATTTGGTTATGGACCCCTAACCTGAAAGATGGTTAGAAACTAATAACGTGTAGCCTAAATCAAACCGAACTTTAGTTCATGAAAGCAAAACGCAACATACAGAGAGGGAAGAGGTATTTACAATATATACACCACATCAAGGAATCATCCAAATTATGTAAATAACCAATAAGAGCATTCCTTATTAATGGTTATGCTCATGACACTAACAGAAATACAATGGTATTCATGTTATAGTCCTATGCCCACTGCTACGTCAAGCATTTCCATGCACTCCCACTGAATTCTCACAAAAGCTCTACAACAGTACAACTGTCTGGATTTTAGGGATGAATGGGCTCAGACAGGTTAGGTAATTTGCCCCATAAAACCTGCTAGAAACTCAAGCTTGGCTCTGACTCCTGGGGCTGTGCCTTCCATCTTCACAATGACCCCTTGTGAAGCTCCACCATTGTCCCAGGACATTCAAATCATCACCAACGAATGCTGCTTGGTACTTAAACATGCAAGGAGTGGGCTAGGTGATTTCAGCTGTCCTTCACTTCAAACTCCTGAATTCTATCACACCTTTGCTGAGCACAGAGGTCAGGCTGACCTACACTGATTCTGGAAGTTTGATTCCTATAGACATTTTAGGCTTCACTTTGGAAAGAGTTTAACAGAGAAATAGTCAAATCACAAATGAGTCAGAAAAGCTGAACAAAGAGACCGATAAAACAATTCTAAAAGGTTTCTACAAATAGGAATAATTTTTAAAACCTAAGTGAGTTCTACTTAACCCAGAGTTAAGGAAAAAAAACTTACAAAACTCACAGAACACGATACTTCCAAGATGGCGATATAAATTTGAAAAAAAAGATTAGACAATCAGTAACAAAAGAATCCCAAATACTTAAAAAAAAAAAAAAAAAAAAAAAAAAAAAAAAGGCAGGAAGCACATCCGCTGTAAGGTTTATGGGGCAGAGGAAGAGCCAAATTCTGCAGCACACACCTCTGCCACAATCACGGAATTCAAGAACAAGTAGGCCAAAGGAGAAAAATCCTGACTCCCAATCAGAGGTCATTCCAAGGACTTAAGAAATATTTTGCAACCATTGTACAACTTGGTTTTCATTACTCTTCCTGGTCATGTTCATGTATTTATTTGTTGCCCCTGAGACACAATAGAAAATAAAAAGACCCCAGTCTCTAAAAACAAGCTCCAGAGTTGCACCAAAATTGATGGCTCAGATCCTATCTTAACAGTAAGAAACTGCCTTATTTCTCCCGAAAAGCCTGACCTTCTGCCTTCCCTCGTCCGTGTTCATCTGCTACATCCTGCCTACTCATGCAGACTTCTTGTGGTTGATCTCTACTGGCTTGGCATTTCACTGCTGAAGAATATTCTGGCTCCTGTCTGCTAGGGAGGGTATGCTGTACACTGAAAACATGCAGGAGTGATTCCGACAGTCCACGAACCAACAGGAATTAGCTGTCAGACTCTCATCTCGGAGGCTCCACTCTAAGCTGCAAGCTCCTTCCAGGGAGTGGGATCTGTACCAGGCTTGTGCTGTAACGTGGTAATAAAGCAGCAATGTTCTCAATTGTCTTCTTTTTAAGAAATGTGTGTCTCCTTTAAAAAAAATATGCTATTTTATTTATTCATCCGTTGTCTTACATCCTTTCTTAAACAAGGTAAGGTGTAAATAAGTAAAATTAAAATGAAAGGTTAATAAAAGCAGACACTCAAATTCTACAGCCAAGCAAAGCAAGTTGCTCTCATGACCCCTATTTTATTTTCCATTGTTTTATTACTAAATTCACAGCAAATACGAAAGTTTTCCACTGAATTCTCTTTAAGAAAGAAACAAAAAAGGTGCTTTGGTAGATAATGCAAAATTAGAGGATTAAAATTTCAAGAAGCAATTGTGTGAAATGGCCAAAGCAGAAAGTAACTGGCTTATAGGTCATTAAAGAAACACTTTTTTTTTTTTTTTTTTTTGAGACGGAGTTTCGCTCTTGTTACCCAGGCTGGAGTGCAATGGCGCGATCTCGGCTCACCGCAACCTCCGCCCCCTGGGTTCAGGCAATTCTCCTGCCTCAGCCTCCTGAGTAGCTGGGATTACAGGCATGCGCCACCATGCCCAGCTGATTTTTTCTATTTTTAGTAGAGATGGGGTTTCACCATATTGACCAGGCTGGTCTCGATCTCTTGACCTTGTGATCCACCCGCCTTGGCCTCCCAAAGTGCTGGGATTACAGGCTTGAGCCACCGCGCCCGGCCGAGAGAAACACATTTTAAACGATGAGACTAGAATGATGACACTGGAAGTGGCGGGGCATCTTCCACGCTTCCCTCCCTGTGCACAGGCAGCGTCTCCAAACACCACTTCCCAGGCACCCTCTTGAGCTCCCCCACCCATCTCTGCCTCCTCTCTGCTTGGCTCACAACTATCCTACTTTTACCCCAAACACCCAAAAAGGTTATCCTTGAGGCTGCACCCTACTCCCATGTTTAGCCCCAACTTCCAGGAAAGGAAGCACAAGTTGAGAAAGATCACTGTCTTTTAAACAGAACTAACTCAGTTTTAAACAGAAAGTCAAAAAAGCATCAGGAATTTCTTTCTTTTTTTTGAGATGGAGTTTTGCTCTTGTTGCCCAGGCTGGAGTGCAATGGCACAATCTCGGCTCACTGAAACCTCCACCTCCTGGGTTCAAGTGAATCTCCTGCCTGAACCTCCCGAGTAGCTGGAATTACAGGCATGTGCCACCACACCCGGCTCATTTTTTTGTATTTTTAGTAGAGATGGAGTTTCACTATGCTGGCCAGGCTGGTCTAGAACTCCCAATCCCAAGTGGTCCACCGAACTCCGCCTCCCAAAGTGCTGGGATTCCGCGCTCGGCCCCATTTTTCTAAGAGATAATTTAATTATTTCTGCTCTTCCCCTTTCCCCTGTATCCTGTTTCCTACTTAGCCCTTTAGAAACGAAAATATAACCTTTCACCTCCCTTTCACCAGGCATCCTCCACAGGGCAAGTTCATCTGACTGTGCTCCAAGACGGATCTCTTGACAGTGGGTCTGCAGACCAAAGCACGCCCCCATGGCCACTTTTACTCATTTCTGCCCAGGAAGGTGCCAACCCAACTGCCAGGTAGATAAAGCACTCACAGAGCAGGGGGACCCTGCCCTTGCTCATCCTCCTATACCTTATAAAAGGGCCCGCTTTCTGCTCCAAAAGTGGAGCGGTACAGCAGGTGTCCCTTCCCCAAGTTGGGTACGGAATAAATTCACTGGCTGTGCGTGCGGCCTCACTCTTGTTAACTAGACTCTGCTTGAAGTGGACGACTGACCTGCTTTTCAGTTGCACTCCCACCTTAGGCTGGACTACAGGCTACAGCGCATGCCACCATGCCTGGCTAATTAAAAAAATTTTTTTTAATTAGAAATGGGGGCCGGGCACGGTGGCTCAAGCCTGTAATCCCAGCACTTTGGGAGGCCAAGGCGGGTGGATCACGAGGTCGAGAGATCGAGACCATCCTGGTGAACATGGTGAAACCCCGTCTCTACTAAAAATACAAAAAATTAGCTGGGCATGGTGGCACGTGCCTGTAATCCCAGCTACTCAGGAGGCTGAGGCAGGAGAATTGCCTGAACCCAGGAGGCAGAGGTTGCGGTGAGCCGAGATCGCGCCATTGCACTCCAGCCTGGGTAACAAGAGCGAACCTCCGTCTCAAAAAAAAAAAAAAAAAAAAATTAGAAATGGGGTCTTGCTATGTTATATTACCCAGGCTGGTCTCAAACTCCTGGTGCCAAGCTATGCTCCTGCCTTAGCCTCCTAAGGTGTTGGAATTACAGGTGTGAGCCACCCCCAAGCCTTATGTCTTTTTTAAAAATAAGCAACATTTAGGCCCGGTGCAGTAGCTCATGCCCGTGATCCCAGCACTTTGGGAGGCCGAGGCGGGAGGATCATGAGGTCAGGGGATCGAGACTATCCTGGCCAACATGGCGAAACCCCGTCTCTATTAAAATACAAAAAAATTAGCTGGGCATGGTGGTGCGAAGCTGCAGTCCCAGCTACTCAGGAGGCTGAGGCAGAGGAATCACTTAACTTGAGAGGCAGAGATTGCAGTGAGCCAAGGTTAAAAAAAAAGCAAGACTTCAAACTTATCAAAATCCAAGAAATAACAACAATAAGTATTAACTAAATACCTACGTATGCCAGGCACTTTATGCACATCCTCAGCACCTAGCAACGGACATACCACACAGGGCATCCCGGCCTACAGTAAGTGCTTATGACATGATCACCTGTTACCTACATTTCAACATTAAAGAAATTGAGAAGGAGAAAGTTTAAATTACTAGCCTTGAGGCATAAAACTTCCAGAATAGTAAAATGGGATTTGAATACAGAACTCTGGCTGCAAAGCCCTATGCGGTGGCCTCCCTCTATCCCACTGTGAAATAATGCTGGTGCCTCCAGTCTGCAGGTAAGTAGAGGCTGAGTTTAAATGACCTGTTGAAGGTCACACAAGAGATAGGTGGCATGGGCTGAAATTCTTGCTGCTCAGCCTCTTGGCTTACAGAAAACCCTATGGAATGGAGACATCTGGGTAAGTTCTGGTTTCGGATAATGGGGCATAACTCTATGTGGCCAAGGCACACATTTTACTGGAGTCGTTATGAATGTCAAACTTTAACATAATGTGGTAGATGGAAAATGAGGAATTTACCTTTTCAGAGCCAACTTTATTTCTCTTAAGACAAAATTAACTGCCCATGACGAGGTTTGATAAGAAAGCAATGAATCCATAAACACACACTGCTTCAGGGATGTGGGTGGCTCAAGCTGGCTCAGCTGAGCCTTTTACAAGTCAATTTCTGCAGATGGCTGAGTCAGTGGTCCTGATTGGAGGGTCTCTTGCCTCCTTCTTTGTGGGTGACTTTGACCCTACCTCAATCCTGAGAGTGACTAGGCTAACCTTCCTCTACTGATCTAGCCTCTTCTTGCAAAGTGCAGTTCAGATTCAACGGGTGGGCCTTACTGTGTGGCTGTGACCTGCAGCAAAGGAACCCGGATAACCCACAATTGTGAAAAGACTGATATACCCTATACCAGAGAAGGGACGAAAACGCAGACCTGGGGTAAACCTTTTACTGGTAGGTGATGCTTTTGTACTTTCTAGTTTCATGGCTGTTCTGGAAGGATGAAGATCCCAGAACACTGACCTCCATACATGGACTGCCAGAAAAAAACTTTATTAATAACTTGCATTTTTTTACTTAACTGTGTTTTTTTTCCAAAAGTGTTTAAAACTTGAAAAGGAGGGTGGCTGTTTAAGGTTAAAACAATTGGGACCAGAGCTCTTTAAACAGGTGCCTCCAGTCTGCAGACAGGTAGAGGCTGAGTTTAAAAAATGGCAAAAATGAAATTCTTTCAAAGGCAGTGAGACATTGATAAAGTAAGAATTGCAGCCATTTGTCTGGGAATACACTAGGTTTAAAATGTGTCGATTAAAGTTCCTAATTACAGGATCAGGTAAATTTAACTCTAATTTACAGTTAAAGAATCCTTTCTCCAAATAAATTTTGGAAAATCATCCTGGAAATCTCAGAGTAGTTAGATTTTAGACACCAGATGATGCATCTATCACTAAATCAGAAAACCAATCTGGTTTTGGTGTGCCCAGTTAATGATAAATTACTCCTTCTTCTCAATGTGAGGCAGGCATGACAGATGATGGCTCTGCTCTGTAAACAGGAAATCTAGAAGGAGAATCATTCATGCTCCTGGGTGTTGTCATAGGAGAATGGGTGGTCCTGTCTACCTGCCTGTTTCACTCTCTCGAACAGCGATCTCCAACCTTTTCAGCACCAAGTACTGGTTTCATGGAAGATAATTTTTCCACAGACTAGTGGAGGTAGGATGAAACTGTTCCACCTCAGATTATCAGGCATTAGTAGATTCTCATAAGGAGCACCTAACCTAGATCCCTTGCATGGATGCAGTTCAAAATCGGGTTCGTTCTCCTATGAGAATCTAATGCCACCACTGAGCTGACAGAAGGCAGAGCTCAGGTGATAATGCTTGCTTGCCCACCACTCACCTCCTGCTGTGCGGCCCAATTCTAACAGGCCACAGACCAGTACTAGTCCGTGGCCAGGGGGCTGAGGACCCCTGCTCTAGAATACAAATTTAACGGGATATTCTAAAGTTTAAAACCTGGAGAGGGAGATTCTTTTGTTGACATTTCTATATGACTCCCATTATATACCTCTATTATGCTTATAATTTTAAAGTAGGAGTCCCTGGTTTTGTCTGGAGTTGTTTCCATTTGAGATTTCTAAAGAAAAGTCTTCGCAACTCTACTGAACATGGAGAGTTCTGAAGATACTCTTCTGAAGGTACTCTGAAGTATTAGTGGAAAGAGGACTTGCCTCTCATAGCTATACTTAAACGGCAGCTACCGACAGCAAACTGACAGCAAACACACAAACAGGTATTAAGATATTCTTCCAACCACACATGTAAGAATTAAGATTACCCTGACTTTTTCTTCAACTAAATCACATTACTTCAACTTTGGGTTTCATTTCACACAAAAAATTCCAGTAAATACCAAGTCCAGATATCACCTTCAGGGCTTCTAGTGGAATCCTGGGACAGAAAACCAGCACACCACACCTGAGTATGACATTTAACACTGAGTTTGCTGACAAAGGCAACAAAGTGACTTCTGCAAAGGGGCATGTTTCATACGGATTTAACCTATAGCCATAAATACGGAAAGTGCCTTCACTCATTGGGAGAAGTAAAAAAAAAAATTTTTTTTTAAGGAAATATTTCTTGGCTGGGTACAGCGGCTCATGCCTGCAATCCTAGCACTCTGGGAGGCTGAGATGGGAGGATTGCTCGAGCTCAGGAGTTTGAGACCAGCCTGGGCAACACAGTGAGACCCTGTCTCTACAAAAAATCAGACGGGTGTGGTGGTGCATGTCTGTAATACAAGCTACTCTGGAGGCTGCGGTGGGAGGATCACCTGAGCTAGGGGAAGGTCGAGGCTGCTGTGAGCCATGACTGTGCCACTGCACTCCAGCCTGTCTCAAAAAAAAAAAAAAAAAAGAAAGAAAAGAAAAAGAAAAAAGAGAAATTTACCTCATCCTTAAGTCTAATAACAGTGACAAGCCTGGCTGGGCCTGGTAATTCATGCCTATAATCCTGGCATTTTGGGAGGCAGAGGTGGGAGGATTGCTTGAGCCCAGGAGACCAAACTGGACAACACAGAGACTGTCTCTACAAAAGATACAAAAATTCACTGGACATGGTGGCATGTGCCTGTGGTCCTAGCTACTACCGAGGCTGAAGTGGGAGCACCTGAGCCTGAGGAATTTGATTCAGCAATGAGCCATGACCCACCTCTGCACTTCAGCCTGGGCAACAGAGCAAGTGAGACCCTGTCTCTAAACAAACAAACACAATTTCTTTGGCTCCCATCCATAAGTCCAAAAACAATGACAGGCCCTACAATTTCAGCAGTTTCAAGGTATACCTCTGACAAAATGTTTACCTAGAACTCCGGCTAAAACTGTTATTCTAGACCTGCTTGATCATCTGCAGCTGCCTAAGGTTCAGTATGCCTGGTAAATGGCTGCTCAATTACTGATAACCCGGACTAAGTATGAATGATTTCAGAAAGGCTGGCTTCATTTATTACTTGACTTCTAAAAACTGGGAAAAAAAAAACAAAAAAAAAACCAATAACTCACCAGACATCTTCATTCAAAGGGAAAGAGACTGAAGGCTAAAGAATTGATTAGCCCATTAAAACCTAGATGACGGGTTGATGGGTGCAGCAAACCCCCATGGCACATGTATACCTATATAACAAACCTGCACGTTCTGCACATATATCCCAGAACTTAAAGTATAATAAAAAGAAAAAGAAAAAAAAAAAAAAAAAAAGAAAGAAAAAAGAAGCAATTAGTCCCAAGTGTTGATTAATGAGAACAAGAACCACCAGGTGCCCGATGGCAGTCTAACAAGATCTGCAATTCCCAAAATATTTCACTGGACATTCTGATATAGTACAGTGGCCCATATATTCAAGGGATTCTTACATGGGATGCTCAAGGACACAGTACCAGAACTAGCAGCTTTGTAGTCCAAGGACTGGTAAGGTAAGGTGACAGAATAGCACAGAGCTCACAAGCTGGGCTCCAGAGTCAGGATGACTGGGTTGAATTCCGGCTCTTGCACTTTCTAGCAGTGTGACTTTAGACACGTTACTAATCTCTCTAGGCCTTAGTTTCCTCAACTGTAAATCAAAGGCTATCATCTTACCTTAAGGGCTATCCTCAGGATTAAATGAGATATAACACAAAGGTCATTCAGCACAGTGGTCCCACACAAGGTAAGTTAGTATTATTAACACCACATAGACCAATATTTACTGAGAACACACACTGAACCCGCTTTGCTTAGGACAGCAAAATTTGGCTAGCTTTCATCACCACTGGAAAACCTGAGAGATGGAATTAGGAATTCTTTGGCAGGGCTGTCCCAGACTCTGGATCAGGCTTAGAGAAACCGATCCACCTTATGACCTGACCCTGGAAGCCTTCTCACCCTTCACATCTGTTAACTCTAGACTAATCATGAAGAAAGGAAGTGTAGTAGGGCCCTACCACTGCCAGACTACGTGAGACTCCCTCGTGTTATCTTTATTCGTTGAGGAGACAGGGTACAAGCGCTTGACGCAAATGTTAAAGCTGTTGTTAGGGCACCACTTCTTTTCTGGCCTAGGGCTTCTTCCCAGTCTGCAGCTTCCGAGCCGAGGGTCTGTTCCTGGAGGCTCTGCCTTTAATTTCTGGACAGCAGGTCCAGGAAGACATGAGACGCATACCTCTGAGGCTAGACCCACTTCAGAGGCAGGGCGTCCCCACGAAAGACTCGGGGACCAGATAAAGCCCTAAGGACGTTCCCTAGTGGCCTTGACCTTGGTGGGTGAGACTCAGTTTGCTATCCTGCTGGGAGCGGGCGATGACACAGCTCCTCAGCCACGCCGGGTATGTGGGCTGAGCTAGGGACGGGCTCTCGGAGGACTGCGAACCCCACTCCGGTAGCCTCCTCGGGGCCCCAGTTTCCTCCTGTGGGTGCGAGGGCCTCTGGCCCTGCACGGACACAGAGCACGCGGCGCACTAGCCTCCAGGAGCTGGGGCAGACGCCGGCCCCGGTACCTCCGGCGGGAGGGTCTGGGCTGCGGGGACCGCTCCGTCGGCCGGCGGGCGTGCACGTCGCCGGGGTCACGCGGCCTCCCCGCCGAACCTGGACCTCCCGTGGCGGGGGTGGCGCGGCCGCCGCCAGCCCGGCCCTCCCGAACAACCGGGCCCGGCCTCAGCCCCCAGGGCGTCCAGCTGCTGGCCTCACCTCCCGGCGCACGTTCAGCAAAGAGTAATAGTCTTCATTGTCCAGCTCCTCCTCGCTCAAGGCCGTCGCCATCTTCGCAACCTTTCACCCCGCCAAACCGGCAAGGCCGTGCTCAAGAGGGCCCGGTGATCCGCGGCAGGGACAGCGCGGGGCAGCCCCGCTGCGCCACAGCGGCCCCTGGCGGCCCGGAGCCGCGCTTGCTCGGCAGGAGTGCGCCTGCGCTCTGCGCCCCCTCGCGGCCTAGGGCGGGATGCGGCACCGCGGCAGCCTGGGCTGGGTGACCACGCGGGTGCTCCCAGGGGACGCGCAGCACGCGGGGTGCCTGCGTCTTCGGTAGCGAGGCCTCCCTAGGGCTTTTCCTAGACTAGAAAAGGAAACTTCTTCTTCTTTTTTTTTTTTTTTTTGAGACTGAATCTCGCTCTGTTGCCCCGGCTGGAGTGCATGCAGTGGCGCTATCTCAGCACACTGAAACCTCCACCTGCTGGGTTGAAGCGATTCTCCTGCCTCAGCCTCCCAAGGAGTTGGGACTACAGGCGCCCGCCACCACGCCCGGTTCATTGTTTTGTGTTTTTGGTAGAGACAGGGTTTCACCGTGTTGACCAGGCTGGTCTCGAACCCCTGACCTCAGGTGATCCGCCCACCTTGGCCTCCCAAAGTGCTGGGATTACAGACATGAGCCACCGCGTTCTGCCTAGAAAGAGAAACTTTGAAGTCAGCTCCAGGAGGTTGTCATCCTCTGGGAGACAAACCTCTGTGACACCACCTGTTACCCCACTGGCCCCAAACTCCTGGAAGAAGCGAGAGGGGCCCCAGTGCAGGGTTTATCTGGATCCCAAACATCCCCCAAGTGAGATTTGTTCCTACCACCATTGTCTTTTTTCTTGGCCACCCAGAAGCCTTCCTGCCCAGAACAGGCCTCCTCATTTTAGTGATTTGTTATTGCCCTAATTTGGGAGCACCTGGCCATCTTTTCTGCTGCTTAAATGATGAGGCAATACCCATTTGGTTCCTGATATAATTGTCTCTGGCGGGCATGTGTACCTGCAGTCCCTACCCCAGACCCATTCTCCTGTAAATTTCTCCCTTATAATTTATCGGTGGAGTCTAATTGATTTCAACCTGGTGCCTGCTGTTTGGTGTATTATTAAAGATGTCTTGGTTACAATAATCTAAATAATTTAAACGTCTTCGAAATGATGCCACTGTCCAGGGAAGGTGGACGGCAGCCCATTCTTACCACCTGTTTGGTTTCCGCTGACCTGCGCCAAGCCCCAGAAAGCTCTGTTGTTCCTTTGCTAACCATCAGTCCGGAGCCATCAGTGTTGCCCTTCATAAGCAGGTCTCCTGGGAAGCCCCAAACACCTGTCTGTGGATTTGAGAAGCTGATTTCTTTCTCTTGCTAATTTTTGGCCAGATGTGCACCATCTGGGCCTGTGTCTCATACCTTCCAAGTTGCCCAGCCCTCTTAGGATCTTTTGGCATGAGACACTGAGGTGTGCTGAGACAGATTGTTCGGGAGGGTTGAGTCAGCCTGGAACAAACTGTCGGCCCAGGTTGTAAATTAAGGGCCATTTCTTCAGTTGTGTGAGGCTTCTCCACAACAGTGTCCATGGTCTATCAGCTCTTCAGCAATTTTTAGGGGCTTTCCCTTTGTCTCCTTTGCAGAGCTGTGGTTAAGGCCAAACTTCATGCTGACATTTGCCAGTCTTTAAGATTTTGTTTGTTTGTTTGAAGACAGAGTCTCGCTCTGTTGCCCAGGCTTTAGTGTAGTCGTGTCATCTCAGCTCACTGCAACCTCCGCCTCCTGGGTTGAAGTGATTCTCCTGCCTCAGCCTCCCGAGTAGCTGGGATTACAGATGCGTGCCACCACACCGGGTTAATTCTTATATTTTTAGTAGAGACAGGGTTTTACCATATTGGCCAGGCTGGTCTCGAACTCCTGACCTCATGATCCAGCTGCCTTGGCCTCCCAAAGTGCTGGGATTACAGGCGTGAGCTACCCCACCCTGGCCAAGAATTTCATACAGAGAGGCTAGGGGAACAAACGGGGATGTTGAGACATTCCTTTTTTCTTAGGTTTGTAGACATTAATTGGGCCATAATGCTCACTTGGGTAGAGAAGTTCTTTACCGTCCCTCCTCTGCTTTGGAAAACATAGCCTCTAGGAATTATATAAATGGAACATAACATATGTTTCACTACGCCCAGGTCTGTGTTTCTATGATTGAGAATGACCTGGTTTTTATCACCACTCAAAGAAAATAAACAGTGACTCAGGCTGCTCTGTGGCTGTCCTTGGGCCCACGAGGTTTTGTGTTATGGTTACTCGGAAAGTGGTGGTGATAAATACAAAGCGAACTTCGATGAACCACAGACCTGAGGAATGTATCTATTTCTGAGGCTGGCTCCCTCGTTTCTCTCCTCCAAAACCCTAATCTTCAACAGGCAAAATAATGGGAACTAGGGGCGGTACAAATTTGTATGTTAAAAACGCACATCCAACAAACTACTCACACCAGAGCAGCCTACCAAACCCAGCCGCTTTCGCATGCCTTGCACTTTGCTTTCTTTTTTTCTTTTCCTTCCTTTCTTTTTTTTTTTTTTTTGAGACAGGATCTCACTCTGTCACCCAGGCCACAGTGCAGTGGCACAATCTCGGCTCACGGCAGCCTCCACCTCTCTAAGCTTAGGTGATCCTCCCACCTCAGCTTCCAGAATAGGTAGGACTATTGGTGCCTGCCCCTCCACCATACCTGGTTAAGCTTTGTATTTTTTGTAGAGACAGGGTCTTGCTCTGTTGCCCAGGCTGGTCTGGAACTCCTGTCTCAAGTGATCTGCCCGCCTTGGTCTCTCAAAGTGCTGAGATGACAGGAGTGAGCCACCGTGCCTGGCCTTTTGCTTTCTTTTGGTTGGGTAAGACCACAAAACAGTCTGTAACATAGCTGTAAAGAAAAGCTTAATAGATAACATTTAAATATAAACTTATGTAATATATTGATGTCACTATATATATGCATATATATTTTATATTTATGCAAATATTATATGTAATATACACATTTATGCAACTGCTAACAAATTCTCTCATCTTTATTTTTTGAGACAGAGTCTCACTCTGTTGTCCAGGTTGTAGTGCAGTAGTATAATCTCGGCTCACTGTAAACTCCGACTCCTGGGTTGAAGTGGTTCTCCTGCTTCAGCCTCCCCTGAGTAGCTGGGATTACAGGCATGTGCCACCATGCCCAGCTAATTTTTGTATTTTTAGTAAAAACAGGGTTTTGCCATGTTGGTTAGGCTGGTCTCAAACTCCTAACCTCAAGTGATCTGCCCCACTTGACTTCCCAGAGTGCTGGGATTACAGGCATGAGTCACACCGCCTGGTCTTTTTTTTTTTTTTTCAAGATGGAGTCTTGCTTTGTCACCAGGCTGGAGTGCAGTGGCGCAATCTCGGCTCACTGCAACCTCCGCCTCCTGGGTTCAAGCAATTCTTCCACCTCAACCTCCCGAGTAGTTGGGACCACAGGTGCGTGCCACCATGCCCGGTTAATTTTTGTATTTTTAGTAGAGATGGGATTTCACCATGTTGGCCAGGATGGTGTCGATCTCTTGACCTCATGATCCACCCGCCTCGGCCTCCCAAAGTGCTGGGATTGCAGGCTTGAGCCACCGCGTCCGGCCATTTTTTTTTTTTTTTTTTTTGAGATGGAGTATCTGTTGTCCAGGCTGAAGTGCAGTGGTGTGATCTCAGCTCACTGTAACATCTGCCTCCCAGGTTCAAGTGATTCTCCTGCCTCAGCTTCCTGAGTAACTGAGACTACAGCTAATTTTTTTGTATTTTTAGTAGAGGTGGAGTTTCACCCAATTAGCCAGGATGGTCTCAATCTCCTGACCTCATGATTCACCCGCCTTGGCCTCCCAAAGTACTAGGATTACAGGTGTGAGCCAACACACCTGGCCTTTTTTTTTTCTTTTTCTTTTTTTTTTTAAGATGGAGTCTCACTCTTTCTGTCAGGCTAGAGTGCAGTGGCACAAATCTCAGCTCGCTGCAACCTCTGCTTCCTGGATTCAGGTGATTTTCCTGCCTCTGCCTACCAAGTAGCTGGATTACAGGTGCTTGCCAGCATGCCCAGCTAATTTTTGTATTTTTAGTAAGAGATGGGGAGGGTTTCACCATGTTGGCCAGGGTGGTCTTGAACTCCTGATCTCAGGTGATCCACCTGCCTTGGCCTCCCAAAGTGCTGGGATTACAGGAGTGAGCCACTGTGCCTGGCCCCATCTTTAAATAGTAATCATAAGAATATATACCTCCACCATCATTCATATTCGGAATGACCCTAAAACATTTCTGCTTCCAGCACAGCTATCTGTGTAGCCACTCAGGAAGGTTTCTCTGTTAATGGCTCAATCCATTGCTGGGGCCCTCCCTCTAGTACTGGAGATGGGGCTGCCAGATTAAAAACACTATACTCGGTTGCATTTGAATTTTAGATAAACAACTTCAATTTTAGATAAACAACTCCAAAAATTGCAAAAATTAGCTGGGCATAATGGTACATGCTTGTGGTCCCAGCCTCTTGGGAGGCTGAGGTGGGAGGATCACCAGAGCCTGGAGAGGTCGAGGCTGCAGTGAGCTCTGATAGTGCCAGTGCACTGCAGCCTGGGCAACAGAGTGAGACCCTGTCTCAAAAAAAAAAAAAAAAAGTATGCAAATATTGCATAGGAACGTTTACATATACTACATAATGACTTTTGGTTTTTGTTTATCTGAAAGCAAATGTAACTGGTTTTGTTTTTTGAAATGGAGTTTGCCTCTGTTGCCCAGGCTGGAGTGGAGTGGCCTTGGTCTCTCAGTGTGGAGATGACAGGTAGGAGCCACCGTGCCTGGCCTTTTGTTTTCTTTTTCACTGCAACCTCCACCTCTTTTTCTTTTTCTTGCTCACCGCACCCTCCACCTCACAGGTTCAAGCAATTTCCGTGATCAGCCCTCCTTGGCCTCCCAAAGTGCTGGGATTACAGGTAGGAGCCACCGCACTGGCCAGAATCCTGCATTTTGATTTGCAACCCCAGCCGGAAGCCTTGCAACCCTTCCCCTTTTTCCTCAGTAATGCTCCTGAGAGCAGAAGTGGGCAGCCTACCTCACCCCTTCTACAGCCAGGCTGAATCCACAGGGAGAAAAATTACCTATAATATTTTATTATTCGTTTGTCACTGAGTCCAGACTGGGATTTAGTGCTTGCTTGCCATTCGTAGCCTGCCCTTCCTCTCCCTCATAAACTCTGACAACCCTGTTAAAGGAGATAGAGGAAAAAGATCCTTTGCTTAAGGAAAGAAGGGGAAATTTGCCAGCATTCAAGAATTAAATTTTCTTGATGTTATCTTCTTCCTGAGTATGCACCGACTAGCCTTTAGCCAAGGTGATCATTGCAGAAGGGTCGGGATGCCCTCCGCAAGAGCCACACCTGCCTCTACTGAGATAGCCGCCCCCAGAGGCTGAGAGTCTAACCCCACTCAGCATTTTACCTGCAATATCATTCTTCCATTGTGTCTGTGGGACTGGTTTTCTCTGCTTGGGAATTTTAGGTCCTTGGTCTCTGTGTCTTGATCTATCCCAATGCATCGGCTCCCTTAGGGGGACCCCATTCCAGTCTGCTTTCTTGGCCATTCAGTGACACAGTCCTTTGTCTTTAGGCTCTGCCCAAAGTTCGTGTTGTCTCTGTTGTCAACCTTTCTATCCCTTCCCAGGCTGTCAAGAGTAACTGGAGAAAGTCTTGGAAAATACAGAGTTCGTGCCTTCTAACTTCAACTGGACTGCAGTGTTATCTGGCAATATTTTAATTTTAATCTCAAGTTAAGACCCTATACATTCCCGCCCCCCACCCCCCATACACTCTAGTATCTATTCCACTTATCCTTAAGCTTGAAGACGGAGTCCTGAAATGGGCACTGGAGTTTCAGCAATTCACGAGAGGGAAATGGGTTCTATGCTAGTGAAATTAACACTGTACTGGGGAGGTTCAGACAAGAAACAAGTTAATGAATACACAAGATAATTTCAGATGATCAGTGCTGTAAGTAAAATACAACATAGTGATATGATGGTGGAACCTCTCCGGTGGAGGAAAGGTACTCTATGTTGGTTGGTCTTGGAAGATCTATACCAGAAGGTGATTTTCAGGACCAGGGACAGGGCCAGTGAGCCCAGAACTGATGAAGGCAGGAGAACAATAGGAAAATAGGTTAGAGAAGCCACACCAGCTGGGGGGAGCACCAGGGACATTAACGGCAGTGCACTACTGGATGTGGTGGCTCACCCCTATAATCCCAGCACTTTGGGAGGCCAAGGCGGACAGATCACATGAGGTTGGGGGTTCGAGACCAACCTGACCAACAGGGAGAAACCGTGTCTGTACTAAAAATACAAAGTTAGCTGGGCGTTGTGACGTGAGCCTATAGTCCTAGCTACTCAGGAGACTGAGGCAGGAGGATCACTTGAACCTGGGAGGCGGAGGTTGTGGTGAGCTGAGACGATGCCATTGCACTCCAGCCTGGGCAACAAGAGTAAAACTCTCTCTAAAAAAAAGGCGGTGCTCAGCAATTGAAATTTCATTCTGATCACAATGGGGAACTACTGAAGAATTTTAAGCAGGGAAGTGACATGGTCTGATTTTTGTCCCTCCTGAATGATCACTCCAGGGAGATTGGATTCAAGAGAGCAAGAATGGAAGCATCTTCTCACCCTTCCCCCATCAGAGGCTGTTGCAATGTTCTAAGGAAGAGATGATGGTGGCCTTGGACTTGGACTCAGCCAGGAGCAATGCGGATGGTCACAAATGGATCACACATTGGACTGGAGGCAACAGGAATTACTGATTGATTGGGCTTGGGGAATAAAGAAAAGAATTGGCTGCTGCTTCTTTTCTTTTTTTTTTGAGACGGAGTCTCCCTCTGTCACTCAGGCTGGAGTGCAGTGGTGCAATCTCGGCTCACTGCAACCTCCACCTTCTGGGTTCAAGTGATTCTCCTGCCTCAGCCTCCTGTTCCTGTGTAGCTGGAATTACAGGTGTGTGCCACCATGCCCGGCTAATTTTTGTATTTTTATTAGAGATAGGGTTTCAACATGTTGGTTAGGCTGGTCTCGAACTTCTGACCTCGTAATCCAGCCACCTTGGCCTCCCAAAGTGCTGGGATTACAGGCATGATGGTGGCTACTTCTATATTTGGCTTGAGTTACTAGGTAGCAAGGCTGTTTATGGAGCTGAAGAAGACTGGGGAAGAGGCAGGCTTGCAAGGGGAGTGACCAAGGGTCCTATTTTGGAGAAATGGAGTTTGGTCTTTGTTAGACTTGAAAGTGGAAGCACCTACTGCTTCTGCTTCCTTTACCATTCACTTTTGCTGGTTTTTTTTGGAGGCAGAGTCTTGCTCTGTCGCCCAGGCTGCAGTACAGTAGTGCAATCTTGGCTCACTGTAAACTTCAACTCCTGGATTCAAGTGATTCTCCTGCCTCAGCTTCCCACCATGCCTGGCTAACTTTTGTATTTTTAGTAGAGATGGGGTTTCACCATGTTGGCCAGGCTGGTCTCAAACTCCTGACCTCAGGCGATCCCCTTGCCTCAGGCTCCCAAAGTGTTGGAGTTACAGGCATGAGCCACCATGCCTATATTATTTTGAACTCTTTGTTTGAGAGGTCACATATTTCCACCACTCCAGAATTGGTCACTGGTTCCTTATTTAGTTTATTTGGTGAGGTCATGTTTTTTTTGAATTCTTTGTTTGAGAGGTCACATATTTCCACCACTCACTCTTGAATTCTTTGCTCATCCTGTCATTTCACAAATACACTTTCTCTAAGTTTCCTATGACTTCTTGAATCCAGTGAGATTTGTTTTCTGCCTGGAGTAGGCATTATTTAACAATACACCTGAATTCTGTTCATTGTAACGTCTCTGTCCTTGACTACTCTGCTTTTTCTCTTTCTTAACTTTTTTTTTTTTTTTTAATAGGAGATGAGGTCTCACTCCATCACCCAGGCTGGAGCACAGTGGCCTTATCCTAACTCACTGTAGCCTTGAACTCCTGGGTTGACTTGATCTTCCCTCCTCAGCCTCTCCAGTTGCTGGGATTACAAGTGTAAGCCACCATTTCTGGCTTTTCTTAACTTTCATATTTCTCAGATATGCTCTCTTTCTTCTTCCTCCTGCCTGGCATTTAGGACTCTTGGTGATCTGGGTTCACATATTTTTCAGCCTTATGCCCTCCGGCTTGCCTTTATAGATCTTTGGTTCAAGTCAGAAAAAATATATTGCTTATTCTCTGGACACTCCTTGAACATCTTAGTTCTTCATTCTTTGCTGCGTCGCTGAGATTCCATGTCGAGGTCACTGACCTTCAGCCCAAAAAACACCCTGTGGAATTTCTTTGAGTTGGTGGGGGGTCTTCTTTTGGAGAACTCTCTCAGCTGTTGCTCATCTGAAAATGTCTTTCTCTTATTTTCATTAATAAAGGATATTTTCTCTGAGTAGAAAATTTGTTTTAGCAGTTCTTTTGTCTTCCAGCACTTTGATATCATTTCACTTCCTTTAGGTTCTGTTAGAGCTGCTGGAAAGTGATTCTTTCTTTTCATTTTGGGACTCCAAAAAAACATGTTAACCTTTCGAGCATGTCATATCTGCTTTTTATTCTCTCTTTTGGTATCTTCCTTTTTTTTTTTTTTTTGATTTCTATGGCTTATTTGTGGATGGTTACCTCTGACCAATCTTCCACTTCACCAATTCTCTTGTTTTCCTGAATTTCTTTTCTTTCTTTTTTTTAAACCTGTATATTTTTATTTTACCTGTATATTTGATAGTTTGATAAGTAGATTGTTTGGTTGGGTATAAAAGTCTAGACTGCAAAAATTTTTACACAGACTTTTGAAGGCATTATTATACCATCTTCAATTTTCCAATATTGTTAGCACTAAGAGTAATTCTGTCCTACTCTTTGTAACTATTTTTTTCTTTGGAAGCATTGCTTTTATTCTTAGTGTTCTGAAATTCCATGTGATGCGCCTTGTATGGGCAATTTTTTGTTTGTTTGTTTGTTTTTTTGGCAGAGTCTCACTCTGCCTAAAAAGGCTGGAGTACAGTGAGTGATGTGATCTCAGCTCACTGCAACCTCTACCTCCTGGGTTCAAGTGATTCTTCTGCCTCAGCCTCCTGAGTAGCTAGGATTACAGGCGTCTGCTACCACACCTAGCTAATTTTTGTATTTTTAGTAGAGACGAGTTTTCACCACATTGGCTAGGCTGGTCTTGAACTCGTGACCTCAGGTGATCTGCCTGCCTTGGCCTCCCAAAGCACTGGGATTACAGGTGTGAGCTACCATGTCTGGCATGTTTGGGCTTGTTAGAATTTTTTGTGCTGTGTGCTCAGTGAACTTTCTTGAACTCCTGACCTCTGGTGATCTGCCTGCCTTGGCCTCCAAAGTGCTGCGATTATAGACGTGAGCCTCTGCACCTGGCCATGTTTTTTTTTTTTTTTTTTTTTTTTTTAGGCGGAGTTTCGCTCGTTACCCAGGCTGGAGTGCAATGGCACGATCTCGGCTCACCGCAACCTCCACCTCCTGGGTTCAAGCAATTCTCCTGCCTCAGCCTCCTGAGTAGCTGGGATCACAGGCACGCGCCACCATGCCCAGCTAATGTTTTGTATTTTTAGTAGAGACGGGGTTTCACCTTGTTGACCAGGATGGTCTCGATCTCTTGACCTCGCGATCCACCCGCCTCGGCCTCCCAAAGTGCTGGGATTACAGGCTTGAGCCACCGTGCCCGGCCTGTTTTTGTTTTTTGTAGGTAGACTTCCCTCAGAGCTCTAGTAGTCTTTAGCTGTCTACTCATGGGAGCTCCATGTGCATGTTCAAAGCTATTCTTTTGGTGAGCGTCATGGAGAATCATTAGGTCAGGTCCCCCAGATGTTAGATCTGTAGATTTTTCTCCTTTGGGTAGATCAGGTTTCCCAGAGAGGAGTCCTCTTTTCTCCTGCCTGGATAAGGTAAAAGCCCTGCAGGGGAAGGATCTGGGAATAGCATCTCAGTACCCAAATGTTCACAAAATTCCCGTTATTTGGAACAATATCTGGTGTGTAGCTACGTTCTGATACTGAGACTCCAAAGTCTTCCTTTGGAGTTAACTTCCTGTAGTGGTGGAGGTGGTGTAGTTGATTGGCTGGGTGGACTGGGAAAGGAGATCTGGGGTTCTTACCTATTCTTTATAAAGAACTAACAGCACCACTGCTCGGCCTCTGATTCCTGACCACTTCTGGGTCCTGCAGCACAAACCAGCTTACTTTCCAGGTGGCATGGGCCCGTCCATTTTACATCTCCCAATATTTTGTTGATGTCTTTTTTCTTTTTCTTTTCTTTTCTTTATAAAAGACGGGGTTTCACCATGTTGGTCGGGCTGGTCTTGAACTCCCTACCTCAGGTGATCTGCCCGCCTTGGCCTCCAAAGTGCTTGGATTACAGGCATGAGCCACCAGGCCTGGCAATGTCTTTTTTCTGATATTATGTTCTCTTCCATTCCTTTTGTCCATAAACATTTACAAACGTTTCACTTTTTTCTTATTTTAGTGAGATTTTTGGAGGGAACAAATGTAAGCTCTGGCATGTGTTTTCATCAGGCATAATCAGAGTCCCTTTGTGCAACATAATATTATGCCATTTGTCCATTTGTGCAACTTACATTTCATTTCCAGATTTCCATCATTTAGAAATTTATTTCCGGGCTGGGCATGGTGGCTTACACCTATAATCTCAGCACTTGGGGAGACTGAGGTGGGTGGATCACCTGAGGTCAGGAGATCATGACCAGCCTGGCTCACATGGTGAAACCCTGTCTCTACTAAAAATACAAAAATTACCCAGGCATGGTGGTGGGCGCTTGTAATCTGAGCTACTTGGGAGGCTGAGGCAGAAGAATCGCTTGAACCCAGGAGGCGGAGGTTGCAGTGAGCTGAGGTTGCGCCACTGCACCCCAGCCTGGGTGAAAAAGTGAGACCTTGTCTCAAAAAAACAAAAACAAAAACAAAAAAAGAAATTTCTCATGAGACTATAAATGCCTTGAGAAAAGTGGTTGAAATATTTATGTTTCCAACAGCATTGTATGCCTGGCATACGATCAGTTTTTTGGGTGTGTATTTAATGTACATAGTTTCCCCGTCATCCACAGTTTTACCCGCTATGGTTTCAGTTACCCGTGATCAACTGCAGTTTGAAAACATTAAATGGGCCAGGCATGGTGGTTCATGCCTGTAATTCCAGCACTTTGGAAGGTTGAGGTAAGTGGATCCCTTGAGTCCAAGAGTTCAAGACCAGCTTTGGCAACATGGCAAACCTCATCTCTGCAAAAAAGACAAAAATTAGCCAGGTGTGGTGGCGTGTGCCTGTAGTCTCAGCTGCTCAGGAGGCTAAGGTGGGAGGAAGGCCTAAGCCCAGGAGATGGAGGCTGTAGTGAGCTTTGAGGGTACCACTGCACTCCAGCCTGGGTGACAGAGAAAGACTTCGTCTTAAAGGGGGGGTGGGGTGGGGGGAAGAAAGAAAAGAAAAAAGTAAATATTAAATGGAAATTCTAGAAATAATCCGTAAGTTTTAAGCTGTGCACTATTCTGGGCAGCATGATGAATGTCTCACTATAAACTTCATCCCATCTGTAATGTGAATCCTCCCTTTCTCCACCGCATTCAGGCTCTCCTTGCTGGTTAGTCACTTTACCATCTTGGTTGTCAGAACTACTGTCATGGTATCACCATGCTTGTGTTCAAGAAACTCTTCTACTACTTAACATTGGCCCCAACTTGCAAGAGTAGTTGGCTGGACATGGTGGCTCACACCTATAGTCCCAGCACTTTGGGAAGCTGAGACAGGTGGAATACCTGAGGTCAGGTGTTCGAGACCAGCCTGGCCAACATAGTGAAACCTCACTTCCACTAAAAGTACAAAAATTAGCCAGAGTGGTAGCAGGCTCCTGTAATCCCAATTACTTGGGAAGCTTGAACCCAGGAGTTCGAGATCAGCCTGAGTAACATAGTGAGACCCCCATCTCTACAAAAAATGTTTAAAAATTAGCCGGGTGTGGTGGCACATGCCTGTAGTCTCAGCTACTTGGGAGGCTGAAGTGAGAGGATCGCTTGAGTCTGGGAGGTTGAGGCTACAGTGGGCTATGATGGTATCATCGCACTCTAGCCTGGTGACAAAGCAAGACTCTGTCTCAAAAAAACAAAAACAAAAAATGTCTGGTTTTTTGTTTGTTGGTTTGTGTTTTGTTGTGTTTCAATGTGTTTTTCTGTGAGTATTTTATTTTGCAAAAATATTGAGAGTCCTTGGGGGCGGACAATGGAGGCCTTTTTGTTTATGGGTATTAGGGTTTCAGTTTTGCAAGATGAGAGTTCCAGATATTGATTTCACAACAATGTGAGTGTACTTAGCGCTACTGAACTGTACACTTAAAAATGGTTAAGATGGTAAGTTTAATGTTATGTGTATTTTATTATGATTAAATATGTGTGTGTGTGTGTGTGTCTGTGTGTGTGTGTGTGTGTGTGTGTGTGTGTGTGTGTGTGTATGGAGCCTTGACCCCCCTGACTTCAAGCGACTTTTGTATCAGAGACTTTGTTACTATTTCTATTGTCATCTGGAAAGCCAAGCTGTAAGCAGAAATGCTACTGGTTAGCAAGAGATAGTAAGTTCTGGAACTCAGTAGAGTCACCATTGCTTAGTGCCCCACCTGTTCACAGTGCTCATAAGCTGGCATTTCTGTGAGGTTTCAACTTTAGAGAAGCACAGCTTTGATTCTGTACAGTGGCTGACCAGGGACTAAGTCCTTCAATGTTAAAGCTGAAGACGCTTCTCGTGAGGCCAGAGAGGGTTCCCAATCTCAGCACTACTGACATTTTGGGCTGGATAAGTCCCTGTAGGGACCAATCTATGCACTGAAGGATATTTAGCAGCATGTCTGGCTTCTACTCATTAGATCCTAGTAGCACCACTCCCCAGTTGTGGCAGCCAAAACATGTCTCCAGACTTTGCCAAAACCCCCTGGGCACACAAAATTGCCCCGAGCTGAGGACCGCTGGTGACGAAGGTGTCTGCCCACCACAAGGATCTCAATACACACTTCTCTTCTTCAACACTGGCTTTTCCTCTGTGCCACTCTGAGTGAAGTTTTCTAGCTTCTAGAATAAAATGATTGAAAAAGAAAAATATTCAAGCTAACATTTTAAAGCAAGCTTCTCCAACTCTTGGACCGCCAGCCACAGGCAGCCCAGGAGTGCTTTGAATGTGGCCCAACATAAACTTGTAAACATTCTTTAAACATTATGAGATTTCTTTGCTGGTTTTTTTTTTTTTTTTTTTTTTTTTTTTTTTTTTTTTTTTTTTGAGACGGAGTCTCGCTCTGTTGCCCAGGCTGGAGTGCAGTGGTGCTATCTTGGTGGACTGCAATCTCTGCCTCCTGGGTTCAAGCCATTCTCCTGCCTCAGGAGGCAGAGGTTGCAGTGAGCTGAGATCATGCCATCGCATTCCAGCCTAGGCAGCAGAGTCAGACCCTGTCTCAAAAAAAGAGAGAAGTGAGTATTTGTCCCAGCTCATGGAGCTAGTAAATAGAGAGACCAGGATTCAGTGTCACGTTTGTCTCTTTCAATGACTGTTTTTATGTTTACTTGGTTTATTTATGTTTTCTCTTTTAGATTAATTTATATGATGATGTTTCAGAGGACTTTTAGCCCTAGGTGTGATAACGCCAGCTTGATTTTAGAATTCCCTGGGATATGCGGTGTGTAGATGCTATCTGTGACTCACGAAGGCAGAGAATGTTTTATCAGTCACTCCACAGCTCTGACTCTAAGATAAAGTCTCCACGAGTTAGGAGGTAAGTACATTACTGCCTACATTACTGTCCCCCCAGAGAAAAACATCCGTTAAGGGGCCACAGCACTGGTCCCCTTCCCAGTTGTAGTAATGCTCGCATGTCCCTTAACCAGCAGAGGGCAGACTTGTGGTCCCAATGAACAGAAGTGTGGAAAGAAACTGAACTTGAAGGTTTAGAACAGGGAAGGGGGAAGGTTTTGGGAAAATGGCGCCCCCATCACCTGCTGGTGCAGAGGCAGGGCTGTTTTGTGGACAATGTCTCTGGGTCCTTCCTCCCTCCCTCCCTCCCTCCCTCCCTCCTTCCTTCCTTCCTGCCTTCCTTCCTTTCTCCCTCCTTCCTTTCCTCCCTCCCTCCCTCCTTCCTTCCTTTCTTTTCTCGGAGTTTCGCTCTTGTTGCCCAGGCTGAAATGCAATGGAGCGATCTCAGCTCACTTCAACCTCTGCCTCCTGGGTTCAAGCAATTCTCCTGCCTCAGCCTCCTGAGTAGCTGAGATTACAGGCACGCACCACCACACCTGGCTAATTTTTTTTTTTTTTTTTTTTTTTTTTAGTAGAAATGGGTTTCACCATGTTAGCCAGGCTGGTCTCGAACTCCTGACCTCAGGTGATCCACCCACCTTAGCCTCCCAAAGCCTTGGGATTACAGGCATGAGCCACAGTGCCTGGCCTCTTTGGTTCTTTTCAAAAGTGCACGACCTCCTTCCAGAAGGCTCATAATAAGCAGACATACGACCTTAGATCTGTTTTCCCAGTCCTGGTGTATCGTCTTATTTTATTTTATTTTATTTTTTTGAGATGGAATTTTGCTCTTGTTACCCAGGCTGGAGTGCAATGGCACGATCTCGGCTCACCGCAACCTCTGCCTCCTGGGTTCAGGCAATTCTCCTGCCTCAGCCTCCTGAGTAGCTGGGATTACAGGCACGTGCCACCATGCCCAGCTAATATTTTGTATTTTTAGTAGAGACGGGGTTTCACCATGTTAACCAGGATGGTCTCGATCTCTTGACCTCGTGATCCACCCGCCTCAGCCTCCCAAAGTGCTGGGATTACAGGCTTGAGCCACCGTGCCTGGTCTTTTTTTTTTTTTTTTTTTTTGAGACAGAGTCTTGCTCTGTCGTCCAGACTGGAGTGCAGTGGCATGATCTTGGCTCACTGCAACCTCCGCCTCCCAGGTTCAAACAATTCCCTGCCTCAGCCTCCCAAGCAGCTGGGATTACAGTTGCCCACCACCACACCCAGCTAGTTTTTGTGTTTTTAGTAGAGATGGGGTTTCACCATCTTGACCAGGCTGGTCTTGAACTCCTGACCTGGTGATCCACCTGCCTTGGGCTTCCAAAGTGCTGGGATTACAGGCGTGAGCCACCATGACTGGCTAGCTTTTTGTATTTTTTGTATTTTTTTTGAAGAAGGGTCCCACTCTGTCACTCTGTCAGGCTGGAATGTAATGGTGTGATCTTGGGTACTGCGACCTCCACCTCCTGGGCTCAAGCAATCCTCCCATCTCAGCCTCCTGAGCAGCTGGGACTACAGGCACATGCCTCCACACCTGGCTAATTTTTGTATTTTGTGTAGAGACAGGGTCTTGCTATGTTGGCCAGGCTGGTCTCAAACTCCTGGGCTCAAGCAATCTGTCTGTCTTGGCCTCCCAAAGTGCTGGGATTACAGGCATGAGCCACCGTGCCCGGCCTACTCCTGGTTTTCTATTGTGAAGCTGATCCTTGGCCTGAAAATATTCTAGGAGCAAAACCCGTTTCTGCCATGTGGGACACCATCAAGGAGAGGGTTTTTCTCTGCATCTTCATTTTCAGTAGGTACTCAGGGGCTCAGAGCCACAGCTGCAAAGTCAGACCATGTGCTCAGGCCTCAGCATGCTACATGAGGCCGCAGCACGCTGCTGGAAGCGGGATGCTGAATCCAGAAGGTGATGGATGGATTAACATGAGCAAAGTCACTCAGGTTTTTACTTCACGAAAAAGGAAATTACCAAGAGAATCTTCAGCCAAAATCCTGTCCAGACTGAAACTCTGATGAACTTACCCAAATCTTCCCTTTCACAGGCTTACCTGCGTGACACTTCCGGGAAGATTCCACGAAAGCCACAGCTTCTCCAAGTTCATTGTTTCCTGGAGAAACAGGCTTTCACCCACCACCTGGCCCTCTGCAGCTTGTAAGAGATGTGTGTGACAAAGTCACGTTAATCACGATACGCTGTTCAAGCAGAGGCTGTCCATGTTACCAACAGTATCTTAGTAGAGTCAAGAGTTTTCTTTTTAAATTTTTAATTTAATTTTTGAATAAAGATGGGGTCTCACAAGGTTGCTGCAGCTCGTCTTGAACTCCTGGCCTCAAGTGATCTTCTCCTACCTTGGGCCTCCCATGGTGCTGGGATTACAGGTGTGAGCCACTACACCCAGCCTCAAGCATTTTCTTTCTATTTTTTATTTTTTTGAGACGGAGTTTCGCTCTTGTTACCCAGGCTGGAGTGCAATGGCGCGATCTCGGCTCACCGCAACCTCCGCCTCCTGGGTTCAGGCAATTCTCCTGCCTCAGCCTCCTGAGTAGCTGGGATTACAGGCACGAGCCACCATGCCCAGCTAATTTTTTGTATTTTTAGTAGAGACGGGGTTTCACCATGTCGACCAGGATGGTCTCGAACTCTCGACCTCGTGATCCACCCGCCTCGGCCTCCCAAAGTGCTGGGATTACAGGCTTGAGCCACCGCGCCCGGCTTCTTTCTCTTTTTAAATTTATTTATTTATTTTATTTCTCACTCTAGAGTGGCCCACACTGGAGTGCAACGTGGCACGATCTCAGCCCACTGCAAACTCCACCTCCCAAATTTAAGCAATTCTCCTGCCTCAGCCTCCTGTGTGGCTGGGATTACAGGCACACACCACAACACTATTTTTGATAGAGATGGGGTTTTTCCACGTTGGCGAGGCTAGTTTTGAATTCCTGACCTCAGGTGATCCACCCGTCATGGCCTTTCAAAGTGCTGGGATTACAGGCATGAGCCACTGTGCCTGGCCTCCTTCAAGCTTTTTGAAAATTTCTTCTGAATAGGGGTGGTAGAAGGTGGTATTGAAGCATTTCTCTTCTACCTCTTCTGTCCTCCTCACTCTCAAATATGTCTGATTATATTGAAAGTTTAGAGTTGTTGCTGAGCCTAGTGTGATGGTCACTGGGGAGAGTCCCGAGAATGACATAGATGCTGTTTCTTCAATGAAGGCAGAGGGGAGTTCTCACTCCAAGCAATGAGCTTACTCTAGAAACAGCCTATCTGTTGGATTCCTGCATTTCATATGAGGTTTGAGTAACTAGTTCCTTGCAAACAATGTGAAAAGACAAAAGTTTCAAGGTTTAGAATCACCATGGCAACGCCCCAGATTCCCTGCCATGCCCAGGTCTTGGAGTGGTAGGAATTGCTCAAGCAATTTTTCTGAAATTGGCCAAAGCTTCAAGACCTACAGGGTTTCCCATTTGGTGCTCAGAATGTAATTTTTTTTTGAGACAGAGTCTCAGAGTCTCGCTCCATTGCCCAGGCTGGAGTGCTGTGGCACGATCTCGGCTCATTGCAATCTCTGCCTCCCTCCCAGATTCAAATGATTCTCCTGTCTCAGCCTCCTGACTAGCTGGGACTATAGGCATGTGCCATCATGCTTGGCTAATTTTCTTTTCTTTTCTTTTTTTTTGTATTTATAGTAGAGATGGGGTTTCACCATCTTAGCCAGGATGCTCTCGATCTCCTGATCCTCCTGCTTCAGCATCACAAAGTGAAATGTGAATTTTTACAGCTGCCAGGGTGAAGTCTGCTGTTCTATGGGTATAGTGGGTTGAAACCTGGCTCCCAAAAGTGATGTCCAAGTCCTAACCCCCAGAACATGAGAAAGTGACTTTATTTGGAGAAAGGTCTTTGCAGATGTAATGAAGAATCTTGAGATCATCTTGGATTTAGGATGGACTCTAGATCCACTGGCAGGTGTCCTTATGAGAAAAAGGTAGAGGGAGATTTGAGACACAGACACAGGGAAGTGGGCCGTGAGAAGACAGAGGTGAAGACTGAGGTGAAGCAGCCACAGGCCAACAAATCACTGATACTGGAAGAAGCAAGAAAGGAGTCTGTCCTAGGGTCTTCAAAGGGAGCCTGGATCTGCTGGCACCCAGATTTTGGACTTCTGACCTCCAGAGCTGGAAAAAAATAAATTTCTGTTGTTTTAAACTAGCAAGTTTGTTACAGCATGCTCAGGAAACTAATACTCTGGGTGATTCTGCTCCTCTACCCCATGCCTCTCCATGCTTGGGTTGAAGCAGAGGAGAGTGCTTTCCCCTTGCCTGAACAACACTTTTTTTCTTGAGAAAAGAAAGGAAAACCTAAGGGTAAAGCAGTTTTTGGAAGGGTTCCTCAGACAGCCAGATCATCAGCATCAACCCTGGGATGAGTGGGCTGTGCTTGGGCTGCAAGTGTTCATCCTAGGGAATCCTGAGAGAGTCATTCTCCCTAACAATAGCTCTGGGACTGGCTCTGTATTAGTCTGTTCTTGCATTGCTGTAAAGAACTGCCTGAGACTGGGCCATTTATAAAGAAAAGAGTTAATTTGGCTGGCGGTTGGTTCCACAGGTTGTACAGGAAGCATGGTTGGGGAGGCCTCAGGAAACTTACAATCGTGGCAGAAAGCGAAGAGGAGGCAGACATGTCCCACGTGGCTGGAGCAGGAGGAAGAGAGAGCAAAGTGCTACACACATTAAACAACCAGATATCACGAGAACTCACTCATTCTCACCTGAACAGCAAGAGGGAAGTTTCCCCCATGGTCCAATCACCTCCTACCAGGCCCCTCTTCCAATATTGGGGATTATAATTTGACATGAGACTGGGTAGTGCCACAAATCCAAACCGTATCGGGGTCCTTTTCCACCCCGCCTCTGTCCCCCCCTCTACCTGAAGCTCATTCGAAAGCCAGTTTCCATTGCTGCTATTCCTTCCTCACTTTGGTCAGAATCCTCTTTTTGTGGTATCATAAATGGTTTCCATGGAAACAAAAGGTTGGGATAGAATAGTGCCAACATGCATGTAAACTTCAGAATTAAACAAGGGCTGTTGTTTTCGCCGGTCGTGGAGTTCCGATCCTTCCGAACATGTCACCGGGGACTTTGGAATGTGTATCCATAACTCCCTGATTCTCAACCACATTCCAGCCTGCCTGACTAATGAGGCATGGAGCGACCCGGGAACACCCCCCTCCTCATGTACCACATTCTTCAGGCTTTCTCTTAGTTTTGGCATGTGCATGTAAATGTCAACAGGTGAGGTGAGATTTGCTGTAAAGAAGCAGATGGTCCCACAGGGTAGGCTGTGGGAGAGATGGAAATTCTAGCAGGAGATATCACAGCCAAAGAGTAGCAGTCTAGGCGTATCATTTGTTTAGTGCATCAGAAGCAGTGAGTCGAGGAGGACAAGGGGACCCGAGGCGAGGCAGTTGCCCTCACGACCAGAGTGTACACCTGCTTCCTGCCAGAACCAAGGACATCACGACCGACGTGCACAGACTTCTTCAAGGTCGTTTAGTCATTGGCAAAAACAGGCCTTCACCCATCCTTGAACTGGGTCCAGCTAACTGAGATGCGCCCCTGCAGAGGAGCCCACGGGGAGGTTCTGAGTCCCTGACACGCTGCACCTTTGCAAGAGACGCTGCCTGAGAGTTCTTATTTCCAAGTAAGTGGGGTGGCCATATTATCACCCAGACTAGAACTCTTTTTTTTTTTGTTTTGAGACGGAGTTTCGCTCTTGTTACCCAGGCTGGAGTGCAATGGCGCAATCTCGGCTCACCGCAACCTCCGCCTCCTGGGTTCAGGCAATTCTCCTGCCTCAGCCTCCTGAGTAGCTGGGATTACAGGCACGCGCCACCATGCCCAGCTAATTTTTTGTATTTTTAGTAGAGATGGGGTTTCACCATGTTTACCAGGATGGTCTCGATCTCTTGACCTCGTGATCCACCCGCCTCAGCCTCCCAAAGTGCTGGGATTACAGGCTTGAGCCACCGCGCCCGGCCCAGACTAGGACTCTTTCAGAGTGAGAATCTCGTCTGTCCCTGGAGAAGAGAGACATCTGGTAACCCTATCTTTATTTTATTTTATTTTATTTTATTTTATTTTTTTTGAGATGGAGTCTTGCTCTGTTGCTCAGGCTGGAGCGCAGTGGTGCGATCTCAGCTTACTGCAACCTCCGCCTCCTGGGTAGAATTGATTTTCCTGCCTCAGCCTTCCAAGTAGCTGGGACTACACCAGCCACCATGCCTAGCTATTTATTTATTTATTTATTTAGAGACAGAGTCATGCTCTGTCGCCCAGGCTGGAGTGCAATGGCACTGTCTTGCCTCACTGCAACCTCCGCCTCTCGGGTTCAAGTGATTCTCCTGCCCTGGAAAATTTCAGCATCCCAGGCTGGGCATGGTGGCTAATGCCTGTAATCCTAGCACTTCGGGAGGCCGAGGTGGGCAGATTGCTTGAGTTTAAGAATTTGAGACCAGGCTGGCCAACATGGCAAAACCCTGTCTCTACTAAAAATACAAAAATTAGTTGGGTGTGGTGGTGCATGCCTGTAATCACAGCTACTTGGGAGGCCAAGGCAGGAGAATTGCTTGAAACTGGAAGGCAGAGGTTGCAGTGAGTCAAGATCGTGCCACTGCACTCCAGCCTGGGCGACGGTGTGAGACTCCATCTCAAAATGATAAAAATAAATAAATAAATAAATAAATAAAAATAAAATGTCTTGTTCTCTTTTTTCCTCCAGTGCCCAGATCAGTGCCTGATATACGCTTGGCACATGATAACGACTTGTGAAATTCATGAAGGAATTTGGATGTTTAGGGGGTGTTTAGGATCCATCGCTTTTAGGGAAGATTCTCTGGCTGATGTGTGAGCGCCCTGACCTCTTCGCCTGTGTCCAGCCCCCTTGCAATGCTTCTCTAAGGTTGGCCTATATTTCGCTTAATTCAGTGGCTCTCAACTGGGGGCGCTCTTCCCCTTGCAGGGGACATTTGGCAATAAATGGGGACATTTTTGGTTCTCACCAGGGAGGGGAGAGGTAATACTGGCATCTAGTGGGTAGAGGCCTGAGATCCTGCTATTAATAAATAACCTATCTCAGGCCAGGCATGGCGGCTCACGCCTGTAATCCCAGCACTTTGAGAGGACAAGGTAGGCGGATCACCTGGGGTCAGAAGTTTGAGACAAGCCTGGCAAACATGGTGAAACCCTGTCTCTATTAAAAATACCAAAATTAGCCAGGCATGGTGGTGAACACCCATAATCCCAGGTACTCCAGAGGCTGAGGCTGGAGTATCGCTTGAACCTGGGAGGTGGAGGTTGCAATGAGCCGAGATCACACCATTGGACTCCATCATGGGCAAGAGGAGCAAAACTCCGTCTCAAAAATAAATAAATAAATAAATAAATACATACATACATACCCTATGTCATGGACAGCTTCCCCTAACAAAAATTAACTGGACAGATGTCAACTGTGCTAAGGTTGAGAACCCTGGTCTATCCTTATCATATTAGGAGTGATCTAGGCTGCATTTAATAAGAGGGAAGTCTTTTGAGGGGCTGTTATGGATTGAATTGGGTTCCCCCAATTCATATGTTGAAGGCAAGTCCTATCCCCAGGACCTCAGAATGTGTCTGTATTTGGAGATAGAGCCTTTGAAGTAATTTAATTAAAATGAAATCATTAGGCTGGGCACAGTGGCTCACGCCTGTAGTCCCAGCTACTCGGGAGCCTGAGGCAGGAGAATCACTTAAACCTGGGAGGTGGAGGTTGCCGTGAGCGGAGATCGCACCGCTGCACTCCAGCCAGGGCAACAAGAGTGAAACTTCATCTCGGAAAAAAAAAAAGTCATTAGGGTGGGGTCCTAATCCAATGGGACTGGTGTCCTTTTAAAGGGGAAGTTTGAATACAGATGCACACAGAGGGAAAACGGTGTGAAGATGCAGGAAGGAGACTCCCACCTTAGGGCCTTGATGAGGTGTCTGCAAGTCGAAGGATGTCCAGGCAACCTCTGCAAGCCACAGAGACAAGGAAGGATCCTCCCTTAGAGCTGCCAGGGAAAGCGGGGTCTTCGGGATGCCTGGGTTTAGATTTCAAGCCTCTAGAACTATGAGAGAACATATATGACAATCTCTGTCACCCAGGCTGGAGTAGAGTGGCATGATCCTAGCTCACTGTAGCCTCGACCTCCTGGGGTCAAGCAATGCTCCCACCTCAGCCTCCTAAGTAGCAGGGACTATAGGCACATATCACTATGCCTGTAATTTTTATTTATTTATTTATTTATTTTTTTTGTATTTTTCTTGGAGTTGGGGGTTTCACTATGTTGCCCAGACTCAAACTCCTAGCCTCAAATGATCCTCCTGCCTTGGCCTCCCTAAGTGCTGGGGTTACAGGTGTGAGTCACTGTCCCCACTGAGATTCCTGTTGCTTTAAGCCACTCAGACTTTGGTACTTAGGGCAGCTGGAGCAAACTAAAGCCAGGGCAGAGCCAGGGCTAAATCCAAACTTGATACTAATGGGCTCTGTACCCTGTAATGATTAAGGCTTCTTGGAAAAGGAAAGGGTCTTACAAGGATAGTGGTTAGATCCTCCTGTGGGAGGAGAGACCAGAATATTGAGTCTGTTGGCCATCATGAGACTCAGGACCTGGAGTTGGCCAAGAACACTTGGTATAATAAATGTTCACAGCCACCAGTCACCAAAGCCTTTCATGGGTAAATGACCCCAGCACAAAGTGTTTTTTGCTAATATTAACTTTGGTTCTATTTCAGATCAATAAAGGCAAAAACCAGGAGATCCCATAAATCCTGCTGAGCCTGTCATACCTGTCAAATTATGCCCAGATAAAGCTTCTGGTGGCTAATGACATGGCCATCACCCAGCGTGGATGTGGGCAGGCGGGGGCTCTCCGAGAGCATCTGGTCTGCCGTGGAGACACTTGTCACGGAGTATCAGCTGGAGGCTCTGTGGCTGTAATGGAGAGTGACGCTTTGAACGTGATTATCTCCCCCATAAAGAAATAAATAAATAATAAGGATAATTTAAAAATAAACAAAGATCTAGATTTGCAGGCTACTTACTGTCCCAGGACCAAGATTAATGGCCAGTGGCAAATTTGCGTGAAGATCTTCTGTAGCCCGATTAGCCATGCTGGGAGTCCAGAGAGATAATGTCTTTTCACATATAAAAGATCCTATTGATTTCCTGTTAGTATTATCCTGAAAATGTGCAGTGTATATCTATGAAGCAGAGACAATCTTCCATCACTTGTTTTATGGGAAGAGAATGGTTATTGTATCTCTTCCCATAAAATATAATCTCTTTTTCTCTTCCAAAATCTACTCATCCCTCTGGGAATTTCCACTTGTAATCTGTGGAAGTGAATTGATTTTTTTATTTTATTTTATTTTTTTGCATGTGCCAGTATTTTTATATTTGGCTTCTCTACATTTTCTCATTGTTCTCTGGAGTCTGGCTTTTCTAGATTGTTATTTGAGCTTGTCTAAAAATAAGTTAAAAAAAAAAATCAGGCCGGGCGCGGTGGCTCAAGCCTGTAATCCCAGCACTTTGGGAGGCCGAGGCGGGCAGATCACGAGGTCAAGAGATCGAGACCATCCTGGTCAACATGGTGAAACCCCGTCTCTACTAAAAATACAAAAAAAAAAAAAAAAAAAAAATTAGCTGGGCATGGTGGCGCGTGCCTGTAATCCCTGCTACCCAGGAGGCTGAGGCAGGAGAATTGCCTGAACCCAGGAGGCGGAGGTTGCAGTGAGCCAAGATCGCGCCATTGCACTCCAGCCTGGGTAACAAGAGCGAAACTCTGTCCCCACCGAAAAAAAAAAAAAAAAAAAAAAGTCAGTCCTAATGAAACACGAACAGCCATGGACACCACAGTGGGTGTCAGGTACCCGTGATGGCGCCCCACCTTTCTCCCCCATCGGGGGGTTGGCGTTCGTAAGTTCCTAGGAGGGCTTCGGAGGCAGTAAGGTTGCCCATTGGATTCTAGCAGGATGCAGATGAGAAATACCAAGTCACTGAATGAAGGAAGTGGTCTTCCCGCTGACTGGGGTTTTCAGCATTGTGTCTGGGCATTTCTTCAGGATCAATTAAGATGCAAGGGCAGAGTCCTGCTTATTGAAATTTCATGCCCTGAGTAGCAGCTTCCTAAGCTAATGAGCTTGGCTGAGAAGACCCCAGCAATAGAGCCCTGTCCAGACCTTACATAGAGACCTTTGCAAACTTGAGCTCTAGCTAGGAAGCCAGTCCTTGTGGTTCTACCCTGCACCTCTTTATCAAGGTGGCTCCCTCTCAATTCTCCTTCCTACAACCGCCCCACGCTTTGAGGTCCAACCCCTCCCAAACCCGTTCCACACTTTCCACCCGCCACCAGTCTCTCTGTCTTCCTGGAGCTCCCGCAGTAGTTAGTTATTGCACCATCCTGGCCAGCATTTAATTACAACCACCTTTTATTGCTCTCCGCTTATTACACCTGTGTTATTTTACAGCCGTACGTGCCTTGTCTTCATGCTGCACCTTGTTCTTACTCCTTCTGCTTCCACACTATGGCTGGGGTCTTTTGCACGATTAATAGAAGATTTTTAAATATATATGTGAGTGTGTGTGTGTGTGTGTGTGTGTGTGTGTGCGTGCGCAGAAACAGAGGGAGAGGGAGGGAGGGGGAGAGAGAGAGAGAGAGACACAGAGAGGTGAGAGAGACACACACACACACACACACACACACACACACACACACACACACATTGGGTGCGGTGGCTCACGTCTGTACGTCTGTAATCCCAGCACTTTGGGAGGCTGAGGCAGGCAGATCAAAAGGTCAGGAGTTTGAGACCAGCCTGGCCAACATAGTGAAACCCTGTCTCTACTGAAAATACAAAAATTAGCGGGGTATGGTGGCACATGCCTGTAGTCCCAGCTACTCAGGAGGCTGAGGCAGGAGAATCACTTGAACCTGGGACGCAGAGGTTGCAGTGAGCTGAGACCACACTCCCCCCAAAAATATATATATTTTAATAGTTATATTGTATAGCATAAATATATAATAAATTATAACATAAGTACATTATGTTAACATATATAGTATATATTATAACATGAATATATAATGTAAATGTAAATCTTGGTGCTATGGTTTCCCAAATTCATATGAATTCATGTTAAGTCTAACCCCTAGTACCTCAGATTGTGACTCTATTTGGAGATAGGGTCTGTAAGAGGGAATTAAGTTAAAATGAGGCTACTAGGGTAGGCTCTAATCCCATATGACTGCTGTCTTCATAAGAAGAGATTAGGGCTGGGCGCGGTGGCTCACGCCCGTAATCCCAGCATTTATGGAGGCTGAGGTAGGTAGATCACTTGAGATCAGAAGTTCAAGACCAGCCTGCCCAACATGGTGAAACCCCATCTCTACTAAAAATACAAAAATTAGCCTGGCGTGGTGTTGTATGTCTTTAATCCCAGGTACTTGGGAGGTTTGCGCCACTGCACTCCAACTTGGGTGGCAAAGCGAGACTCCGTCTTAAAAATAAATAAATAAGTCTGGGCGTGGTGACTCACGCCTATAATCCTAGCACTTTGGGAGTCTGAGACGGGGGAATCGCAAAATCATGAGGTCAGGAGATTGAGACCATCCTGGCCAACATGGTGAAAACCCTGTCTCTACTAAAAATACCAAAATTAGCTGAGTGTGGTGGCACACGCCTGTGATCCCAGCTACTCAGGAGGCTGAGGCAAGAGAATCGCTTGAACCCGGGTGGCAGAGATTGCAGTCAGCCAAGATCATGCCACTTCACTCCAGGCTGATGACAGAACAAGACTCCATCTCAAAATAAATAAATAAATAAATAGTAAGTTAATAAAATAAAATGAATAAATAAAAGATTAGGACCCACAGGAGGACCACCATGTGAGTCCACAAGGAAGAGATGGGGTCTACAAGCCAAGGGGGGGAGGCCTCAGGAGAAACCAGCCCTATGTACACCTTGATCTTGGACTTCCAGCCTCTAGGACAGGGAGGAAATGAATCTCTGTGGATTAGGCTGCCCAGCCTGCTGTATGTTGTTATGGCAGCCCCAGCGAACTATTAATCATACAATTAGCCATTCGCAGAGCCCCATGACTCAGGACAAAGGCCAGCTTTCTCACCCTGATGTTTAAGACCCTCCACGTCCTTGTCCCATCCCACATTCCCAATCTGTCTTCTTCCTCCCAGGTTGGAGCCCTCTGTCCACCAAATCTGGTTGATTCCCAGGCTCCTCAGCTCCCAAACGCCTCCCATCTCTGCCCCTTTGCCTTTTCTTCTTCTTTTTTTTTTTGAGACAGGGTTGTCTCACTCTGTTGCCCAGGCTGGAGTGCAGTGGCGTGATCATGGCTCACTGCTAACCTCCCAGGCTCAGGTGATCCTCTCACCTCAGCCTCCTGAGTAGCTGGGAGTACAGATGCATGCCATCACTCCCAGCTAGTTTTTTGTATTTTTTGTAGAGATGATGTTTCACTATGTTGCCCAGGCTGGTCTTGACCTCCTGGCCTCAAGTCATCCTCCTGCCTTAGCCTCCCAAAGTGCTGGGATGACAGGTGTAGCCACCATGTCTGGTCAATATTTTGTTAATCAGGAGATGTGGAAGTTTCTTGTGGATTTTGCAGTGGTTTTCAAATTATGCTCCTTAGGTCCTGCACTCAGGGGCTACAGTTGTGTGTAACGGGGTGGGGGCAACTGGAGAAAAGGGCCGGCCCCTTCTACCTACCTACTTATTAAGCAGAACGATTACTTTTTTCCAGTGTGATTTGCTTGCTCTTCCATATATTGTTTAAAAAGGGATTCTGGGCCAGGCATGGTGGCTTATGCCTGTAATTCCAGCACTTTGGGAGGCCAAGTGGGAGGATCACCTAAGGCCAGGAGTTTGAGACCAGCCTGGCCAACATGGAGAAACTCCATCTCTAATAAAAATACAAAAACTAGCTGGGTGTAGTGGTGCCCACCTATAGTCTCAGCTGCTCGGGGGGCTGAGGCAGGAGAATCGCTTGGACCCAGGAGGCGGAGGTTGAAGTGAGCTGAGATTGTGCCACTGCACTCCAGCCTCGGTGACAGAGTGAGACCCTGTCTCAAAACAACAACAACAAAACCCCAAAAAACAAAAGCAATGAAAAGGGGTTCTGTGGGGTGCAGTGAGGCTGGAGAACACTGAAGTTCTATCCCAGCCGTAATGACAAGAAAAAGTCCAAAAAAGTCACACAAAGCTAATGGTCCTTGCTCAGGAAACACTTAAGCCAACAAAACCCATAACGCTTTTATCTAGACTTCCTAGAACTGGACTCATTGCTAGGGATGAACTCAATTATCAAAACTCATTGACTCTGAAAATGTAACTTGCATATACTGCTGCCCATTCCAATTCATCAGATAGGCAGCTGTTCCACAGTTAATGTAATCACTCCTTGCCTTGTTATTAATCTGTTTTCTAAGTATGAAAGGATGACAGTGTGGATTCTCTGATGCAGATGTGGACATTTGCCAGGTCACATCTGGCCAGGGGTTGGTTGCACAATGACTTCATGAAGAAATCAATTCCCGTTTCCTTCAGCTGACCTTAGGGCCATCTTCACAGGCTTGATTCTCTCTATCGTAATATCAAATTAAATTTCAGCCCAGATGATTTATGAAGTGCTATTTCTTTCAGAAGTTAACAGCACACAGTGCATGTACACAAGGTCCCCGCAAGGCAAGGAGGGGAAGGTCTATAATTCTGTCCAGCTTTTGTGTATAGAGACATTCATAGGAAGAGGAAGAGCTGGGCATGAAGTCCCATCTATCCATGCCTAGGGTCACAGGTTACTCTCCAGGCCACATTAGCAGAAATGTCGCTGGGTCAGGGCTAATTGCCAAGCAATCACATCCCAGGCCTTTGCTGGGGTCTTGTGCGTGAAATATGTCTCTCCTAAGTCTGTGAGAATTAAGTTAAAGTCCAGCTGGGCATGGTGGTGCATGTCTGTAGACCCAGCTACTTGGGAGGCTGAAGCCGGAGAATTGCTTGAGCTCGGGAGATGGAGGCTGTGGTGAGTTATGATTGCACCACTGCACTCTAGCCTGAGCAACAGTGAGATACACACACACACACACACACACACACACACACACACACACAGAGAGAGAGAGAGAGAGAGAGAGAGAAGGAGAGAGCACTAAAGTCCTCTGCAAAGTTTGGCACAAATTTCCTTGGACCTTTTTTGCTTTAGAGGCCCAGCCAGAGGGTTCCCCACACATGGGACTTGACTGCTTCTTAAATGTGCCTTTCGATATCCAACATCAATCTGTGAATCCACATTGAATTAAAAAAAATTTTTTTTTTTAATGGGGCACGGTGGCTTATGCCTGTAATCCCAGCACTTTGGGAGGCTGAGGCGGGCAGATCACAAGGTCAGGAGTTCACGACTAGCCTGACCAATATGGTGAAACCTCATCTCTAGTAAAATACGAAAATTAGCTGGGAGTTGTGATGCATTCCCATAGTCCCATCTACTCGGGAGGCTGAGGCAGGAAAATTGCTTGAACCCGGGAGGCGGAAGTTGGGTGACACAGTGACTCCCTGTCTCAAAAAAAAAAAAAAAAAAATTTCTTTTTGAGACTCCTGGTCTCAAGTAATCTTCCCGCTTTGGCCTCCCAAATTGTTGGGATTACATGCATGGGCCAGTGGATGTATTAAATGCCCATGAGATAAGTGAATCAAGAAAACAAGGCTACATTTCCCATCCAGATATGCAAGCTCTTCCTCATTCCGTGCCTCCTGCCTGTCCACCAACCTGCCAACATTCACAAAAATTTTCCGTCTCAGATCTCCATTTTCAGAGAAAAAGGTGATTCACTTGGTATCCTGATGCAGATGGATGCTGTGTTGAGATGTGGGCCTCCTGCTATCTGAAGGTACTATTCTTTTTCTTGTAAGGTTCCATAACTAGATTAATTAGTATCATCTAGTCTGATTAATCTGTTTCATCAGTGATTCCTCACAGATTTCCTATGTTTCTGATCAGTTACCATGGATATTGCTTTTGTTATCACAGTTCTCAGTAACTAAAGGCTGTATTTTTGTGGGGTTCACCCACTGTAAAAATTAATCTGCGCAAAACCTCTCAGGGTACACCTTGTTTGTTTGTTTTTAATTCTTTTTTTTTTTTTTTTTTTTTTTTTGAGATGGAGTTTCACTCTTGTTACCCAGGCTGGAGTGCAATGGCGCGATCTTGGCTTACCACAACCTCCGCCTCCTGGGTTCGGGCAATTCTCCTGCCTCAGCCTCCTGAGTAGCTGGGATTACAGGCATGTGCCACGATGCCCAGCTAATTTTTTGCATTTTTAGTAGAGACGGGGTTTCACCATGTTGACCAGGATGGTCTCGATCTCTTGACCTCGTGATCCACCCACCTCAGCCTCCCAAAGTGCTGGGATAATTCTTTTTTTTTTTAGACAGAGTCTCCTGTCACACAGCCTGGAATGCAGTAGTGTGATCTCGGCTCACTGCAACCTCCGCCTCCCAGGTTCAAGCAACTCTCCTGCCTCAGCCTTCCAAGTAGCTGGGATTATAGGCATGCACCACCAAGCCCACATAATTTTTCTGTTTTGTTTTGTATTTTTAGTAGAGATGGGGTTTCACCATGTTGGTCAGGCTGGTCTTGAACTCCTGACCTCAAATGATCCGCCCGCCTTGGCCTCCCAAAGTGTTGGGATTATGAGCCACCATGCCCAGCCTTAATTCTTTTTAATAGAGACGGAAGGATTGCAGATCCTTGGGTAGTGGTAAGGAGGGGAACTGAAATAAAATTTCCCATACGCTTGTTAATTATCAAACATTTGCATCTCATCTTCAACACCAAGTATACATTTTCAGTGTGGTTTATGCTTTGGAGACATTTGGCTCTGAGGTTGCTGGGGTTTGGAGACAATCAGGTCCTTCCTCCTCCTCTCAGGCTCATCTCATTGCAGCAGAATTACTTGCGTAGCTTTCTGTCTTCTTTCTTCCCTGTATAATACTGTGGATTCAAGTTATCATTGTCTCCCCAAAGTGGCTCAGGGCACAGAGAGAGTCCTCAACATGTGTTCAGTGAATGAATGGCTCTTTCTTGTATTTCTCTCTTCTTACTCAGCTGAAAAGTGCAATTACATCTAAGATCCCTGTTTAAGATAGGACTTTTCTGATCATAAGAAAAAACAAAAGACACTCAAGGAATGGGAAGCTGGTGGGTGAAGAAGGAGATATCCAGGCCCAGGAGCCCAGGAAAAGCTGGACAGACAAACGGAAGCCTTAGAGCAGTGAAAGGACACCTCTGGACCCAGAGCTGCCCCCTGGCCTTGGGAGCAGGAGTCGGTGGGCTTCGCTCGGTGTTCTGTCCTTGACACGGCCCTGGGTTCCTCCAGGCCTCCTGTTCCCAGCTCTCTCCTCCCGTGTCTCACCTGTCAGTCTACATCTCTCTACTTGACAGATTCATCCGATCCACATTTCTTCTCCCTCATAACTTCAGCTGCACAAGGCCCACTGTGGCCTCTCTGGCTTCTTTCTATGTTATGATGTTTAAAGGTCAACTCTTTTTCTCCCAAATTTTATTTTAGATTTTGGGGTACCTGTGCAGGTTTGTTACATGGGAATATAGTGTGATGCTGAGGTTTGGGAAACAATGGATCCCATCACCCAGGGACTGAGCACAGTACCAAGAGTTAGTTTTTCAACCCTGTCCCCCTCCTTCTCTCTCTAGGAGTCCCCAGTGTCTTTTTTTTTTTTTTTTTTTTTTTTTTTTTTGGGACGGAGTTTCACTTTTGTTGCCCAGGCTGGAGTACAATGGCACGATCTCTGCTCACTGCAACCTCCACCTCCTGGGTTCAAGTGATTCTCCTGCCTCAGCCTCCCGAGCAGCTGGGATTACAGGCATGTGTCACCACGCCCAGCTACTTTTGTATTTTTAGTAGAGACAGGGTTTCTCCATGTAGGTCAGGCTGGTCTCGAACTTCCGACTTGAGGTGATCTGCCCGCCTCAGTCTCCAAAAGTGTTGGGATTACAGGCGTGAGCCACTGCGTCTGGCCTTTTCTTTTTTGAGACAGGGTCTTGCTTTGTTGCCCAGGCTGGAGTGCAATGGCATGATCGTGGTTCACTGTATCCTCAACTTCCCAGGCTCAAGTGATCCTCCCACCTTAGCCTCCCTAGTAGCTGGGACCACAGGTGTGTACCACCATGCCTGGCTAACTTTTAAAAAATTTTTTTAGTATAGATAAGGTCTTGCTATGTTGTCCAGGCTGGTCTTGGTCTCCCCAGTCAAGCCACCTCCCACCTCCACTTCCCAAAGGTGTGGGATTACAGGTGTGAGCCACTGTGCCCGGCCCCCCAGGGTCTATTTCTGCCATCTTTATGTCCATGAGTACCCACATTTTAGCTCTCACTTATAAGTAAGAACATGTGATATTTGGTTTTCTGTTCCTTTGTTAATTTGCTTAGGATGATCGCCTCCAGCTGCATCTCTGTTGCTGCAAGGACATGATTTGGAAGGCGGAAAACTTGAGGTCAGGGGTTCGAGACCAACCTGGTCAACATGGTGAAACCCCATCTCTACCAAAAATACAACAAATTAGCTGGGCGTGGTGGCATGTGCCTGTAATCCCAGCTACTCAGGAGGCTGAGGCAGGAGACTCGCTTGAACCAAGGAGGCGGAGGTTGCGGTGACCCAAGATTGTAACACTGCACTCCAGCCAGGTGACAGTGAGAATCCATCTTAAAAAAAAAAAAAGACATATTTTTTTTCCTTTTCATGTCTTTGAATGTCCACTTTTAACATTAACTGCACATTCTCTCAGGCTTACAGTTTCTTCCTTCAAATGCTCCAGGCAAGAATCTGATTGGTCCAGCTCATCTTTTTTTTTTTTTTTTTTTTTTTTTTTTTAAGACAGAGTCTCACTCTGTCTCCTAGGCTGGTGGGCAGTGGCACTATCTCGGCTCACTGCAACATCCTCTGCCTCCTGGGTTCAAGCGATTCTCCTGCCTCAACCTCCCGAGTAGCTAGGACTACAGATGTGTGCCACCACATCCAGCTAATTTTTGTACTTTTAGTAGAGACAGGGTTTCACCCTGTTGGCCAGGCTGGTCTTGAACTCCTGACCTCAAGTGATCCGCCCGCCTTAGCCTCTTAAAGTGCTGGGATTACAGGCGTGAGCCACTAAGCTTGACTACCTCCTTCTTCTAAACCAGGAGATGCATAACCCCTGGATTGGCTGTTCCAGGTCGGGAGACCCATGGTCCTATCACATATGGCTAAGGGTCAATGTCATATGCCACAAAACACGGCTGCCCATGGACAATTTTCACCAAAGGTTAAGGCGGGGCACGGGACTGTCATTTAGAGTGGTCGGCAAAATCTCTCCACTGTGCAGCAGCAATGGGGTGCAGCGGTTTGACCCCAGCTGGGTGGAGCGGGGGCTGCTGAAGCCAATCAGACTAATTCTACCCCTTCCCCTTGCCTGTTCTTGGTCAAAGAATCTGAGATTGGGCCAGCAAGTGGCATTCCTGTGTCTTGGAATGGTTCAGGGATTGGTCTGCAGATCAGTTTGATGTTTTCTCAAGAACATTGTTGGGAAGGAAATGTCCTTGTTTTTTTTTTTTTTTTTTTTTGAGATAGAGTCTCACTGTGTCACCCAAGCTGGAGTGCACTGGCCTGATCTTGGCTCACTCCAGCCTCTGCCTCCTGGGTTCAAGCAGTTCTCCTGCCTCAGCCTCCCGAGTAGCTGGGACTATAGGCACGTGCCACCATGCCTGGCTAATTTTTTGTATTTTTAGTAGAAACGGGGTTAACCATGTTAGCCAGGATGGTCTCAATCTGCTGACCTCGTGATCTGCCCGCCTCAGCCTCCTAAAGTGCTGGGGCGCCTGGCCAATGTCCTTGTTTTTAAGAAACAGCCATAGGAGAAGTGGTCTCTCTTCCTTGGGACGTTGCTGTGCACAAATGAATGGTAGCACCCAGAGCTGCTGCAGCCAATCTCGCTTCTGCCCCAAGGATGACATCGCCTGCTCAAGAGGGCAGGACTCAGAGCATGGCAGGGAAACTGAGGCAGAGTCAGTGGATTAGCTAGGTCCCAAAGCCCACCCTTTCCCTTGGCCTCCAGTCATTTGATCCAATAAATGCCCTTATTGTTTAAGCCAGTTTGGGGCTTTTGTAATTTGCAGCTAAAATCGTGGCTGGAAGTGGAGGGTGGGCCGGGTTGGGGGTGCCTGTGGGTCTGGAAGGAAATGTGTAGGATGCAATTTCAAATGGTGAATTCTGAATATTATGCGGGGGCTGGGCCAGCTTCACAAGCAGATAGCTGGAAAGTCACGGAGGGCCCTGTACTTGGCTTAAGGGTCTGCTGTCTTAAAATTCTTATTTTTTTTTCTGAAGAGATGGGGTCCAGCTCTGTGGCCCTGGTTGGAGAGCAGTGGTGCAATCATAGCTCACTGCAGCCTCAAACTCCTGGGCTCAAACAATCCTCTTGCCTCAGCCTCCCAAGTGGCTGGGACTACAGGCGCTTACCATCATAGATGGCCAATGGATTTATTTTTGCAGAGATCGGGTCTCAGTATGTTGTATTGGCTTGTCTTGAACTCCTGGGCTCAAGTGATCCTCCGACCTTGGCCTCTCAATGTGCTGGGATTACAGGCATGAGCCACCGTACCCAGCTATACATTTTTAGCAAAGGGCCTGCATTTTCATTTTGCGGCAGGCCCTACAAATTACGTAGACAGTCCCAGGCAGATGATAGATAGAACATTCAGAAAAGGAGTGTGTAAACTGTAAAGCGCCACACAAAAGCATTTTCTTTCTCCCCAGGGACAAAGGATACTATGTGAGCCTCCTATGCCTAGTTTCATGGGTCTTCCTGCCAACAAACCTTCCGTCCACACGCTCCAGCTGTCTGCTGCCTGACCCTTGAAAGCCTGCACAGACAGCAGGTAACCTCCGACCCACTGTGTTCCCATAGGAACGTGGAGAGATAGGTAGATAATTCATTATCTATTGAAGTTTATTTTTCATTTTTGGAAGTTTTGGGAAGTGTAAGACTGAAGTCAAATTATTTAATTAACAGCTAAACAAATGAATAAAGCAAACACACACACACACACACACACACACACACCCCGATGTTTCGATGTTTGCTGGGCCTGAATTAAAATCTATTGCTCTGGGCCAGCCATGGTGGCTCATTCCTGTAATCCTAGCACTGTGGGAAGCCGAGGCGGGCAGACCACCTGAGGTTAGGAGTTCAAGACCAGCCTGGCCAACATGGCAAAACCCTGTCTCTACTAAAAATACAAAAATTAGGTGGGCATGGTGGAGCATGCCTGTAATCCCAGCTACTCAGGAGGCTGAGACATGAGAATCGCTTGAACCCGGGAGGCAAAGGTTCTAATGAGCCAAGGTCGCGCCACTGCACTCCAGCCTGGGTGACAGAGCAAGACTCTGTCTCAAAAATTCATTGCTCTGTTCAGAATCTTCTGCCTTTCATGGACCTGCTTTAGACTCATAGGCCCGACTGTCCTACATCTATCCTTGAGTGCGTGTTTTTCCCCACTGAACGCGGACTCATGTGTCACAGCTGGAAAGAATGGCTGTCCGATTCAGCCTGTCCCTTCCTCCTGCTAATGTGGTTACTGTGAGTGAATGTTACTTTGGAGATAATGAAGGCATCCCATTTAGTGCAAAAATATACCTTGTCCCCGGTCACATGGCAAATATAACTATAAAAAGTTTAAGATGCTATTATTTAAAATTTATTTTCTCATAAAAAATGGTTCCTGAAATGATCATAATTTGAGGAACTTGCTTCATCCTTATAATACATTCTGCCTGGGCCCAGGTCTAAGGCTGGTAATCCCGGGGCCAAGTGGGAGATCTGAGTCCAGGTTAGGACTGGGCAGGCTCAGTCCCTGCCACCCCCTCCTTTGTGGAGCCTCAACTCCAGGTCTGCTCAATTTGCATCAGCCCAAAATTGTGACTGCAGATGAGCCCATTTTACACGATTGCCTCCCCATTCCCAAAATGGCTTTTTTTTTTTTTTTTTTTTTTTTTGAGACAGGTTCTCACTGTCACCCAGGTTGAAGTGCAGTGGTGTGACCTCAGAGCACTGCAGCCTCTGCCTCCCAGGCTCAAGTGATCCTCCCACCTCAGCCTCCCAAGTAGCTGGGACTACAGATAGGCATGCACCACCATGCCTAGTTAATTTTTAAAAAAAATTTTTTTTAGAGAGGAGGTTTTGTTCAAGTTGGCCAGGCTGATCTCAACCTCCTGGGCTCAAGCAATCCTCTTGCCTTAGTATCCTGAGTACCTGAGACTTCAGGTGCACGCCACCATGCCTGACTGATTTTATTTTATCAAATCTTTTTGTAGAGATGAGGTCTTGCTACATCATTGTCCAGGCTGGTCTTGAACCCTGAGGCTCAAGTGCTTTTCCTGCCTTGGCCTCCGAAAGTGCTGGGATTGCAGGTGTGAGGCACGAAGTCTGGCCTCAGGTGGCATTTTATGTATGTGTGTGTGCAGCTGTGGTGCAGGGTTAGAGACCTGAATTCTCTTGCGTAAAGGAAAGGGCATGATGCAGGTGGGAAGCCTCAGGACGAACGTCCACTTTGTGCTTCATCTGTGGTTCCTGATCTTACTTTGGGGACCCTTCCCTCACCCACTCCAGTGACTGACCTGAGAGTCATCGAAGTGTGTGGATTCAGGAGTCTGTGGTTACCATTTAGCGATCAGCCATGGTATGAGATATCTCCATTGCTTCTGGGGCAGGGGAGGGCAGGGGGCGCCCCGATAGAGCAGCACCTATGTCCTGACAGCAATAAACATGCGTGTCCCTGCTGTGCACAACATGGCGCAAGCCTGCTAACAACTTCAGCTTAGGGAGAGCCGGGTTCCATGCTGGGAACCCTACAGATGCATAATTTCTTTTCTCTTTTTGACTCTGTGCCCCAAGATGCATAATTTTATTAATTTTTTTTTTTTTGAGAGGAGTCTAGCTCTGTTACCTAGGTTGGAGTGCAGTGGCACCATCTTGGCTTACTGCAACCTCTGCCTCCTGGGATCAAGCAATTATCTTGCCTCAGCCTCCCGAGTAGCTGGGATTACAGGTGCCCGCCACCACGCACAGCTAATTTTTGTATTTTTAGTAGAGATGGGGTGGGTTTCACTGTGTTGGCCAGGCTGGTCTCGAACTCCTGATCTCCTGATCCACCCATCTCGGCCTCCCAAAGTGCTGGGATTACAGACGTGAGCCACCGTGCCCTGCCTAATCTTTTTTTTTTTTTTTTTTCTTGAGACAGAGCCCAGGCTGGAGTGCACTGGTACCATCTCAGCTCACTGCAACATTTGCTTCCTGGGTTCGGGTGATTCTCCTGCCTCAGCCTCCTGAGTAGCTGGGATTATAGGTGCCCACCACGATGCCCATCTAATTTTTGTATTTTTAGTAAAGATGGGGTTTCAGTATGTGGTCCCAGGCTGGTCTTGAACTCCTGGCCTCAAGTAATCCGCCCACCTCAACCTCCCAAAGTGCTGGGATTACAGGTATGAGCCACTGTGCCCTGCATTTTCATTAATCTTTATAACTATCCTGTGGGAAAATACATGTGTTTCCTACAGCTGCTGTAACCAGTGATCACAGACATAGTGGCCTAAGACAGCACATCCGTTTATTATCTTATGATTGTGGAGGAAATGGGCCTTACCGGACTAAAACGAAGGCATTGGCAGAGCTGCATTCCTGCTCTAGGCTCTGCCGGAGAATCCCTTTCCTTGTGTTTTCCAGCTCCTCCAGGCTGCCTGCAGCCCTTGGTTTGTGGTCCCCTCCTCCTCCTCTTCAAAGCCAGCAGTGCTGCCTCTTCACATCTCGCTCTGACCTCTGCAGCTGTGGTCACATTTCCTTCTGGGACTCGGACTCTCAAGCCTCGCTCTTCTAAGGACTCTTGTGATCCCACTGGGCCCACCTGGATGAGGCAGAAGAGTCTCCATAACTCAGTATCTTTCCATTTTGTCACATCTGTGAAGACCCTTTCTGAGCTGGGTGTGGTGGCTCATGCCTATAATCCCAGCACTTTGGGAGGTTGAGGCAGGCAGATCGCTTGAAGCCAGGAGTTTGAGACCAGGCTGGCCAACTTGGGGAAACACCGTCTCTACTAAAACTACAAAAATTAGGTGGGCGTGGTGGTGCATACCTGTAATCCCAGCTACTTGGGAGGCTGAGGCAGGAGAATCATTTGAACCTGGAGGTGGAGTTTGCAGAGATGGCACCATTCCGAGATTGCACCACTGCACTTCAGCCTGGGTGACAGAGTGAGACTGAGTCTCACAACAAAAGGACCCTTTGTGACATGAAGTCACACATTCACAGGCTCTGGGGGTTAGAATATGTATTAAGACATGGTTGTGGGCCACTATTCTATCGGTGACAGAAAAGAATCTGAGGCTCAGAATGACCTGCCCAAGGGCACATGGCTGATGTGGAACACCTGGGATTTGAATCAGGTGTGTCAGACACTAAGGCTTACTCATTTAGGTCAGCGGGGACCCTTTCTGCAATGACACTCTTTGCCCCAGTGGTTAGTGGGTGCCTGTGCTCCCCAAACTCGGCAGCACACAAGCTCAGTAACAATCTTTCACACCTGTATTAGTCAGCCTTCTCTAGAGGGACAGAACTGATGGAACATATAAGCGTGTATGAGTATGTGTGTGTGTGTGTGTGTGTGTGTGTGTGTGTGTGTATGTATGTGTGTGTGTGTGTGTGTGTGTGTGTGAAGTAAAAGTTCCTCTTTAAAATTTCCTTTTTTGTTAAAGAATAAGTCCAGGAAGTAAAAATTGCTTTGCTGAGAGATCCTTTGTTTCAGTGCTGATTTTTCTCTGCAGCGCTGAGCATCTCTTTCCAACAATATATACATATATATGTGCATGTGTGTATACATATAAAGGGGAACTTATTAAGTATTATCTCACAAGGTTCCACAATGTGGACCCGGTGGGTCAGCAGGCTGAGGAGCAAGAAGAGCTGGTCTGAGTTCCAGAACTGAGGAATGTGGAGTCCGGTGTTTGAGGGCAGGAAGCATCCAGTACGGGAGAAAGAGGTAGGCTAGGAGGCTAGGCCAGTCTCTTTTTTCACATTTTTTGGCCTGTTTATATTCTTGCCACACTGGCAGCTGATTAGATGGTGCCTACCCAGATTAAGGGTGGGTCTGTCTTCCCCAGCCACTGACTCAAATGTTAATTTCCTTTGGCAACACCCTCACAGACACCCAGGATCAATACTCTGTAACCTTCAATCCAATCAGGTTGACAATCACTATTAGCCATCACAACACCTGATACAAAGTCACAGGCTATTGGCTGTCATGCTCACCTGTATGGTAAGGCCAGGATTCAGAAAATCTTCCCCAGTCCCCAAACCAGGACCTCACCACACCTGAGTCACCACTGCCAACCCCCAACTCCCATCGCTATTTGCCCTCTGTGCCTGAGGCGGGGGGCTTGTTTTGTTCCTCAAAGTGTGGTCCACGGGTCAGCTGTGTTGGCATACCTGGGTACTTGTTAGAAAGGCGGAATCTCGGCCCCACCCGACATCGGCTGAATCAGAATCTGCATTGTAACCAGAGGCCCCAGTGAGCCACAGCACGGCTGAGTTTAAGAGGCTCCTCCCTCAAGGGCCCGGCTCTACCTGGGCTACCTTCTCACACCGATTTCTCCTCTTCTTCTGCCCCCACCGCAGGTGTCTCGGCTTGGATTCCTGCAGCTCTGGAGGATGCATTAGAGAAATGTCTATGCTGCTCTTTCTGCCTTAGCTTCTTAGAGTTGGCAACAGAAGCGGCCCCTCCTGGCAGCACTTGGCTGGGCCCTGCAGCTGTACGGGGGAGGCCTCTCTGTAGCCGGCACGCCCAGGGTCTGGGCTGGTTCCCTTGCCCTGCCTCTCTCCTGGGTGGACATGGTCTAGAGCTGTGCTGGGGTGCGGGGGCGTCCCTTCTCCTGTGCACCAGCCTCTGTGAGAGGCAAAGGCGAAGGTGTGAAATGACTTTGACCTTGGTGTCTAGGCAGATCCCTCTTACTCTGAAAGTGCTTCAACATGTTGGCCTGGTACGTTCCGAGCACTGTGGAGTTTTGGCAGAGTGGCCGATAAGTATTTTTAGTTCCTTCCTCCTTAATGTTTGCCAGAAAACCACAGTCATTACTCATGAGCAGGAGAAGTTTCCTCCCTCCCAGACTCCAGAAGAGTCCAGGCTTGCCCTCAGATGCCCACTGAGCTGCCCCTGCCTGGACTTCTCAGCTGTCTTTGAAATCAACATAATGCTAACACCTACAATAAAGCAGGATGCCATATATTTTTTTAATAGAATAAGACCTGAGCTTTTTTTGTTAATTCATTTGGTGGAGTTTTTTTTTTTTTTTTTTTGAGACAGGGTCTCTCTCTGTCACACAGGCTGGAGTGCAGTAGCACCATCTCAGCTCACTGCAACCTCTACCTCCCAGGCTCAGCTAATCTTCCCACCTCAGCCTCCTAACTAGCTGGAACCACAGTCGTGTGCCACCACGCCTGGCTAATTTTTGTATATTTTGTAGAGATGAGGTTTTATTATGTTGCCCAGGCTGGTCTTGAACTCTTGAGCTCAAGTGATCCTCCCTCTGTGGCCTCCCAAAGTGTTGGGATTACAGGTGTGAGGCACCTCACCTGGCCCTTTATTCATTAAAATTCCAGTAAAATGTACATATCATAAAAGATACTGTTTTAACCACTTTTAAGTATATCATTCAGTGGCATTAAATGTATTCACAGCTGTGCAACTATCACCGCCATCCATTTTCAGAGCTCTTCATCTTGTAAAGCTGAACCTCTGTACCCCTTAAACAAGAACTCCCCATTCTTCCACTGCCCCCATATCCTCAGGAAACCACCATTCTACTTCCTATGAATTCGATGACTCTAGATCTGTCCTGAGTGGAATCAGACAGTCTTTGTCCTTTTGTGACTGTTTGTTTCCCTTAGCATAATGTTTTCAAGTTTCACCCATGATGTAGTAGCCTAAGCCTCTGAAAAAAAAAAATCTGGAGGGAGGGGCCTCGAGCAAAAAAAAAAAAATCATTCATTTAATTGATAGAGTGGGCTGGGCACAGTGACTCTTACCTGTAATCTTAACACTTTGGGAGGCCGAGGTGGGAGGATCGCTTGAGCCCAGCAGTTTGAGATCAGCCTGGGTAATATAGTCAGGCCCCATCTCTCCAAAAAATAAAAAAATTCGACAGGCACGATGGCGTGTGCCTGCAGTCTCAGCCACTTGGTGGGAGGCTGAGGTGGGAGGATCACCTGAGCCCAGGAAATCGAGGCTGCAGTGAGCCAAGCCACATTTACTCTGCTATACTCCAGTCTGGCCAGCAGAGTGAGACCCTGTCTCTAAAATAAAATAAAAGAATTGATTAAAAATCACTAAATTAAAGAACAGCTGCAGCTGGGTGTGGTGGCACACACCTGTAGTTCCAGCTACTCGGGAGGCTGAGTTGGATCACTTGAGTCCTGTAAGTCGAAGCTGCAGTGAGCTATGATCATGCCACTGCACTCCAGCCTGGGTGACAAAGCAAGACCTGGTCTCAACAGAAACAAAAGCAAAAAAACCCATGATTGCATTTAAAAATTGTAGGCAACCAGTTTCTGGTTAGTCTTAGCACATCCACTAAGGTAGGGCAGCATTTGCTTTCAAAAAAGGGGATGGCAGAGCAGAAGCACGCCAAAGGCAGCTCCGAACCACCTCTGCTCCTTGGGAATGGTCTGGGGAAAGCCAGCTGGGCACCCCTCCCCTCCGCCAGGAGAGTGAAGAAATCCACAGGGTGAGGACTTAGACTGCTTTACACAAACACAGGAATCCCAAGTCCCTCTGCCAAGGGGCAAGTTCCTGCACCTTCAGCATCTTCAATCATAGTTCCCTGTGTGGATCTTAGTTTTAACGGCAGTACCTTCCAGACCACAAGGGACTCGGCTCCCTCAGAAGAACCTCACCATTGGTGGAGGGATAGCCTGAAGGATCTAGTTCAGTAAACACAGGATTCTTTTGTGATGCGCTTTCCAAACGAGGCACACACTTTGGGATTAATTAAACTCTTTTCTAGCTGCTTGCCAGGGTAACCTTTCTTTTATGCTTCTTAGGGGGGCACACAACGTAAAAAGTCAAATCTATTATGTTCATGACTCAGAGGGAAAGATCTGGGACAAAATTACCTTACACACCATTTTTTTTTTTTCCCTTAAATTTCCCAAGTACTGGATCAAATGGAGAGCTGTCTGAGCTGTGTGCTAGCTAAGCAACAGATTCAACCTGGGAGAGGAGCAGTTTGGAATTAAAGCGATAGAAGCTGCGGGGAGGAGGTGACACTGATGGCAGCAGGAACCCCCAATTTCTTGGCACACTCACTCTTGGGGGGACAATTAAGAGATACATGGGAGTTGAGTGCTGACTGTTTAAGTCTTGGACCATGTTCTCTTCCAGGCTTGCTGCGTTTTTGAGTGCATGACATTTAATTAATTTTACAGTTAATTCTTTTCACCATTCCGTTTTTGAGTGTCACTCTCTGATCTCTCAGCCGGTTGAGAAAAGTCTGTATCAGTCATTACCCTTGCTCAAGCCCAGACAGGGTCATCTGGCCACAGCAGGAGATGCAGCGGGGGGAACAGCAGCAGGCGTGGAGCTGAGACAAGATTTCACCGTGCAGACAGTTTCCTGGAAGAGGCTGGGTCCGAAGCTGCATCTCTGTGTCCCATGAGTACCTTTCAAAGCTTCCCCTGTCCTGGCTTTAAGCTTTAGAAGCTTTGAAAAGATGCTTGCATTTTGGGCTAGGTGGGGTGGCTCACGCCTGTAATCCCAGCACTTTGGGAGGTCGAGGCGGACAGACCACTTGAGGTCAGGAGTTCGAGACCAGCCTCGCCAACATAGTGAAACCTCATCTCTACTAAAAACACAAAAATTAGCTGGGTGGTCATGGCTCAGTGCCTGTAATTCCAGCTACTCAGGAGGCTGAGGCAGGAAAATCACTTAAGGCTGGGAGGTAGAGGTTGCAGTGAGCCGAGATCATACCACTGTACTCCAGCCAGGGTGACAGAGTGAGACCCGTCTCAAAAACAAAAACAAAAACAAAACCTCCTCGAAAATATGCTTACATTTTGAATATATACATATATATAATCTGTAAAATAAAAAAACATGAAGGACTCTCTAAATTTATTATGCCAAGGGGAGTTAAGCCCTGGAGACTGTCACATAGCATGTTTGCAACTTCTGCTTCTTAGGTTATAGTTTAACTCTCTTCCTCATTGCTCTCATTTTGTAAATGACTGGGAGAGACCAGAGACCAAATTTCTTCCCCTTCCAGTCACCGATCTTTGTTAGAGATGAACTGCCTCCTTTACCGTCCTGTGCCTAACTTAGACCAGATGGCACAAAAGACCCCATGACTGTTACATCTTTCGTGTGGAAGGTTAAATACACCTTTCCCCAAAGGAAAAAGACTGCCTCAACTAACCAGATCATTGTAACTATGCATTAAACCTTCTATAGAAAGATGTTGCAATTCTGCTAGACTCCTCTAAACTTTGTCCATATAATCTCAAATTTCCACACTTGGGAGCACTCACTTCCATTCTTTGGAATCTGTACTTCCCAGGCAGCTCATCTTCAAACTTTATGCTTGAATCAACTCCCTTTAAAACAGATTCTGACCATTTTGATTATTGTAGATTGATGTATCAAAATAATATACACACAATAGCAAGTGAAAAAAAGTAGAAAGATAATAATGTTGAAAAGCGGCATTCTCATCCCAGTCCCCAAAGCAAGTTTAACTGTTTCTTGCTTTAATTCTCCTGAAATTTTCTCTGCTGTTCTATGATCATACCTTTTGATATGGTTTGGTTCTCTGTCCCTACCTAAATCTCATCTTCAATTGTAATTCCCACATGTGGAGGGAGGGATCTGTAATCCCCATGTGTCAAGGGAGGGAGGTGATTGTATCATGGAGACGGTTATCCATGCTGTTCTCATGATAATGAGTAAGTTCTCACAAGATCTGATGGTTTTGTAATGGGCTTTTCTCACTTCACTTTCTCTCTGTCTCTCCAGCTGCCATGTAAAACATGTCTGCTTCCCCTTCTACCATGATGGTAAGTTTCCTAAGGCCTCCCCACTCATACAGAACTGTGAGCCAATTATACCTATTTCCTCTATAAATTGTCAAGTCTTGGGTAGTATCTTTATAGCAGTGTGAAAACAGACTAATATGCCTCTCTAATTTGATTTATCAATTTTGGGCACTAACTTCTGACTCCTAACTAGGAAGATGAGGATTGAGCTCAAACATTCCACTTCTTTTCTCTCTGCCCTTTTTTCTCTTTTTGTTTTTCATCACTGCTTTAATGAGATAAAATTCACATGTCATAAAATTCACTCTGTTAAAGTATACCATTCATTGGTTTTTAGTACACACATTCACAAAGTTGTGCAGTCATCTCTAAATCCACTGTGCGCCATTCTCTAAAACCAGAACATTTTTGTCTCTGCAAAAAAGAAACCCCTATCTTCATGACCAAGAACTCTTATTATTCCTGCTTCTCAAGCCCTGGCATCCTCATCAATACTCTCCTGTTCTCCTCTTCCTCTTCCTCCTCTTATTCTCTTTCTCCTTCTTCTTTTGAGATAACGTCTCACTCTGTTGCCTAGGCTGAAGTGCAGTGGCATGATCATGGCTCACCGCCCTCAACCTCTTGAGCCCAAGCAATCCTCCTACCTCAACCTCCCTCCTGAGTAGCTGGGACCACAAGTGCATGACACCACACCTGGTTAATTAAAAAAATTTTTTTTTGTAGAGACAAGGTTTTGCTATGTTGCCCAGGCTTGTCTTAAACTCCTGGGCTCAAGTGATCCTCCTGCCTTGGCCTCCCAGAGTGCTGGGATTACGGGCATGAGCCACCTCACCTGGCTATCTTTCTTCTGAAAGCCATCCTGATGGATGTGAAGCGGTGTCCAATTGTGGTTTTGATTTGCATAGATCCCTAATTATTAATTATTTTGAGCTTATTTTTTCATGAGCTTATTGGTCATTTATATATTTTCTTTGGAGAAATGTCTATACACGCCTTTCATTCATTTTTAAATTATATTTCCTGTTTATTGTTGAGCTGTAAGGGTTGTTTATATATTTTGGATACTAGACCCTTACAGATATGTGACTGCATGTATTTTCTCTCATTTTGTGAGTTACCTTTCTTATTTTCTTGAATGGTGTCCTTTACATCATCAAAGTTTACATTTTGATGAAGTTCAGTTTATTTTTTCATCATTTGCACTTTTCGAGATATGTCTAAGAAATTATTGCTTAATCCAATGTCATGAAGATTTTGTATTCCTCTGTTTCCTTCTAAGATTTGTGTGGTCTTTGCTCTTCTTACATTTAGATCTCTGACAGCGATTGTGCTCAATCTGTGGAACAATATGGGGAGTTGGCATCTTAACAATATTGTCTTCCAATCCATGAATATAGATTCCGTTTATTTAGAATGCTAATTTCTTGCTTGCTTGCTATTTTTTTTTTCATAGAGGGGCTTGCTGTCTCCTCCAGGCTGGAGTGCAGGGGCACAATCATAGCTCACTGCAGTCTCCAATTCTTGTGCTCAAGCAATCCTCCTGCCTCAGCCTTCTGAGTAGCTGGGACTACAGGTATGTACCACCACACCCCACTAATTTAAAAGTCTTTTTTGTAGAGACAGGGTCTTGCTATGTTGCTCATGCTGGTCTTGAACTCCTGGACTCAAGCAATGGAGTCTTACCTTATTGCCCAGGCTGGAGTGCGGTGGTGTGATCTCGGGTCACTGCAACCTCTGCCTCCCGGGTTCAAGCTATTCTCCTGCCTCAGCTTCCCAAGTAGCTGGAATTACAGGCGCCCACCACCCTGCCTGGCTAATTTTTATATTTTTAGTAGAGACAGTGTTTTACCATGTTGTCCAGGAGGGTCTCGAACTCCTGACCTCAGGTGATCCGTCTGCCTCGGCCTCCCAAAGTGCTGGAATTACAGGCGTGAGCCACCGTGCCTGGTCTATAATCTTTTTTATATGGATTCAATTTGCTAGTATTTGATTTGCTAGCATTTGCTGGATTCAGTTGGCTAGTTTATCAAGTTTTTTGTCCACCTTCGTAAGGGCTATTGGTATGTGAGTTTCTTGTGATGCCTTTGTGTGGTTTTGATACTAGGGAATACTGGTCTTAGGGAATACGCTGAGAAGTATGCCCTCCTGCTTTATTTTTTGGAAGAGCTTGTGAAGAATTGTTAATTCTTCTTTAAACATTAGGTAGAATTCACCAGTGAATTCTAGGCCTGGGCTTGTGTGTGTGTTTGTGTGTGTGTGTGTGTGTGTGTGTGTGTGTGTATGTGTAGAGGAAGGTTTTTGATTACTAACTCAATTTGCTTACTTGTTATGGTGTATTCAGTTTCTCTATTCCTCCTCTTCCTCCTTCCTCCTCCTCCTCCTTCCTCCTTCCTCCTCCTCCTCCTTCCTCCTTCCTCCTCCTCCTCTTCTTTTTTGAGACAGAGTCTCGCCCTGTCACCCAGGCGGGAGTGCAGGGGTGCAGTCTCGGCTCACTGCAACCTCCACCTCCTGGGTTCGAGATTCTCTTGCCTCAGCTTCTGAAGTAGCTGGGATTACAGGCATGTGCTATCATGCCTGGCTAATTTTTTGTGTGTTTTTAATAGAGATAGGGTCTCAGTATGTTGTCCAGCTGGTGTCAAACTCCTGGCCTCCAGTGATCTGCCTGCCTTGGCCTCCCAAAGTGCTGGGATTACAGGCCTGGCCAGATTTTCTATTCCTTCTTGAATCCTTTCTTGAGGTTCCCTCCTTCTCTCAATGTTTGATGTTTATATTATTACAATACTTAAATTATTCTATCCATCACTTTTCTAACCTTTAGTAGGCTTGTATTTTGATTTTTTATTCTATTTTTCTTTATTTCACGTCAGTTGGGGTAATGTGCTGATGTCCGTAACACGTTTTGAGGGAGGCACTCTCACACGTGCTGGTGAAAACCTAATCATGTGTAAGAAACACATATTCACTAGTCCAAACCCAAAGAACTGACGCAGAGACACGAAGAACAGCGGAAGTGAGACTTTTTGTTTGTTTGTTTGTTTGTTTTGAGATGGAGTTTCGCTCTTGTTACCCAGGCTGGAGTGCAATGGCGTGATCTTGGCTCACGGCAACCTCCGCCTCCTGGGCTCAGGCAATTCTCCTGCCTCAGCCTCCTGAGTAGCTGGGATTACAGGCACGCGCCACCATGCCCAGCTAATTTTTTGTATTTTTAGTGGAGAACGGGGTTTCACCATGTTGACCAGGATGGTCTCGATCTCTTGACCTCGTGATCCACCCGTCTCGGCCTCCCAAAGTGCTGGGATTACAGGCTTGAGCCACCGCGCCCAGCGGAAGTGAGACTTTTAATGGCAGTCTTGCGAGATGTCTTGTCGGGTGTCTGTCTGGTTGGCAGCACAGCCAGGGCAGCTACAGCAGGTAATTTATCTCCTAGCATGCTAGTCCCTCCCCCAGGTGCTCGTTGGTCGAGTATTATGGGGTTATAATCTTCCCGAATGTTGCCTAAGTTTCAACATTCCCCTTATAAGGTTATACCCAGGTGCCCTTCCCTGCTTAAGTTTTTATTTCCCGGTAACGGAACTTTTTTCCCTTTTATGGGCTGACCACTCCTCTGCATTCTGTTCGCTTATTGTGACCTTCCAGGTGCATGAGCCGTGAGGTTTGTTACATCTGCAGGCTGCCTGCCAGTACTCAGATTTATCATGTCTTGAAAATGGACGATTTATTTATTTTTCAGACGGAGTTTCACTCTTGTTGCCCAGGCTGGAGTGCAGTGGCAAAATCTCAGCTCACTGCAACCTCTGCCTCCCGGGTTCAAGAGATTCTTCTGTCTCAGCCTCCTGAGTAGCTGGGAATACTGGCATGAACCACTGTGCCCAACTGAAAATGGACCATTTGAAATGTTTTCTTATATCATGCTAATGAACTGCAGAAGTATCTATTTTGGTTTCTTGTATATCCACTTTCCACAATTTCATTTGATCCTCCACTTTGTCAGACAAGGATATTTACACTCCATTTTTTCCTGTTTTCCTTGTTGTAACGTCTATCAGTTTCACTTTTTAACGTTTTCACTTGTTAGTATTCGTTAACATTTGCATTCTGCCTTGCCAATACAGCCAAGTCTTGAATGCAATGTCTGCAACTTGACTTTAAAAGTTAGAAACCCATCCGGTTGTGGTGGCTCACGCCTGTAACCCCAATACTTTGAGATACTGAGGCGGGCGGATCACGAGATCAGGAGTTCGAGACCAGCCTGACCAACATGGTGAAACCCTGTCTCTACGAAAAATACAAAAATTAGCTGGGTATGGTGGCACATGCCTGTAATCCCACCTACTCAGGAGGCTGAGGCAGGAGAATTGCTTGAACCAAGGAGGCGGAGGTTGTGGTGAGCCGAGATCATTCCACTGCACTCCAGCCTGGGTCACAGAGCAAGACTCAAGAAAAAAAAAAAGTTTGAAACCCATGAACAGCTTCCCGTGATGATGCCATTCTCAGAAACATTTGTTGCCTGGCCTGGTAGTAAGCTCTACGCCATTTTTCCAAATGTGCAAAAAAAATTTGTCATATTTCACCAATAGCTTAACATTATGACACGTTTCACTTGCTTCATTGTGGGCCTTTATTTCTTGTATATGCTTGTTGTTCCTAGAGTGTCTAATTGCCTTTCTTTTCCTTTTTTCTTGCATGACTTGTGTTAATCCTTAATTGTTTTTAAGCTCTTAATTATTCCACCTTTTCTGTTAAATGTCCTTTTTTTCACCAGAGATCTTTCTCTGAACATGCGCTGCCTTCCTGATCTAAACTGGATGGATGGTTGCTCACTCGCTTTTTTTTTTTTTTTTCAGGCAAGTCTTGATCTGTCACCCAGGCTGGAATGGATTGGTGTAATCATTGTTCCCCACAGCCTCTACCTCCTGGACTCATGCAATCCTCCTGAGTCAGCCTCCTGTTTAACTGGGACTACAAGCTCCCACCACCACACCTGGCTAATTTTCATATTTTTATTTTTAGTAGAGACATGGTCTGGCTATGTCACCCAGGCTGGTCTCAAATTCCTGAGCTCAAGCCATTCTCCCGCCTCTGCTTTCAAGAGTTCTGGGATTAGAGGCGTGAACCACCATACCTGGCTGCCAGCGGCTCTTTGAAAGCAATTTTCCCTCCCTCCTCTCTCATCCCCAGGCCTCGCTCTCTCCTCTGGCCAGTCATCTCAGCTCCTCTGAACTCTGGTTTTTCTCTCTTTCCTGGTTAGCCTCTTCCTGAATCATTTCTTCTGACTTTTACTGCTGCCATCATGGAATTTTGCTTTACCTCAGTTTGCCCATCTCTAAAAGTAGTCTAGATCATTCCAGAATATAACTTCAGCAGAATTTGGAAGAAGGTGATGGGCTCATACTGAAAATGTGCCTCAAAATGCCCAGGAGAGAGAGGTGTGACATAAAATGAAGGGATTGATTTCATTGTTAATTTCTTCTGACTTTTCCCTGGTTTTGACTAATTATCCGTCCTGCAGCCAAGGTTAATTTTTGAATTTGGTATCATTGTGTAGGGTTTAATCAGATAAAAGGATAATCAAGGTTAAATTGCTATACAATTAAGTTGTAGGTTTCCTTGCCTACCTAAAATGGAAAATTAAGGATTTACTTCTTTAACATTAAAGTGAATCCAAATATTGATAAATCTACCAACAAGTTTTTAAGGGAAAGAATTTAATGCATAATCTCGGCTGGATGCTGATTCAACACGAAGCTGCATATTCCAGTGGACAGAATTTGTGTCTGAATCAGGTGCTTCATTGGAACTATTTTGGCTTACTTAATTCAACACATTTTTTAAAAGGAACAACAAATTGGATGTGCAAATCTTTGTAAGAAGAGGGAAAAAGTCATTTTATTATGAGCAGCAAATCAAGAAATCAAGTTCTTACATCTATGAGTCCTTAGGGGCAGACTGAAAAATCTCGTGGTATCTCACATTCATGTCCAAAAGCAAATGATGGTGGATTAAGTTTTAGATTTGCATCAAAATTCAGGCTGGAAATAAATTAGGGTAAATTGAGGGATGTCTAAATCATATAAAAATTAAGATGAGGCCGGGCTCAGTGGCTCATACCTGTGATCCCAGCACTTTGGGAGGCTGAGGTGGATGGATCATGAGGTCAAGAGATCGAGACCATCCTGGCCAACACAGTGAAACCCTGTCTCTACTAAAAATACAGAAATTAGCTGGGCATGGTGGTGTGTACCTGTAGTTCCAACTACTCGGGAGGCTGAGGCAGGAGGATGGCTTGAACCTGGAAGGTGGAGGTTGTGGTAAGCTGAGATTGTGCCACTACACTCTAGCCTGGTGACAGAGAGAGACTCTGTCTCAAAAAAAAAAAAAAAAAAAAAATTACGATGAGTCTGGGTGCAGTGGCTCATGCCTGTAATCCCAGCACTTTGGGAGGCCAAGGTGGGTGGATTACCTGAGGTCAGGAGTTCGAGACCATCTTGGCTAACACGATGAAACCCCATCTCTACTAAACATACAAAAAATTAGCTGGGCATGGTGGTAGGTGCCTGTAATCCCAGCTATTTGTGAGGCTGAGGCTGGAGAATTGCTTGACCATGGAAGACAGAGGCTGCCGTGAGCCGAGATCAGACCACTGTACTCCAGCTCGGGTAACATGAGTGAAAACTCAGTGTCAAAAAAAAAAAAAAAAAGATGTTTGACTTTCAAGTTTTTTTTGAGACGAAGTCTCACTGTCACTCAGGCTGAAGCGCAGTGGCTCAGTCTTGACTCACTGCAACCTCTTCTTCCTGCGTTCAAGCGATTCTCCTGCCTCGGCCTCCCAAATAGCTGGCATTACAGGTGTGTGTGCTGCCACGCCTGCTAATGTTTGTATTTTTAGCAGAAACGGGGGTTTCACTATGTTGGGCAGGCTGGTCTCAAACTCCTGACCTCAGGTGATCCACCCTCCTCGGCCTCCCAAAGTGCTGGGATTATAGGTGTCTGAACCAACGCACCCAGTCTTGACTTTTAAGATTTTTAAGTATTTTTGCCTTCATCAACACAAACCTTTGGACATATGCACAAGTAACTACAAGAAAAATGACCAGTTCACCAAATGGTTGACTTGCTTGCCATTCCGTCACATGGTGAATAAGGAAGAAAACCTTCTCTCTTACCACCTTCCCAGATGAAATAGTTCATAGTTCTAGACAAGCTATCTAGGAGCTGTTTGTGATACAGAGCTAGGTACAGACAGATGCCACCCCAACAATAATGCCTATCACTTAGAACTTGAAATCGACACATCATGGGCTTCCCCCCTTAATTTATAGTGCAGTAACAGCAGTAATAAATGTAGGTGCACTTCACCCTTGCAAAGAGTTACCATTTTTACGATTATGACAAGTTCACACTCCTGGTTTTACCCTCACACTATCCCAGGCTCAAGTATTTAATATTTAACAATCTGTATTCTGTAAATAATAGATGTGCCTGTCTTCACAACTGAAGATCAGCAGCAGATTTTATTGTTGACGAGAGTGATAATGTTCTCTCACCTGCTTAACTTTTTATGTTTCTGTTAATTTCCCCTTTGTGGCCGAGAGTCCAGGGAGGAGTTTGGGTCATTCTGGAGAGAAACGGGCTGTAATAAGCCACCTGGAACCAAGCATTTGGAGAAGCATGGATAACTATGGTCATGTCAGCAGTCTGAGGTCACAGACTCATGCAGATGCTGGAGCTGGAGGGAGTCATCCTCCGACTTTCATGACAGGCAGCTGCAGGTCTCCATTCAACAAACAATGGGCTCACGCCTGCTAAGTGCAAAGAAGACCCTGTGGGACAGTTGTCTGTGAAGGGATTTGGCCAAGGTCAGACAGCGAATTCTTGGCAGAGTGAGTGAAATTCAATTCAGGTCAATAAATGGTTGGAAAACATGAGGAAACAGAGTCCTGGTCAGATGCGGTGGCTCACGCCTATAATCCCAGCACTTTGGGAGGCCAAGGTGGGTGGATCACTGAAAGTCACGAGTTAGAGGCCAGCCTGGCCAATATGGTAGAATTCTGTCTCTACTAAATATACAAAAATTAGTCAGGCATGGAGGCGCATGCCTGTAGTCCTACCTACTTAGAAGGTTGAGGCAGGAGAATCCCTTGAACCCAGGAGACGGAGGTTGCAATGAGCTGAGATTGTGCTACTGCACTCCAATCTGGGCAACAGAGCAAGACTCTGTCTCAATTAAAAAAAGAAAAAAAAGAAAGAAAGCAAGAAAGACAGCCCTGGCTGGGCACCGTAACTCACACCTACAATCCCAGCACTTTGGGCAGCTGCGACAGGAAAGTTGCTTGAGCCCAGGAGTTCCAGACCATGGCGGGCAATATAGGGAGAGATCTCATCTCTACAAAATTTTTTTAAAAATTTAGCTGAGCATGTGTTATACACCTGCAATCCCAGCTTCTCAGAAGGCTGAGGAGAGAGGACTGTTTGAGCTTGGGAGTCTGAGATTTCAGTGAACCAGATCATGCCATTGTCCTCCAGCCTGGGCAACAGAAGAAGACCCCTGAGAGAAAGAAAGAAGGAAGGAGGGAAAGAAAGAAAGCGAGAGAAGAAAGAGAGAGAGAGGAAGGAAGGAAGGAAGAAAGAAAAGAAAGAAGGAAGAAAGAAACAAAAACAAAGGAAGAAAGAAACAGAATCCTGGATCTCAAAAAGTTTAGCTCATGAGTCCTCTGCTGAAAAATTCCACAAATGGACTTCTGTCGCATTTATAATAAAACCCCAAAGGGGCAAGTCCCCTTGAGTTCTGACTGCTTTCATCCCCATCTGTGGTCCTATCAGTCCCTCACACTAAGATAACTGCCTCCTCAGGGCCATTGTATAGGCTGTTCCCTGTGACCAATATGCTCTTCCCCCCAATATACCCACAGCTCCAGCTAAAACATCATCATCCCACCCACCATTCCACTCACTCAGCGAGGCACTCCCTATCCCATTTCCTGGCTTTGTTGACTTCAGACGGTCTATCACACAGGAAACCATCCTACTTATTTGTATCTTATGCTATTGTCTGTCTGCTCCACCGGAATGTAGGCTCTCATAGCTGTAGGAACTCGTCTCTGTCCTTCACTGGCCCAGTGGCAAGAACAGGGCCTGAGCCTGTGTAGAAATGCAGACATCTGTGAGAGTCAATGAATGACTAAAGAGGGAAACAGCAGACTGGAGCCCCTGCAATGCTGTGGGATGTTTATGCCCCACCTGGCCTTTTTTTGTTTTGTTTTGTTTTTGAGACAGGGTCTCACTCTGTCTTCCAGACTGGAGTGCGGTGGCATGATCTTGCCTCACTGCAAACTCTGCTTCCGAGGCTCAAACGATCCTCCTGCCTCAACCTCCCAAGTAGCTGGGACTACAGGCATGCACCACGACACCCAGCTAATTTTTGTATTTTTTGCAGAGACGGGTTTTTGCCATGGTTTCCCAGGCTCCCATCCAGCCTTGAGGCCCATCTTGACCAACTCTCCCAACGTCCTTCCAGGGAGGCGGTGTCTCCCCTGTCTTCCTCAGCACTTCCTACACACAATCCTTGGAATACTCACAGTCGGACTGCGTGGTTGCCTTTTGGTCTCTCTTGCTGGGCGGCAGCTTGCAGTTTCTTCTCTAAGTCCAATACCCAGCAAAATCCTTAGAGGATTTTGAGAAGTCAGTGAATGAATGAAGATAGCTGAGTAATGGCGATGAGTGTTTGGATACCGGAAAGCATTTCTTCTTACAATTCCTGTGCCTGTCATGGGCAACGCTAGTCTCAGGCCAGCCCAGGTGTTATTTATAAGCTGGATCTACCCTTGGCTCGTAAATAAGCCTGCATTTCCTCCTTGCTTTCAGAACCCAGGGTGGAGGCAGTTTAGTTGCATTACTTTGGCATAGTGGTTTAGTGGCTTAAATAGGCTTTGTAAGCACAAACAGGAAATAACATAGAAAAAAATTAAACTATATGTTTTGTAAGTCTCCATTTAAGTCACCAGGACTTGCTTTCTTAATTCCTACAACTTCAAGCAAAGGTATTGCAATTTAAAATGAAAATAGGGCTGGGACTAGTGGCTGATGCCTGTAATTCCAGCACTTTGGGACGTCGAAGCAGGAAGGTTGTTTAAGCCCAGATGTTTAAGACCAGCCTAGGCAATTTGGCAAAAACCTGTCTCTATGAAAAACAAAAAAAATTAGCCAGGTATCATGGCATGTACCTGTAGTCCCAGCTACTCAGGAGGCTGAGGCAGGAAGGAGGATTGCTTGAGACTGGGAGGTCGAGGCTGCAGTGAGCCATGTTTGTGCCACTGCATTCCAGCCTGGGTTACAGAGCAAGACCCTGTCTCAAAAACACATACAAAAAAATTAAAATTGATAAAATCAGCCAGGCATTGGTGGCTCACACCTGTAATCCCAGAAATTTGGGAGGCCAAGGTAGGAGGGATTGCTTGAGCTCAGGAGTTTGAGACCAGCCTGGGGAACATGGTGAAACCCCATTTCTCAAATATACAAAACTTAGTGACTGGGCGTGGTGGTTTGTAAGCCCAGCACTTTGGGAGGCCGAGGTGGGTGGATCACAAGGTCAAGAGATGGAGACCATCCTGGCCAACATGGTGAAACCGCATCTCTACTAAAAATACAAAAATTAGCTGGGCGTGGTGGTGCACGCTTGTAGTCCCAGCTACTCAGGAGGCTGAGGCAGGAGAATTGCTTGGATCCAGGAGGCGGAGGTTGCGGTGAGCCAAGATCTCGCCACTGCACTCCAGCCTGGTGACAGAGCAAGACTCTGTCTCAAAAAACAAACAAACAAAAATTAGCTGGGCTGAGGTGGGAGGATCACTTGAGCCTGAGATGTCGAGGCTGCAGTGAACTGTGTTTGTGCCACTGTACTCCGTCCTAGGTGACAAAGCGAGACCCTGCCTCAAATAAATAAATAAATAAATAAATAAATAAAATAAAAATGACTGGCCAGACACTTAGAGAGCTGCTACAGAACTGTCAATGATAAAAAGCAAATAGCAACTGTTTATGCCTTCTGGTTCTAGAGTATTTTACATTTTCAGAATAACTTTTACAAGTTTTCTCTGACCTTCATGACAACTTGTGATCTGCCGCAGTAGGTATTATGTACATTTTTATATGAGGAAAACAAAGCTTGCAGAAGCCACATTGATTTTGAGAAGTCAGTGAATGAATGAGGTGAGTGGATATTGGAAAGCATTTCTTCTTACAATTCCTGAGCCTGTCATGGTGACTCTATTCTCAGATCAGCCCAGGTGTTATTTATAAATTGGATCTACGCTTTACTCATTAAGTATATTAGCTGGGGTAGTAGCTCGTGCCTATAGTCCCAGCTACTCGGGAGGCTGAGGTGGGAGAATCTTTTGAACACGCTTGCCCAATGTCACCATGCACCATTGGCAGAGGCAGGACCAGAGAGAACCCAGGCCTGGCCATTCGTCCAGTGCCTTCCTTAGGATGTTCCCAAACTGGAAAGTAAGGCGGGAAATAAGAATGAAGGAAGCCAAGGGGTTTCTGCTAATACCACGATCCTGATGGCCAAACAGGAATTCGGAAGCAAACTCCTTCCAGTTCCCTCGCCTGTTTCCTTTTCCCTCTTGCATAGTTTACTGCTTACTGTGCAATGGTTGGCAAAATTAGGCTGGATACTGGCTGCAGCCTGTCGTCATCCTCACCACTCTGAGGATCCAGATCTTGTTAAAGAATCCTCCATAGCATTTAGTTGTGTCTTTGGGGAGGCACGGATGAAGAGGGGCAAGTGAGGTGCCCAGGACGCAGACTGTAAGGGGTGCTCACTCTCGGGTTGTGCACCTGCAGGGTGGGCACCCTCGGGTGGGCACTTCTGGAGACACTGTACCTGGCTTCCTGGCTTGCCTCCCCCAGTCCTGGCTCTGGCCTTGCGTGCCCACCATGCCTGCTGCTGGGGACCTGAGAGGTGGGGGGAGGGTGGTGTTGCATGAGTATTCCCACCTGAGGCTCACCACCACTGCCCTCCATGCGGGCACAGTCTCTTTTCTCTTTACATTCCAGCGTCCCCTCCCCACCCCGCGTCCGGACCAGATTCGGTGTATCCCCAGAAGACAGAGAGTTCCCAGAGAGGAATTCTCTTCCCCTTCCCGGGGCCTGTCATTGCAACTCAGGGTCATTTTCACCTAGAGAAAGTGGTCTCAGGGGAGTGGTACAGAAAATGAGGGAATTCTCGGCCGGGCGCGGTGGCTCAAGCCTGTAATCCCGGCACTTTGGGAGGCCGAGGCGGGTGGATCACGAGGGCGAGAGATCGAGACCATCCTGGTCAACATGGTGAAACCCCGTCTCCACTAAAAATACAAAAAAAAAAAAAAAAAAATTAGCTGGGCATGGTGGCACGTGTCTGTAATCCCAGCTACTCAGGAGGCTGAGGCAGGAGAATTGCCTGAACCCAGGAGGTGGAGGTTTCGGTGAGCCGAGATCGCACCATTGCACTCCAGCCTGGGTAACAAGAGCGAAACTCCGTCTCAAAAAAAAAAAAAAAAAAAAAAAAAAGAAAATGAGGGAATTCTCTCCCTGCCCTTGCCACAGTCTCTGCATGTTCACTGGGCAAGTGGCTCCTCTTTGCCATCCAGGGCTTCTGGCCTTGAATGGTGGAAAACCGTCAGGTGATGTGTCTCATCAGGCCTGTAAGAAAATATTATATGCTGCCAGGCATGGTGGCTCACACCTGTCCCAGCATTTTGGAAGACCAAGGCGGGAGGATTGCTTGTGTCCAAGAGTTCCAGACCGGCCTGGGCAACATAGGGAGACCCCGTGTCCACTAAAAAACTTAAAAAATTAGCCAGGTGGTACAGTTCTGCAGTCTTAGCTACTTGAGAGGCTGAGGTGGGAGGATCGCCTGAGCCCAGGAGTTTGAGACCAGCCTGGACAACACAGGGAGACTTGGAGTCTCTACAGATAATCTAAAAATTATCTGGGTGTGGTGGCACGTGCCTGTGGTCTCGGCTACCTGGGAGGCTGAGGTGGGAGGAGCACCTGAGCCTCAGACGTCTAGGCTACAGTGAGCCACGATTGTTCCATTGCACTCCAGCCTGGGCTACAGAGTGAGACCTTGTATCTAAAACATAAAATAATAAAATATGATATAATAAGTCAACGCTAACTCAGCACCCACTGCTCATGGGAAAGTCGGGCCACTGCCATTTTCCTTCACATTGCAAGAACAGGCTGGGCATGGTGGCTCATGCCTGTAATCCTAGCACTTTGGGAGGCCAGGCTGGGGGAATCACCTGAAGTTGGGAGTTCAAGACCAGCCTGGTCTATGTGGTGACACTCCGTCTCTACCAAAAATACAAAAATTAGCCGGGTGTGGTGGTGCACGCCTGTAGTCCCAGCTACTCGGGAGGTTGAGGCAGGACAATCGCTTGAACCCAGGAGGTGGAGGCTGCAGTGGGCCGAGATGGCACCACTGCACTCCAGCCTGGTGACAGAGTGAGACTCTGTCTCAAAAAAACCAAAAACCAAAAACAAAAATTAGGCCAGGCACACTGGCTCACGCCTGTAATCCCAACACTTTGGGATGCCAAGGTAGGCAGATCACTTGAGGTCAGGAGCTGGAAACCAGCCTGGCCAACACAGTGAAACCCAGTCTCTGCCAAAAAATTAAAAACAGCCAGGCATGGTGGTGTGTGCCTGTAGTCCTAGCTATTCAGGAAGCTGAGGCGAGAGAATTGCTTGAACCTGGGAGGGGGAGCCAAGATCTTGACATTGAACTCCAGCCTGGGTAATACAGTGAGACTCTCGCAAAAAAAGAAGAGAAGAGAAGAGAAGATTAAAGAGAAAAATTAGCTGAGTTTGGTGGTGCGTGCCTGTAGTCCTAGCTACTCAGGAGGCTGAGTGGAGAGGCACACTTGGGCCCAGGATTTGAGGTTGCAAGTGAGCCATGATGGCGCCATTGCCCTTTAGCCTGGGCAACAGAGCGAGACAGTCATGAGAAAAGGAAAAGGATCGAGTTTTTATGTATTTTGAGCTTTAAGGTCAGCTACCTTCTGGAAAGGTTTTCCCTACACCATACTTAAGAAGACTCATCACTGATACATTAAAAGACGCCACGCCAAAAGAACAGTTGGTTTTATGTCAGTCACGCAAACACTGGAGAAGCGAGCCTCGTGTTTGACTAGCGTTTAAAAAACAACAACACTTGGCATCTTCGCCGCTATTTTCCTCTGCAGAGAAACTTCGTACGAGAGGAAAAGGGTTTCAATATTGATATTCTATCCATTAGAAACGGTGTCAATCATCTGGTTGTGTTGTCTTGCCAGAGCAACTGCACATGTGTGCATGGAACTGGTGGAGTGCCTGTGATGAAATGCCTGGATGTGATCCTCGCTGTTTATGTGTGTGCATAATACATAAACATAGACAGTTCAGTCTTTTTTCTTTTGTAGAGATGGGGTTTCACTATATTACCCAGGCTGGTCTCCAGCTACTAGGCTCAAATGGTCTCTCACTTCAGCCTCCCAAAGTGCTGGAATTACACATATGAGCCACTGTGCCCACCCTTATAGCCATTTTTTTTTTTTTAAAACAGAGAGTCTTGCTCTGTCCTCAGGCTGGAGTGCAGTGGCACAATCTGGGCTCACTGCAACCTCCATCTGCTGGGTTCAAGCAATTCTCCTTGCCTCAGCCTCCCAAGTAGCTGGGATTACAGGCGCCCACCACCACGCCTGGCTAATTTTTATATTTTTGGTAGAGACAGGGTTTCACCATGTTGGCCAGGCTGGTCTCAAACTCCTGACCTCAGGTGATCGCCTGCATTGGCCTCCCCAAGTCCTGGGATTACAGGCGTTAGCCACCACGACCAGCCTGAAGCTGCATTTTTAACAAGTTCCCAGATAATGCTGATGCAGCTAATCCAGGGACCCCACTTTGAGAACCACTGATTTAGAGACATATCCCACCAAAAAGGGGTATGCACTGCATTACTCACGTCGGGACACCCCCACTCCTGACACATCTGATTTCTCGATGTTCTGGAAGGAGACAGGTATTTATGGAACTGTCCACATTTAGCAACAACAACAAAAACCTCGATATCGCCCCTTCGCTCTCTCCTTCTGGCACCTAAGCCACAATGCCATTGATCCTGAAAATGCCAGGGTGTGTTTGGGCTGGCAAACAGAAGTGTTCTCTAACAGAAGTCATTGACTACCAAGTTATCAACATTCACCAGGTCTATTCTGGATCTATCAGTGGCAGAGAAAATGGAAAGTACACGCTTTATTAGGAGCCTTTTGACACAGTCAAGCAGCTACAAGTTCATGTTTCCTCCTGAGTGAAGTGGGAAGAACCATGCTGGGGAGGGCTCAGGTCACCAGGGAGAGAGCTGGCCCAAGGGACCATGTGATGCCTGCATTCAATAGCAAGTTTAACTTTCCCCCGCAAACATGCTTCCTGTTCTCGCAATCTTTTTTTGTTTGTTTGTTTGTTTTTGAGACCGAGTCTTGCTCTGTCACCAGGCTGGAGTGCAGTGGCACGATCTTGGCTCACTGCAACCACCACCTCCCATGTTCAAGTGATTCTCTTGCCTCAGCCTCCCGAGTAGCTGGTATTACAGGCGCCCACCACCATGCCTGGCTAATTTTTGTATTTTTAATAGAGATGGGGTTTCGCCATGTTGGCCAGGCTGGCCTTGAACACCTGACCTCAAGTGATCTACTCTCATTGACCTCCCAAAGTGTTGGGATTACGAGTGAGCCAGCCACCATGCCCAGCTGAGCCTGTTTCTATTAAAGAGGGAAAGAAACCAAGTTAGAACACTTAATTGCATTTTAATGGGAGGCAAACACTTTCATTCCAAAACACAGAGCAAATACCCAATTAAAACCTTCTTCCCATCAACCTGTAAACAGAACTCAATGCCTGCCATCTTGGAAAACTGAAAAAAAAAAACCTTGATTCTCTCCCCTCCCACCCTGTCTTTCTCATCGCACCTTGCCTGGCCCCCTACCTTGGGGGCTTTGCTTTCTTACTCTTCGGTCATTCTTGATCCCCTGTAGTTGGGCTTCTGTCCTTTTTACTTGTTCTTTTTTGAGAAGGGGTCTCACTCTGTTGTCCAGCCTGAGTGCAGTGGCACAATCACAGCTCACTGCAGCCTCAATCTCCCAGGCAATCCTCCCACCTTAGCCTCCTGAGTAGCTTGGACTACAGGCATGTGCCACCATGCTCAGCTAAGATTTTATTTTTTGTAGAGATAGGGTCTCACTATGTTGCCCAGGCTGGTCTTGAACTCCTGGACACAGTGGTCCTCCCTCCTTGGCATCCCAAAGTGCTGGGATTACAGGCCTGAGACACAACACCTGGCCTTCAATACATTTTTCTCCACAGAAACTGTGCTCTTCAACATTCCCAGTAACACTCAGGTTGCATTCACATGTGTCCTCTAACTTGATTTTTAAAAATACTGCAGTAATATACTTAACATAAAATTTGTCACTTAAACCACCTTTAAGCGTACGGTGTGGTAGCATTGAGCACATTCACATTGATGTGCAACCATTGCCACCACCCTTCTCTAGAACTTTCTCATCTTCCCAAATGGAAACTCCACACCTATTAAATAATATCTCCCCATTCTCCCTCTCCTCAATGGTGGTCGGCAACCACCATTCTCTTCTCTGCTTCTGTGAATTTGACTACCCTTTGGGTACTTCATGTAAGTGGAATCATACAGTATTTATCCTTACCCCCGCTTTTTTTTTCTGAGTTGGAGTTCTGCTCCTGTTGCCCAAGCTGGAGTGCAATGGCACCGCAATCTCAGCTTGCTGCAACTTCTGCCTCTCAGGTTCAAGTGATTCTCCTACCTCAGCCTCCTAAGTAGTTATTTATAAAGGCACACGCCACCACGCCCCGCTAATTTTGTATTTTTAGTAGGGATGGGGTTTCACCGTGTTGGTCAGGCTGGTCCCGAACTCCTGCCCTCGGGTGATCCACCCTCCTCAGACTGCCAAGGTGCTGGGGTTACAGATGTGAGCCACCGTGCAGTATTTATCCTTATGTGTCTAGTTTATTTCACTTAATGTCCTCAAGATTCACCCATGTTGTAGCATATGTCAGAATTTCGTTCCTTTTTACATCTGAATAATACTGCATTCTGTGGATACGCTGCATTTTATTTGTCCACTTATCCACTGATGGACAAGAGTTGCTTCCACCTTTTGGTTTTGGGGAATAATGCTGCCATGAACAAGTGTACAAATACCTGTTTGAGTTCCTGCTTTCAGGTTTTTAGGGTATATACCCAGAAGTGGAATTGCTGGATACTATGGTAATTCTATGTTTATTTCCTTGAAGAACCGCCATACTGTTTTCAGCAGTGGTAGCATTTTACATTCCCACCAGTGATCCACAAAGCTTCCAATTTCTCTACATCCTCACCAAGACTTGCTATTCTCTCTCTTTTTTTTTTTTTTGAGATGGAGTCTTGTTCTGTCACCCAGACGATCTCAGCCCACTGCAAACTTCACCTCCTGGGTTGAAGCAATCCTCTCATCTCAGCTTCCTGAGTAGCTGGAATTAGAGACATGCGCCATCATGTCCGGCTAAGTAGAGATGGGGTTTCACCGTGTTGGCCAGTCTGGTCTCAAACTCTTGACCTCAAGTGATCCACCTGCTCGGCCTCACAAAGTGCTGGGATTACAGGCATGAGCCACTGCACCTGGTCATTTTTCTCATTTTTGATAATAATCATCCTAGTGGGAAAGAAAGTGGTTCTAACTGGAATTTTCTGTGGTCTTTAACTCTATGGCAACTTCCTCCTGAAAATCCCTACTCACTTCTTTTCTCCACACTCCCTGGTATCCTTTTCAACTTTTCTTTTCTTTTTTTCTTTCTTTCTTTTTTTTTCTTCTCAGTCTCCAATCACCTCATTGACATCAGCATCACCCAGGGCTGCATCTGAGGCTCCGGGCTCCATAATCTCATATACTCTATAGAGCCATCTACTTTGTTACTGAAAGTCATTAATATGCTCACTTCACCTCTCACTTGAATGGTGGAGATGCTCAAATCTGTAACCCCCATTCAGGCGTATGTCCAACCATCCACCAAACACAGAAGTTAAAAAATATTTGAAAGCCTAATACTTGTGTCAGGGACTGGGGTGAGTGGTTTACAAGTACTTTGTCATTTACACTTGTTTTTAATCACTGAACACTCTCACCAACCCTATGACGTAGGCTGTAGTATTAATCCCATATAGCTATTGAGGAAACTGAGGCTTTAAGAAATACCTTGTTGATATGGTTTGGATTTGTGTCCTCATCCAAATCTCATGTCGAGTTGTGATCCCCAATGTTGGAAGAGGGGGCCTGGTAGGAGGTGATTGGATCAAGGGGGAAACCCTATGCTGTTCTCATGATTGAGTGAGTTCTCGTGAGATCTGGTTGTTTAATGTGTAGCATCTCCCCCCTCCCTCTCTCTTCCTTCTGCTCCAGCCATGTGGGACATATCTGCTTCCTCTTCTCCTTCCACCATGATTGTAAGTTTCCTGAGGCCTCCCCAACTATGCTTCCTGTACAGCCTGTGGAACTGTGAGCCAATTTAACTTCTTCTTCTTCTTCTTTTTTTTTTTTTTTTTGAGATGGAGTCTTGCTCTGTTGCCAGGCTAGAGTGGAGTGTCGTGATATTGGCTCACTGCAATCTCCGCCTCCTAGGTTCAAATGATTCCCCTACCTCAGCCTCCTGAGCAGCTGGGACTACAGGTGCGCACCACCACACCTGGCTACTTGTTTATGTATTTTAGTAGAGATGAGGTTTCACCATATTGGCCAGGCTGGTCTCGAACTCCTGACGTCAGGTGATCTGCCCGCCTTGGCCTCCCAAAGTGCTGGGATTACAGGCGTGAGCCACCCTGCCCGGCCCAATCTCTTTTCTTTATAAATAACCCAGTCTCAGGTAGTTCTGCGAGAATGGACGAATATGCTTGCTTAAGGTCTTACACGTGGTGAGTAACTTTGGAACCAGACTTGAACCAAGTCCACTCTTCTCCAAAGTCCACATGTTTCACCACACCCCACCCCTAGCTCCTTTATAACCATCTACTGACTGTTTCAGACTTTGAAGTTCTCATTCTGAGTTGTAGTTACGTGTTTTCTTCCCTATCTCTACCACTGGAATTGAATGTCTGAGAATAGGGGCAATCCTTTTTATTTTTATTTACTTTTATATGAACAGGTCTAAGCATAGTGCTTGGTGTCAGATAATATATCTAACTAGCGTTTGTTTAATATATGAATGAGTGAGTGAACTGCATGCATTTTTTACTTTTATTCATTCATGATCCTGTAATACCAATGTCAATGTTAGACATGCATGTCATATAAGCTTCTATTAAAGAAATTAATATGATTCATCTTTTTGTCTTAGAGCTAAACTTTTTTTTTTTAGAGCTAAACTTTTATGATGAAATGTTATTTATGGGGAGAATCTCACAGGATGAGAACTGATGCATTTTTCCTCTCTGGTGTTGGGTAGAAATGATAGAGAAATCGTTCTCAGATGCTAGCAAGAGTAGAAATTTAAACTTTTAATTTCACTATTATTCAATTACTATGTACGATTCCTCAAAATATCTGATAATTATTGTCCAGTATTTTGGGTTTTTCTTCAGCAGATAACTATCATTTGAATGACAATTTTTTTTTTTTTTTTTTCCTGAGACAACGGTTTTGCTCTGTTCCCCATGCTGGAGTGCAGTGGCATGATCTTGGCTCACTGCAACCTCCGCCTCCCAGGTTCAAGTAATTCTTATGTCTCAGCCTCCTGAGTAGCTGATTAAAGTGTGCACCACCATACTTGACTAATTTTTGTATTTTTAGTAGAGATGGGGTTTTGCCATGTTGTCCAGGCTGGTCTTGAACTCTTGAGCTCAGGCAATCTGCCCACCTTGGCCTCCCAAAGTGCTAGGATTACAGGTATGAGCCACCACATCTGGCCTGACTGATAACTAATTTTTTTTTTTTTTTTTTTTTTTTTTTTTTAGTGAGACAGAGTACGCTCTGTCCCCAGGTTGGAGTGCAATGGCTTGATCTCAGCTCACTGCAACCTCTGATTCCTGAGTTCAAGTGATTCTCTTGCTTCAACTTCCTGAGTAGCTGGGATTACAGGCGACCACCACCACGTCTGGCTAATTTTTATTTTTAGTAAAGACGGGGTTTCACCATGTTGGCCAGGCTGGTCTCGAATTCAGGTGGTCCACCTGCCTTGGCCTCCCAAAGTGCTGGGTTTACAGGTAAAAGCCTTCATACCTGGCCAATGATAACCATTTTTTTTTTTTTTTTTTTGGAGATGGAGTTTCACTCTTGTTACCCAGGCTGGAGTGCAATGGCATGATCTCGGCTCACCGAAACCTCTGCCTCCTGGGTTCAGACAATTCTCCTGCCTCAGCCTCCTGAGTAGCTGGGATTACAGGCATGCGCCACCATGCCCAGCTGATTTTTTGTATTTTTAGTAGAGATGGGGTTTCACCATGTTGACCAGGATGGTCTTGATCTCTTGACCTCGTGATCCACCCGCCTCGGCCTCCCAAAGTGCTGGGATTTCAGGCATGAGCCACCACGCCTGGCCTGACAACCAATTTTAAAAGCAGAACTACTGATTTAAAAAATGATAGATTTAACAAATATGTAGTGCATGCATCTTCAAATCAAAAAGTACAGAAGGGTTGGTGGTGAGATGCCTCCTTTCTGTCCTGGTGACCTGTATCCTGGTCCCCCAGGTCTTTAACTCAGAGATAACTCCTTTAACAATTTCTTTTCTTCTTTTTGAGACAGGGTCTTGCTGTGTCACTTACGTTAGAGGGCAGTGGCATGATCATGGCTCTTTGCAGCCTCAAGCTCCTGGGCCCAAGGGATCCTCCTGTCTCAGCCTCCCCCATAGTTAGGACTGCAGGTGCAAACCATCACAATTGGCTAATAATTCTGTTTTTTTTTGTATAGATGAGGTCTTGCTATGTTGTCCAGGCTGGTCTCAAACCCCTGGGCTCAGACAATCCTCCTGCCTTGGCCTCTCAAAGTGCTAGAACTGCTTGTGTGAGCTGTGGCACTCAGCCTGTGGTTTCTTCTGTATCAGCCAAAAGTATGCTCTGCACTCACAAGCATTTATAAATATCTCCCCTCCCCTGCTTTTTTTCTAAAACAAATGGTAACACCTGGTTTTGTGCTTGAATTTTTTTTTTTCACTTTGCGCTAGATCTTGGCAATTGTTCTGTGGATATGTGGAGGGCAGCCTTGTGCGTCTTCATAGGTAACCAGCAGTGCTTGAACTTTCCTATCAAAGTACCTGGGATGGGAGAAGCACACAGATTGCAGCAAGGACACCATTTATTTGAAATCTTCAGTTTTATTTGCATTTCATACCAACTTTCCATTCTGCTTTCTAATGCATTTGTGCTTATTTTAATATAAAAATCATAGTTTAAAACAGATTCTCTAGGCAGGTGCACCTTGTTTATCCTGAGGCTTACACCCCTCTGCAGGCACATGCACCCTGGTTTAAGAAGGACAGACACAAGCCGGGTGGGGTGGGGCATGCCTGTAATCCCAGCACTTTGGAAAGTCAAGGCTGGTGGATCGCGAGGTCAAGAGATCAAGACCATCCTGGCCAATAATATTTTTCTACTAAAAAGAGAACAATTAGCTGGGCATGGTGATGTGTGTCTGTAGTCCCAGCTACTTGAGAGGCTGAGGGAGGAGAATCGCTTGAACCAGGGAGGTGGAGGTTGCAGTGAGGCAAGATCCCGCCATTGCACTCCAACCTGGGCAATAGAGCAAGACACCCTCTCAAAAAAAAAAAAAAAAAAAAAGACAGATATGTGAACTGATGAGATTATTCCAGTGATACTATAAGGAAGGCAGGGCAGGAATCATCAGCTCCTTCTAAGGATGAAGAGCCTTCTAAGGATGAAGAGCCTGGTGATGAGCCATGTTGAGTGCCCTGACGCAGGTGCCACAGGAGTGAAGATACAGCCTGGACACCCAGCATTGCTGCTCTGTCCTGGTAACTGGTCACACTGCCCCTCAGGATACAGACTCACATATGCCATGCCCATACATGCAAACTAAAGAAGAGAGAAATGCAGGAGCTTCAAGGACAAACTGCATCAGGGTTTACACGGAAAAGATACTTACATTAAATATTTCGCTGAAAGGTGCACCCTCCAGGTCAGATGAAAGGCCTGGAAAATATAACCTTCATGGATGTGGCAGGAAGTGCAATTGGTACTCTTTTGTTTTAAAAACCAAACCTGTGGCCAGGTGTGGTGGCTCACACCTGTCACCCCAGCACTTTGGGAAGCTGAGGTGGGTGGATCACTTGAGGTTAGGAGTTCGAGACAAGCCTGGCCAACATGGTGAAACCTCGTCTCTACTAAAAATACAAAAATTATTCAGGCATGGTGGTGCGTCCGTAGTTACACCACTGCACTCCAGCCTGGTTGACAGAGCAAGATTCTATCTCAAAAAAATAACAACAACAATAATATTAATTAATTAATGGGCTGGGTGCAGTGGCTCCGGCTTGTAGTACCAGCTACTTGGGAGGCTGAGGCAGGAGGAGCACTTGTGCCCAGAGGTCGAGGCTGCAGTGAGCTGTGATAGCACCACTGCACTCCAGTCTGGGCAATAGACTAAGATCCCATCTCTAAAAATAAATAAATAAGATAAAATAAATTAATGACCCAAAGCATGATTTATAGATGGTTCCAAATGATTTTTTGCTTTTGTGTTCTTGCTTTTAAACACAAGCTTCTCTTGTAGATTGCCTTGCTTAAGAAGATATTCAAGAAAAAGTGGCCACGGTGGGTGACTATCAGCCTTCCCCTCAGTAGGCAGGTGCCTGGCGTAGCCAGTTGGGAGGCTCAGGGCTCTGACCGCGCTCAGAGCTATTGCTTTCCTGGCCTGTGTACTTCCGGAGATCACCCAGATTTGGGGGAGAGCTCGGATTCTCCCAGTGCTGGTAGCATTGTTTCCCCTCTTGGCAGGGAGGATGAGGGGTAAGGCTGAGTGGTCAATGCCTGGAGGTGTGGGGGTCGCTTCCCAGACCCTGTAGGCCACTGGGTTGCAGAGTGCTAGAGCCGCTGTGGATCCAGTTGTGACTCATCCGCCTCCCTAAGTTTGTGCTCAGACTGTGCTCTCTGGAATTCTTCAGGCGAGTCTGAGTGGTTCATTGCAGATACCCATCATTAACGTGCCTTTCACGCTTCTTAATTCCCTCCAGAACTTTAACAATCATCGCAAACACGGAAAGGGTATTCTTCCCAGAGAAAGACATTCATCATGACTGTACCCAGCCGCTGTCTCCAGCGCGGGAATTGCTTCAGTCGCCAGTGGGGAGACGGAGCCAACAGGTATTTTTAAAGAGGCTCTATGCACCGGAGGATCGAAAGGAAAATATCCCCTCTGAGCATTTAGTCACACACATCAAAGGAAACAACAGTTTCCATCTTCATTTGCATCGTACAGGCATTAGATGTGGTCCAGTTACACCAAGCTCTGCTTGAAAAGGCAGAAGTGCCAGTACTTTTCAAGCCTTGACGGAGACAGAGAGAAAATGCAGCCAGGCAAATAATATATCACCCTGCCAAGGCATTTTCCATTTTTAAAAGGACAGAACAATTTTACATTATTTCTGGAGCCTCTTTGCAGCAAATATCCCTTGACATCTGTTCTCGCACCCAGGCTGGCCCGCCTGAAAGTGGTGGCTGGTCCTGCTGCTCCAGGTGTGCGCCGGGGACCACATTCTGCCTTGTGATTTTGAACCTCCACACATAAAGGGGCAAGTGACCTGTTTTTTGGAGCACAGGCAGACCGACCTTGCCTCTGCAAAAATGGCCAATTTAGACACCACCCTGGTGGAATGAACATGGCGTTTCAGGTCACTTGTAGAGGCTGGATGGAGAATCAACACTGAGCGTCGAGCCACTGCAATGAAAATATGCCAGGGAGGGCTTGAGGCTTTTCAGTAAAGCTCCCAGGAGGCCCAAGAGCATTCAGAGATAAGAGATAAGGCAGTGAATTGTGCTGAGCCTTGATGGTGAGACCTTGTGGGGAAGGGAGAAACACACACTCCACTTCTGGAATAAATTAGCACAAGACGTCTAGTGAGGGTGACAGATGAACAAGATTTGCCGCATCTGGAGAATCAAGATTGTGTTATTTGGTAACATTTCCCATACTGTTCCTTCCAAGGAGGCCTACGGTCCACTTCTGGCCAACTGTGAGATCCTTTTGTTAGAGGGAGAACTGTGAATTTTATTCTTTCTAATCCTCAGCCCTGGCTGGCCTGAAAAATCTCAGGGTGCTGAATGATTAATTCCTACCTGCCCTAGAAAAGGTTGGTCAGCTGGCAAAGGGAAATAGCCCAACTCGAAGGCAAAAGAGCAAACTGACTTTATCTGGGAGTGATTGTATTTGACAAGATGAAAAAGAAAGACATCTTTTGTCACTGAAGAAAATTGTGCTTTGAGAAATCAGGCTGTGCTTTACACAGCTGCTCAAATTAACATGGAAATAATCCCAGTACCCACTTTGCCCTCCCAAAGAAAGAGCAGAGAAACCAAACTACATTTTCATACATCTACTACAGCAGAGTTTTAGAATTCAGAAGTTCCAGGTCTACTCAAGAGCAGCACTTTAATCAACTAGGAAATTCTTTCAAGAAACCTATTTTTGAATTGCTATTTACTACTAAAATTTTAATTTTTCCTTTAAGTATTGTCACACAGGCAGTCTGATTCTTTGTGGGTGGAAAAGTGAGGCAGATGGGAGTCTCCTCCCATAAAAGAGGAGCCAATTTCCATTCCAAAGGGTAAAAAGATCAGTATTGTTAAAATCATTCTTCTGGTTTAACATTTATCTCATACCCACAGCATCCCAGTATGCCTAGAACTTGAAAGAACACATCACAGGCAGGAAAACAGATGGTTTTGACTCAAGCTATGATATAGATTTTTCTGCTTACATGTTTTTCCTTCATCAATTAAAAAAATTAATCCTCTTTTAAACATTCTAAACTCTTGTTGGTGGAGTGGCTCACTCCTGTAATCCCAGCACTTTGGGAGGCTGAGGTGGGCGGATCACCTGAGGTCAGGAGTTTGAGACCAGCCTGGCCAACATGGTGAAACGCTGTCTCAACTGAAAATACAAAAATTAGCCAGTGTGGTGGTACCTGCCTGTAATCACAGCTATTCAGGAGGCTGAGGCACGAGGACTGCTTGAACCTGGGAGGCAGAGGTTGCAGTAAGCCAAGATTGTGACATCCACATGGCTAACTCCCTCACCTCCTTCGAGTCTGCTCAAATGTCAATTGCTTTCTTTCATCATCATCATCATCATCATCTTCTTCTTCTTTTTTTAACTGGAGTCTCCCTTCTTCACCCAGGCTGGAGTGTAGTGGTGTGATCTCAGCTCACTGCAACCTCTGCCTCCCAAGTTCAAGCGATTCTCTGCCTCAGCCTCTGGAGTAGCTGGGATTACAGGCACTCGCTACCACACCCGACTAATTTTTGTATTTTAGTAGAGATGGGGTTTCACTATCTTGGCCAGGCTGGTCTTGAACTCCTAACCTCATGATCCACCCGCCATGGCCTCCCAAAGTGCTGGGATTACAGGCATGAGCCACGGAGCCCAACCTTATCTTTTTCTTCTTCTTCTTCTTTTTTTTTTTTTTTTTGTTGAGAAAGGGTTTTGCTCTGTCACCCAGGCTGAAGTGCAGTGGCATGATCATAGCTCATTGCATCCTTGAACTCCTGGCTTCAAGTGATTCTTCTGCCTTTACCTCCTGAGTAGCTGGGACCACAGGTGTGCACCACCACATCTTGCTAATTTTAAAAATATTTTTTTGTAGCAATGTCTTGATGGGTTGCCCAGACTGATCTAGAACTTTTGGCCTCAAGTGATTCTTCTGCCTCAGGCCCCCGAAGTGCTGGGATTACAGGCATGAACCACTGGGCCTAGCCCTGCCCCCTCATTTTTTTTTTCTTTGAGACAGGGTTTCACTCTGTTGTCCAGCTAGAGTGCAGTGGTGTAATCATAGCTCACTATAGCCTTGAACTCCTGGGCTCAAATGGTCTTCCCCACTCAGCCTTGCAAAGGACTGAGGTTACAGGCATGAGCCACCACTCCTGGCCTCAAAAGTCAATTTCTCAATGACATTTACACTGACTAGTCCTATTTAAAATTGTGCCTCACAGGCTGGGTGAGGTGGCTCACACCTGTAATCCTAGCACTTTGGGAGCCCCAGGTAGGTGGATGTTGAGGCCAGGAGTTCGAGATCAGTGTGGACAACATGGCAAAACCACCATCTTTACAAAAAATTCAAAAGTATGCCGGGTGTGGTGGTGCACGCCTGTACCAGGAGGCTGAGGTGGGAGGATCACCTGAGTCCAGGGATGCAGAGGCTGCAGTGAGCTGTGGTTGTGCCACTGCACTCTAGCCTGGGCGACACCCTGTCTCAAAAAATAAAATAAGCCGAGCGCGGTGGCTCACATCTGTAATCCCAGCACTTTGGGAGGCCAAGGAAGGCAGATCATGAGGTCAGGAGTTTGAGACCAGCCTGACCAACATGGTGAAACCTGGTCTCTGCAAAAAATACAGAAGAATTAGCTGGGCGTGGTGGTGCGTGCCTGTAGTCCTAGCTACTTGGGAGGCTGAGGCAGAATTGCTTGAACCCAGGAGGCAGAGGCTTCGGTGAGCTGAGAGTGGGCCACTACACTCTCGCCTGAGGGACAGAGTGAGACTCCATCGCAAAAAAATAAAATTAAATAAAATTTAAAAATAAAATAAAATTGCACCTCCCCAACTCTGACACTCCTGGTCCCTTTAACCTGCTAATAATAATCTACTTTTATTTTTTTCCATTCTACCTATGGCCTTCTTACATACGATAGAATTTGTCTATCATGTTTATTTCTCTCCACTAGAATGGAAGCACCAGGAGGGAAGGCAACTGTGTCTTGTTCATACTTTAATTGCACTGAGTGGTGCCTGTCACTCTGCAGGTGCTCAATAATGTTGAATGACAATGTCAGAAAAAGTCCAAGGGTTAGGAATGAACAAGGGATTACTGGGTGACCTTTCAGCAAAGTGCCTAGAGGGTCCTCCAGGGAGGATCTGAGTCTGCAGGGGTGAGCAGCTTAGACTCCCTTTCTGCAGACTAGATGGCAGTGGAAACGAGAGCAGTGCAGACAGTTCTTGCCCATAGATGCAACTAATTTTTGCCCTGTAGAAAAAGACACCCCTAAAATGAAACTTTATTGCACTACAGGATATGAACCAATTTTGGATCTTTTTAACCTTTCCTTGTTTTTCTTTAATACACCTTTGGTCTTCAAATTCTCATTTGACTCAGCTTTAACATCTTACTGGTTTCCTCATTAATTAAATAGCTGAAGATAATTTTTGTTTGTTTGTTTTGAAGGTAATTCCTGACATGTTCTCACTTTGTTGATGTGAGAGTCATGATTTTTATCTCCTTAAAAATTATCATGAGGTAAAATTGAATTATGCTCCCTCCCCTAGGAAATCTTATCTAGTCTCATGGTGGTTTTATTTAATTTATTTACTTATTTTTGAGATGGAGTATTGTTCTGTTGCCCAGGCTGGAGTGCAGTGGCATGATCCCTGCTCATGGCAACCTCCACCTCCCAGGTTCAAATGATTCTCATGCCTCAGCCTCCTGAGTAGCTGGGATTACAGGCATGGGCCATCATGCCTGGCTAATTTTTTATTCTCCTCTCTCTTTTTCTTTTCTTTCATTCATATTTGCCTGCTATATCTTTTGCCAATTTTTTAATTTTAAGCTTTTTGTATCTTTTTAAAGCATATCTCTTTTAGGCAACCCATTATTGAAATTTTAAAATCTAATCTGTTTCTGCCTCCATTTTTTTTTTTTTTTTTTTTTTGAGATGGAGTTTCTTTCTTTCTTTTTTTTTTTTTTTGGAGCTAGGTTTTCTCATTACACACATTCTCCTGAATGCAATGTTCCCATTGATTTCTTTCTTTTTTTTTTTTTTTTAGAAAGAAAAAAAGAATAATAAGAAAAAGAATAAAGAAGAGGAAGAAAGAGAAAGAGGAAAAGAGAGAGAGAATGGGGGTGTTGCTTTATTGCCCGGGCTAGAATGCAGTCTAAATATGGGTATGCCTATAATTGTCCTTAATAATGGAGACATGAAAGAAAATGAGGGAAGAGAACAATAAACAAGGAGCCAACCAACATTTTCGTTTAAACTTCTAAGTTGATATGATGTGGTACTGATAAGAGTGTATGTTTTGTGTATTTAAAGTGGAGAGTTCTATAAATGTTAATTACATTTACTTGTTCCAGATCTGAGTTCAAGTCCCGGATATCGTTGTTAATTTTCTGTCTCATTGATCTGTCTAATATGAATGTTGAAGTCTCCCACTATTATTGTGTGGGAGTCTAAGTCTCTTTATTAGTCTTGTATGTCTGGGTATTCCTGTATTGGGTGCGTATATATTTAGGATCTTTAGCTCTTCTTGTTGTTGCATCGATCCTTTTATCATTATATAATGTCCTTCTTTGCTTCTTTTGATCTTTGTTGCTTCACAGACTATTTTATCAGAGGCAAAAATTGTAACTTCTGCTTTTTATTTATTTATTTTTGCTCTCTGGTTGGTAAATCTTTCTCCATCCCTTGTTTTGAGTCTTTGTGTATCCTTGAATGTGAGATGGGTCTGGATGCAGCATACCGATGGGTTTTAGTTTTTTATCCAAATTGCCTGTCTGTCTTTGAATTGGGGGATTTAGTCAATTTAAATTTAGAATTAATAATGATATATGTGCGTTTAATACTGCCATTTAATATTAGCTGGCTATTTTGCCCATTAGTTGATGTAAATTCTTCATTATATTGATGCTCTTTACTTTTTGGTATTTTTTAGAAAGGCTGTTACTGTTTGTTCCTTTCTATGTGTAGTGGTTCTTTCAGAAGCTCTTGTAAAGCAGGCCTGGTGGTGATGAAATCTCTGAGTGCTTGCTTGTTCACAATAAACTTTATTTTCCTTCACTTATGAAGCTTAGTTTGGCTGGATGTGAAATTCTGGGTTGAAAGTTCTTTTCTTTAAGGATGTTGAATATTGGCCCCCACTCTCTTCTGGCTTGTAGGGTTTCTGCTGAGAGATCTGCTGTAAGTCTGATAGGCTTCCCTTTGTGGGTAACCTGACCTTTCTCTCTGGCTGCCCTTCATATTTTCTCCTTCATTTCAACCCTGGTGAATCTGACGATTATGTGCCTTGGAGTTGCTCTTCTTGAGGAATATCTTTGTGGTGTTCTCTGTATTACCTGGAGTTGAATATTATCCTGCCTTACTAGGTTGGGAAAATTTTCCTGAATAATATCCTGAAGCGTATTTTCCAGCTTGGATTCATTCTCGTCGTCACATTCAGGTACACCTATCAAGTGTAGATTAGGTCTTTTCACATAGTCCCATATTTCTTGGAGACTTTGCTTGTTCCTTTTTATCCTTTTTTCTCTAATCTTGTCTTCTTGTTTTATTTCATTGAGTTGGTCTTCGACCTCTGATATCCTTTCTTCTGCTTGATCAATTCGGCTGTTAAAACTTGTGCATACTTCACGAAGTTCTCGTATTGTGTTTTTCAGCTCCATCAATTCACTTATTTTCCTCTCTAAATTGTGTATTCTTGTTGACATTTCATCAAACCTTTTTTCAAAGTTCTTAGTTTCTTTGGATTGGGTTAGAACAAGTTCTTTTAATTTACAGAAGTTTCTTATTATCCACATTTTGAAGCCTGCTTCTGTAATTGGAACACATTCGTTCTCCATCAAGCCTTGTTTCGTTGCTGATGAGGAACTGGGATCCCCTGCTGAGGGAGAGGCGTTCTGATCTTGGGTATTCTCAGCCTTTTTTGGCTGTTTTCTTCCCTTCGTTGTAGATTTATCCATCTGTGGTCTTTATAATTACCGTCTTTGTAATTGGGTTTCTGAGTGGACGTCCAACTTATTGATTCTCAGCGCCGAAATCTGAGCAACTCACTGCTCCAACTAAATCGGCGGCGTTAAGATTGATGGTGCTTTTCCGACTCTGCACCAAGAACCGATGCTCTGAGGCGCTGGTAAAACCGCCTCGCTGGTCACAAGAGTTGCGCTGGCGACCCGTGGGGCTCCTCTGCTGGGAATCTCCTGGTGCGTGAGCAACAAGAATTCATGTGAAGGTGTGGCGTCCTCTCTTTCTTTGTGCTTTCACTGGGAGCTACAATCCCGAGCTGCTAGTGATCAGCCATCTTGGATCTTGAGATCTAATTTTTGTATTTTTAGGAGAGAATGGGTTTCGCCATGTTGGCCAGGCTGGTCACAAACTCCTGACCTTAAGTGATCCACTGGCCTCAACCTCCCAAATTGCTGGGATTACAGGCCTGAGCCACCACACCCAGCCTAATCTCATTCCACTGAATGCTGATTACTTCCAAATTTGTATCTCTGCCACAACACCTCTCAGGTGAATATGTACATCAGATGCACATATTCAGATGCCTTCTTGATTTCTCCACTCTGATATCTAGTAGGCATTTCAGCATTAGAATGTCCCAAGTGGAATTGTGGATTCCCACCCGCTCCTAACTCTGTTCCTCCCCCAGTCTTTAAATGCAACACCATTAACTCAATTGTTCAGGCCAAAATCCCAAGAGTCAAATCTTGGCCCAATGCATTTCTTTCTATATCTCACATTTGATTCTTCAGCAAAACCTGAGCAATCATTTCTACTTTCAATATATAGTCAAGTCCACCCACCTCTTAACACCACCACACCACCGTCTTAGTCTAGGACTTGCACCCTGGTTTTGTGAATAAAGTTTTACTGGAACATAAGTATGTCCCCCCAACTGCCTTTTTTTTTTTTTTTGGTCATGGTTGCTTTTGTGCTACAATGGCAGAGTTGAGAAGTTGTGACAGAGGCCAGAGGGTCTGCAAAGCTTCAGATATTTGCTATTTGATGCTTTACTGCCCTTGATGTAGAGGGCTGAATAATGGCGAAGATACTAAGTCCTAATCCTTGGAACCTGTAAATATTCCCTGTTTTGGAAAAATTCTTTGTAGATGTGATAAAGAATCTTGAGCTGGGGCTGGGCCTTTGTGGCTCACACCTGTAATCCCAGCACTTGGGAGGCCAAGGTGGGTGGATCACTTGAGGCCAGGAGTGCAAGACCAGCCTGGCCAACATGGTGAAACACCATCTCTACTAAAATTACAAAAATTAGCTGGGCATGGTGGCACACACCTGTAATCTCAGCTACTCGGGAGGCTGAGGCAAGAGAAGCACTTGAATCAAAGAGGCGGAGGTTTCAGTGAGCTGAGATCATGCCACTGCATTCCAGCTTGGGCATCAGAGGGAGACTGTTTCAAAAAAAAAAAAAAAGAATCTTGAGTTGGGAAGATAATCCTAGATTATCTTGACACGCTCTAAATACCATCATGTGTCCTCTTTACAGAGAGGCAGAGGGAGATCTGACACATACACAGGGGAGAGAGGGCAATGTGAAGATGGGGCAGAGAGAGATTTGAAGATGCTAGCCTTGAAGATTGGAGAGATGTGGCTACAAGCCAAGGAATGCTGGTAGCCACTAGCAGTTGGAAGAGGCAAGGAATGAATTTTCCATAGAGCCTCTGGAAGGAGTGTGGCCCTGCCAACATCTTCATTTGGCCCAATAAAACTGACTTCAGACTTCTGGGCTCCAGAACTATAAGAGAACCACTAACGTCATTTGTTACAGCAGCGGCAAGGAACTAAGATCCCTCATCTAAGCCACCATCAAGTCTTGATGTCTAATTATGTCCTAACTAGTCTCTCTGCTTCTCTGGCCTCCTTAAGGTCTGTACTCCACATTATGGCATAGCAATCTTTTTTTTTTTTTTGAGACAGTCCCGCTGTGTCGCCAGGCTGGAGTACAGTGGCTTGATCTCGGCTCACTGTAACCTCCACCTCTTAGGTTCAAGCAATTCTCCTGCCTCCTGCCTCAGGCTCCCAAGTAGCTGGGACTATAGGTGTGTACCACCATGTCCAGCTAATTCTTGTATTTTTAGTAGAGATGGGGTTTCACCATGTTGGCAAGGATGGTCTCGATCTCTTGATCTCACGATCCACTCACCTCCGTCTCCCAAAGTGCTGGGATTACAGGTGTGAGCCACTGGGACTGGCCAGCAATCCTGTTTAAACACCAGGAAGATAACGTTCCCAGCTAAACACCTTACATTGTTTTCCTAGCATCCTCAGAGTTAAATCCAATTTCAATATGGAATGGGAGGTCCTGTGTGGCCTGGCCTGATTCCTCCCTGGATTCACATCCCTGCAGTCCTTCCACGGAGCCTCATTGCAGTTCAGGACACTGAGTGTGCACCTGCCACCCCACCCATAACCACGGGGCTTGCTCCCACCTCCTTCAGGTCTTGCAGATAACTACCTGACCCACTCTTCTAAAATAGCCTTCTTGGTTGGTCGTGATGGCTCAAATCTGTAATCCCAACACTTTGGGAGGTCAAGATGAGCGGGTCACCTGAGGTCAGGAGTTCATGACCAGCCTGGCCAACATAGTGAAACCCTGTCTTTACTAAAAATACAAAAAATTAGCCAGGTGTGGTGCCAAGCACCTGTAATCCCAGTGACTCGGGAAGCTGAGGCAGGAGAATCGCTTGCACCCAGGAAGTGGAAGTTGTGGTGAACTGAGATCATGCTAGTGCACTCCAGCCTGGGTGACAGAGTGAGACTCCATCTGAAAAAAAAAAAAAAAGTCGGCCAGGCATGGTGGCTTACACCTGTAATCCCAAAACTTTGGGAGGCTGAGGTGGGCGGATCATGAGGTCAAGTGATTGAGACCACCCTGGCCAACATGGTGAAACCCCGTCTCTACTAAAAAATACAAAAATTAGCTGGGCATGGTGGCATGTGCCTGTAATCCCAGCTACTCCGGAGGCTGAGGCAGGAGAATTGCTTGAACCCATGAGGTGGAGGTTGCAGTGAGCCGAGATTGCGCCAACTGCACTCCAGCCTGGTGCCTGGTGACGGAGTGAGAATCTCTCAAAAAAAAAAAAAAAAAAAAAAAAGTCATGTGATCCCACCCTTTCACATAATTTTTCTTCAAGCATTTATCATTATCTAAAGTTCAAACGTATATTTGTTTATCTCTCCCACTTCCACAGCTCCAGAAAGGCAGAGATTTTTGTTTGTTTTGTTCACTGCTGTATCCCTAGCACCTAGAATCAGTATCGGCATGTCATAGGCACCCAACAATTATTTGTTGGATGGGTGCATATGTTAACAACGTTTAAAGCGTATCAAATGAAGAGTAAGCCTTATTTTTTTCTGCCCCATCCTCAGAGGTAATAGTTAGATTTCCTATTATCCTTCCAGGAATATTTTCTGCATACAGAAGAATATATATACAATAAACTTTGTATCCATTTTCTGTATCCAGAACATATACATGATGCTGTGTGGCCTATCTTCTTTCAGTTAAACATTTAAGCTGGAGATCTTTTCATAGTAGCACACACTGATTTACCTCCTTTATATATTTTTTTACTTTATTTTTAAATTTGAGACAGTTTTACTCCGTTGCCCAGGCTTGAGTGCAGTGGTGAGATCTTGGCCCACTACAAACTTCATCCCTCTGGTTAAAGCAATTCTCCTGCCTCAGCCTCCTGAGTAGCTGAGATTACAGGTGTATGCCACCATGCTGGCTATTTTTTTTTTTTTTTTTTTTTGAGATGGAGTTTCGCTCTTGTTACCCAGGCTGGAGTACAATGGCACGATCTCGGCTCACTGCAGCCTCCGCCTCCTGGGTTCAGGCAATTCTCTGGCCTCAGCCTCCTGAGTAGCTGGGATTACAGGCACGCGCCACCACGCCCAGCTAATTTTTTGTATTTTTAGTAGAGACGGGGTTTCACCATGTTGACCAGGATGGTCTCGATCTCTTGACCTTGTGATCCACCCGCCTCGGCCTCCCAAAGTGCTGGGATTACAGGTGTGAGCCACTGCGCAATTTTTATATTTTTAGTAGAGACGGGGTTTTGCCATGCCATGTTGGCTAGGCCAGTCTTGAACTCCTGACCTCAAGTGATCTGCTTGGCTTGGCTTTGGGATTACAGGCTTAAGCTACCTCACTTGGCCATATCTCCATTTTTTAAATGGCTGTGTAATATCCCACAGCTTAATACTTAAAGAAAAATAAATTGCTTGCCTAGTTTGAAAAATGGAAAGCCTAATGACAGTGAAATGCCTGTGCGCCCACACTTTTTATTTACGCCCACAGGTGGTAGCCATCTGCTTTTCCTTAGGGCCTCCTCCGTGGTTGCCAAAGACTAAGGTGGGACAAGTCAGCAGCATTTCCCTTCAGGTACTTCAATAGGTCCTTTTACTTTCAACAACTAAACAAAGTTTCCTGGGAAGACCGAGAGTCAAAAGAAACTACATTTGAAAGTGTGGCGCAAAGAAGAAAACAAAAAAAACTAAACTGATGGACCCTCCATGTGATCTGAGGAGCCATCAGTGGTGACTGGCCGGGTGACTTGAGCAATCTTACCAGCTCCCTACCAAGCCCTGTGGAGCTACCCAAATGAATAGACAACGGGAGTGCAAATGGGTTTGCTGGGCAGATGCTAGTGTCCCCTGGCCCCTCCCTCCAATCGGATTACTGCCCCAAGCTTTCTCTATACAGAGATGTTAGGGGCTCCACTACTGAAGTCTCTCTGGGTCTCAGGGAGTAGAGGGGTGGTCCTGGTCTCTGAAACTGGTTAATGTCCACAGCCATGAAGTTCTATGTATTTGTGTTCATCTGAACCAGCAAAGCCCAATCTCTCCAACCTTTTCTCCCTGTAGAAAAGAATGATTTTTGGCCAGGCATGGTGGCTCATACCTGTAATCCCAGCACTTTGGGAAGCTGAGGCAGGTGGATCACTTAAGCCCAGGAGTTTGAGACCAGGCTGGCCAACGTGGTGAAATCCCGTCTCTACTAAAAATACGAAAATTCGTGGTGATGCGTGCCTATAATTCCAGCTACTCAGGAGGCTGAGGCAGGAGAATTGCTTGAACCTGGGAGGCAGAGGTTGCAGTGAGCCGAGACTGCACCACTGCACTCCAGCCTAGGTGATAGACTGAAACTCTGTCTCCTTCCACCACAAAACAAACAAACAAACAAACAAACAAACCAAAAAAACAACAAACAAGACAACCCAAAACAAAAGAACCATTTCTTTCATCAGGGGTCTAAATGCAATAAAAACTATCAGGTTATCATACCAGAAGGCTCAAGAGAGAGTGGAAAGCCTCCAGTTTCAAAGGGAAAGTACAGAGAAGACTGGATTGATTCTTAAAGTAGTGTGTGAAGGTGAGATACATTCCACTGAAGGCATTAAAAGGTATCACTCCTAGGAGGGTCTCCGGAGAGCAAGCGCACTCGGTGTGTTTTATGTAATAGCTGGACAATCAGGGAAAGTTTTATGGTTATAACTATTGCTTAAGTAGTATCTCCTGAAACCCCAATGATAAAAGATAATGCTCTGTTCTAGGTTTAAATTGCCAGCAGGAAAACAAAACTGTCATTCGTGGTAAATACTGAACAAATGAAACTACAGATTCACTTCAAAATTTCAACAGATTCCTGGGCCACAAATGAAACCTTTCCCTTTCATGTTCAAATTACATTTCTTTTTTTCTTTTATTTTTCTTTCCTTTTATTGTTTTGAGACAGAGTCTGCTCTGTCGCCTAGGCTGCAGTGCAGTGGTTGGATCTTGGCTCACTGCAACCTCTGCCTCCCAATTCAAGGGATTCTGGTGCCTGAGCCTCCCGGGTAGGCTCTTGCCACCACACCTTGCTAACTGTAGAGATAAGGTTTCACCATGTTACCCAGGCTGGTCTCAAACTGCTGGCGTCAAGTGATCCACCCGACTCCATCTCTCTAAGTGCTGGGATTGCAGGCGTAAGCCATCTCACCTGGCCAACTATTTCAAATAAGTCGAAATTCAGGCCTACTAGGCCCAAATATCTCATTATATTTGGGGTATCTGACAAATCTTTACTCTTGCATATGAACAGTAGACATTCTGAGATTATAATGCCTGACATAATTGCTACATGAAGGTGGGTGGGATGCAGGGAACAGAAAAAATGACCATTTGCAGGATAGGAAAACAGGGGCCATCTGGTGAAGGGTTGGTTCCAACAAAGTCTGCAAGTTTTCATTATGTTTCATCTTTTTTTTTTTTTTTTTTTGTTTGTTTTTTTGAGACGGAGTTTCGCTCTCGTTACCCAGGCTGGAGTGCAATGGCGCGATCTCGGCTCACCGCAACCTCCGCCTCCTGGGTTCAGGCCATTCTCCTGCCTCAGCCTCCTGAGTAGCTGGGATTACAGGCACGTGCCACCATGCCCAGCTCATTTTTTGTATTTTTAGTAGAGATGGGGTTTCACCATGTTGACCAGGATGGTCTCGATCTCTTGACCTTGTGATCCACCCGCCTCGGCCTCCCAAAGTGCTGGGATTACAGGCGTGAGCCACCGCGCCCGGCCTCATTATGTTTCATCTTGAAAAAGCAAGGGGACCTAGGATCTTTCTGTGTGACTTCTTTTTTTTTTTTTTTTTTTTTTGAGACGGAGTTTCGCTCTTGTTGCCCAGGCTGGAGTGCAATGGCGCGATCTCGGCTCACCGCAACCTCCGCCTCCTGGGTTCAGGCAATTCTCCTGCCTCAGCCTCCTGAGTAGCTGGGATTACAGGCACGCGCCACCACGCCCAGCTAGTTTTTTGTATTTTAGTAGAGACGGGGTTTCACTATGTTGACCGGGATGGTCTCGATCTCTCGACCTCGTGATCCACCCGCCTCGGCCTCCCAAAGTGCTGGGATTACAGGCTTGAGCCACCGCGCCCGGCCCTGTGTGACTTCTTATAACTGCATGTTAATCGAATTATCTCAAAATTAAAAAGACATTAAAGGCAAGGGAAGAAACTTTTTGGAAATGGAACTTTTGGATATTATGTTTTTGAGACGCAGTCTCATTCTGTCACCTAGGCTGGAATGCAGTGGCACGATCTCAGCTCACTACAGCCTCTGCCTCCCAGGTTCAAGCAATTCTCCTGTCTCAGTCTCAGGAATAGATGGGATTACAGGCGCTCGACACAACACCCAGCTAATTTTTGTATTATTAGTAGAGATGGGGTTTCACCATGTTGGCCAGGCTGGTCTCGAACTCCTGATCTCAAGTAATCTGACCACCTCAGGCTCCCAAAGTGCTGGGATTACAGGCATTAGCCATGGTGCCTGGCTGGATATTATTACTTTTAACCATGCAGCCCCTGGGGGACTAAGGAAGGCACAGGTTGTTTTTTTTGTTGTCCTGTGAAAATGAGCTTGGGAGGATGAGCTTAAACACTTCTCTTTTAAGTGTTTAAGCTTGTGAAATAGTTCAGTCCATGCTTTCCTCTCCCAATCCAGTAATATGGAAGCTTCAGTAACTTCAAATTTAGGGAAGCAAGTCCAAGCACTTTTATTTTTATCATCACCAGTAATATAAACAGCCACTTTACTTTGGAAAGCTGACCAGGAAGAAGACTCTGGCAAATCTTTTTGCAGTGAAAAAGTAACAATTTAATATCCCCACTATTTCCCTGATAAGTTCTGTTTCTGGACAGTAACATTCTTCCCTTGAAGGACGTTAGGGCCAAAATGGGCAAGGATTCTGAGATTGGTTCATCGAGCGTATATTCCAACTCTTCTCTTTTCTAAATGGGCTCATTTAGTAACGCAGGCTGCTTCCTTTACTTGAAATACCCATCTCTTGGTTACCCTCCCAAGCAAACAGAAACACCAACCAGCCAGCCCTGAAAACATCTCATTCTCTAGCCTAATGGTTCCCAAACTCTTGAGTCTCAAGATCTTTTTCTACACTTAAAAATTCAAATCCCAGCACTTTGGGAGGCTGAGGTGGGCGGATCACTTGAGCCAAGGAGTTTGAGACTAGCTTGAGCAATGTAGTGAAACCTTGTCTCCACTAAAAATACAAAAAGTAGCTGGGCACGGTGGTGCATGCCGGTAGTCCCAGCTACTGAGGAGGCTGAGGTGGGAGGATCACTTAGCTCAAGACGTTGAGGCTGCAGTGAGGTGAAGGTGAAATCATACCACTGCACTCCAGCTTGGCTGACAGAGGGAGACTGTCTCAAAAAAAAAAAAAAAAAAAAAAAAAAAAAAAAAAAAAAAAACGACTTCAAAGTACTTTTGTTGGCTGGGCGAGGTGGCTCACACCTGTAATCCCAAAACTTTGGGAGGCTGAGGTGGGTGGATCATGAGGTCAAGAGATTGAGATCATCCTGGCCAACATGGTGAAAACCCATCTCTACTAATAATACAAAAATTAGCTGGGCGCGGTGGTGCATGCCCGTAGTCCCAGCTACTTGGGAGGCTGAGGCAGAAGAATTGCTTGAACCTGGGAGGCGGAGGTTGCAGTGAGCCGAGATTGTGATACTGCACTCCAGCCTGGCGTCAGAGCAAGACTCTATCTCAACAAAACAAAACAAAAAACAAAATACTTTTCTTTATGTGTGTTAGTCTATCTAGTTATGTACTGTATTTGAAATTAAAACTGAGAAATTTAAAAAATATTCACTAGCTCACTTAAAAAGAATAAAACAAGCTGGCTCGGTGGCTCACACCTGTAATGCCAGTGCTTTGGGAGGCCAAGGCGGGAGGATCTCTTGAGCTCAGGAGTTCAAGACCAGCATGGGCAACATGGCAAAACCCCATCTCTACAAAAATGCAGGTACACACATATATTCCTAGCTACTCAAGAGGCTGAGGCAGGAGGATTGCTTGAGCCTGGGAGGTTAAAGCTGCAGTGAGCTGTGACTGCATTGCAGTCCAGCCTGGGCAACAGAGTGAGACTCTATCTCAAAGGAGTAACGACAAAAAAGAGAATAAACTCATTATATGTGAATATAAATCCTATTTTTATGAAAAATACCTACATTTTCTAAAACAAAAAAAAATCAGTGATAAGTGTGGGATTGTTTTAGTTTTGCAAATCACTTTTATATCTGACAGAAGACTGCTGGATTCTTCTCTGTTTCTGACTCTTCTGGATTCAGCCTGTTGTGAGATCACATATGCAGCCTGGGAAAAACACTGCACACATGGGAGAAACTGACATATTATTGCTATAAAAATAGTTCTGAGGTCAGGTGTGGTGGTTCATGCCAGTAATCCCTGCACTTTGAGAAGCTGAGGTCGGAGGATTGCTCAAACCCAGGAGTTTGAGACTAGCCTGGGCAACAAGGCAAGATCCTCTCTACGAAACTTAAAAAAGATTAGCTGGGTGTGGTGGTGCATGCTCGTGGTTCTAGCTACTGGGGAGGCTGAGGTGGGAGGATCGCTGTGGCCCAGGAGTTTGAGGCTGCAGTGAGCTATAATGGCACCACTGCACTCCAGCCTGGGAGACACAGCAGGACCTTGTCCAAAAAAGTTTTGACTTGTGGGTCCCTTGAGCACCCTCTGCTCCACTAAGGTCCCCAGAGAACCACTGTTTGAGGCTAGGGTAATTTCAGTGGCGACAGTGTTGAGGCCCAGGTGATGTTCATGACCTTCTTTTGTGTTCCCATTGCACCTGTCCTGCTGCTGTTTGTGAACCTGGCTAGGCTGGGAGCCTCCTGAAGAAAGACAGTCAACTTTATTCATCTTTCTTTCAATTTAAATAAGTGTTTTAATTATAAAAGTAACATAGATATATTGCAGCTGTATTATAGAAAGTAGACAATTAAAAAAACTCACGCATAATCCTCATACGTCATTTCCTGGGTGTATGTATCAGCTTTTTTTTTTTTTTTTGGAATGGATTCTTGCTCTCATCGTCCAGGCTGGAGTGCAGCTGTGTGATCTCGGCTCACTGCAACCTCTGTCTCCTGGGTTCAAGCTATTCTCATGCCTCAGCCTTCCGAGTAGCTGGGACTACAGGCGCCCGCCACCTCGCACAGCTAATTTTGGTATTTTTAGTAGAGACAGGGTTTGCCATGTTGGCCAGGTTGGTCTCAAACTCCTGGCTTCAAGTGCTCTGCCCACCTTGGCCTCCAAAAGTGCTGGGATTAACAGGGGTGAACTACCGCACCCGGCCTGTGTCAGTCTTTTTTTAAAAATGCAGTTTTTTAGACCTATTATCTCACCTTATACATGAACATCATAATTTTGGGTACTGCCCCTTCTACCTAGCAGTGGGTGATTTTCTGTCTCTGATGTCTAAGACCAGCATAACGTTCCAGTGTGTAGATGGATGTAACACTATTTACTAAATACCCAATATTAGCACATGTAGGATGCTTCCAATTTTTTGTTCTAATAAGTACAGTGATCCTGTGAAGAATACCTCACACATACAGCTTTTCTGGCATTTAGTGTTATTTCCTTAGAACAGATTCCCAGAAGTAAGATTACTGGGTCAAAAGATGCAGACATTTTTATGGCTTTTAATACATACTGTAAAATTGCTTTTCCAAAGGAATATACTAATTTACAATGCCACCAGCACTTTTAAGAATCCGTTTCTCCACACAAATCGTCAACATAGGTGCTATTAAGAATGCTAATCGATAAAATATTGTCCCCTCGTTGTTAAAATTTTGCAATTTTTGAGGCTCATAAAATTAAAGTTTCTTGAAGGATGAGTGTGTAACACAAAACATTCTTTTGGGACATCTTTATTTCTGGAAAACCTAAGACATTCTTACTTATGAAGACCAGAAAAAGAACACATGTTAGGATTGGCACAGAATTTCACTGTGACAGTCAATCTTAATGCCAAAACACTTGAACGATGATTTTTCACTTATTTTGCTAGTTGTCACCAACAGCAGCAAAAGGAAGAATAAAATGCGGAAGAATGAAATGTTCTTATTGCAAACCGTACAAGATCACATTAAGGGGTTGGAGCTCTTTCATTCAACTTTTCTTCCCTGTTTTTCTTTTTTTTTAAACAATTTGCGATTGCAGCCTCTCCTTTTGTTTCCAGTATTACCTGCTCAGGAGCAGCATTCCTGACTTTATGGAGAGAGGCGGGTCCCTGGGAGCGCAGCCCAGCCGCCTGCACGCCTGGCCCGCCCGAGAGCCGCACTCGGTGCACCCCGTTCCTAGGCTCGTTCCTGGGGCACCCAGCGGGCGCCCACCTCGCGGGGGGCAGCTGCTCCCGCACGCGGCGCGAGGGCAGCGGGCGTCGGGCTATTTACTCGGAAAAGCCCCGCGCGGACGCTAGGGTTGGGGAGGGAAGGAAACTCGGCTGCCCCGCGCTCCACCCGGGCGGCCGGGGCTGGCGCTTCTCCGCTTTCGGCCAGCGGCCTCATCCTGGGACAGGCGTCCATGAGTCATCGGCTCCGCAGGTCACATGGGCAACGTGACCAAAATAAAGTTTCGGTATTTTAAGCCGCCAGAAAAGGGGACAACGGAGCGTACCGAGGGCGGGCGCGGGAGGCGGGCACAGGCGGGCGGCGCCGGGGCCGTGGGGACGCGGCGCCGAGGGGGCGGGGCCTGGCGGGAGGCGCGCCCCTCCCCCACGGCCGGCAGCGACGCCCGCACTCCTAGGTAGCCGGGCTCCGGGGTACGGCGCCCCTGCGGACCTCAGCCCCGAGGGCCCCCGCGCCCGGCTCCCCACCGGCGCCGCCGGGCTGCGGGATCCCGGAGATACCGGTGCGTCCCCCACAACCACCGAGACCCCACGCGCCGGCAGCGGCTTCCCCGGGAACGTCCTTCAGCCCCGGGAGCACGCGGGAAAAGCCCCAACGCTCCAATGAGCGAGCGCCTTCCTCATGACGGTCACGCTCAGGGGCGGGGCTTCCCTTCGCCGCTCCCGAGTTCCGGGAACTCCTTTTGATTGGTCTGAACGGCCTGGGAAACACTGTAGTGACGCCCAATCAAAACGCCATGTGTCGGCCTCGAGGAAATATTCCGTGTCGGCCCCGTCCTGATAGGACAGTTCTTCCGGGCTCTGACCACTAGGAAGCTTTGTTTAGGTCCGAAAGGCGGGCTTTCCTGGGAGTGGGTGGGGAGGGGGCGTTGATTCTTGACCAATCCTTTCAGTCCGTTGGGTGGTGACCAGCCAATGGGCCGGATGGATAGGACGCTCCTCCCGGAGAGTAGTGAGACCCCTGGTGCGGGGCGATTGGCGGCGGGAGTAATGAGTGGCAGCCGCACGGCCCAACGGGCGCTGTGCGTGGGCCGCGGGGCGGGGCCAGGGCGGGTGCGCGGCGGCGGCGGGGTGGCTGGGCCGGCGGCGGCGGCGGTACGAGGCGCGCGCTCGGGGTCCCGGTCGCGAGGAGGAGGAGGATGTGGCGCGCGGAGGGGAAATGGCTGCCGAAAACAAGCCGGAAGGTAAGAGCCGGAGCGCGAGGGGCTGGGGGGCGGCGCGGCGGGTGGCGGGACCCGGCCCCGCCGGACATCCCGGGCATCGGCGGCGCCGGGCGGGAGCGCGGGGGCGCGGCGGGCGGGCGGGCGGGCGACCCGGCCGGGGAGGGGGCCGGCGGGGTGGGGGGGTGGAGCGCGGCCGAGTCCTGAGGTGACTCGCGGGGCCGGCGGAGCCCGGCGCCCCACACCCCACCCCCGGGGGCGGGCTGGGGCCGGAGGGGGCGGGGGGCTCGCGGGGCGGGGACCGGGCCCAGCGAGGAGGAGGAGCCGGCGGAGGGCCGGCGCCTCCCCCACCCGGACCGGGCATCCCCGCCGCTCCCGAGCCCGCGGCGCGGCCCCCGCACCCCCGGTGCTGGGTCCGGGGTGGGGGCCGCGGGGCGGAAAGTTTATCCGCCTCGGGCCCCCCTGGCCCCGCGCCCCACTGCTCCGGGCCGGTCCCCGTCGGGCGGCAGCGGCCGGCGCTCAGCCCTCGCCGGCTCCCTGCTCTCCGGCGGGCAGGGCCAGACGTACTCTCTCCGGCAACCCCTTCAGCTCCGTAGGCGCCTCCCGGAGCGGGCGAGGGGTCCCGGAGCTTCTCCCCGCCAGGGGGACCCCGTCCTGCCGAGCGTCCCTCGGCCGAAGGGCCTCGTGTGACCCCTCCCCCTTCGCTTCCCGGGAAGGGAAGGGGGCCTGCGCAGCATCCCCGCCCCTCGCAGTCGTTCACATCCTACTCTTGCCCTTGCACCCTCACAGCCAGGAGGGTGGGGTCTCCGTTTCTATGGCAAGTGAGGATCTCCACACTCCCTTGCCCTTTACCTTCCGTGACCCCGATCCTTCCTTGGCACAGGGGTCCGTCTGATCCGCTCCTCTTCTTTAGAATCTTTTGGGGCCTCTGCACAGTCTCCGTTGACCCTTTTTGCCAGGACAAGGGGACTCGGGCTACCCATGTTCTTTCCTCACCCAGCGGATAGTGGGGGCTTGTGTAGCTCTGAAGTCATTTCTAAATAGGAAAGCAGAGACTTCTTCCCGATCGTGCACACTCTCGCACACTTTGCTGGGTTAGAGTGAGCTCATTTCCTGAATACCCTTCGAGTTGCCCTCTTTTTTTTATGAGACAACTGGACATTCACAGTGCTCCTTTCCCCATCTGTGTGTCTACACTGACATGTTCTCTTTTCTCTGAGTTCCTTGTCTGGGTGAGAGTGGGCGCCCCAATAAGATGTAGGGCAGGGCTTCCATTGTGCCTAGTGCTTGAGTGAAAAGGGGCCACTCTAGTTACTCCTGTGTCTGAGGAAGACCGGGGTATATTTTTGCTTCCAGTTGACTGTTGTGTTTCAGGAGGGGGCAGCCTTCACCAGTTGACACTACCCCACTGGGAAAAGGGTCATGTGCCCTTGTTTTTTGATGTTTTCATGACTGTCTTCCATGCAGTGAGACCTAGACTTTGTCCGTCCCACATTCAAGAGTCCTTGAACCTTCCCTGGATATAAACTTCTCAGTTCTTTTTTGATAGAATTCATATTCTCCTTTATGGCTTCTGCTTCCCAGTCAGCCATGTTTAGTGAGCCTGTTACTTTGACTTTTTCTCATTTTCTCAAATTGTATTCCTGTTGGCTGGGTAAGGAGAAGCCATATGCCTTTCCATTCAGAAAAGGGAGTGTAGACACCCATGTCGCCCACATGCCATCCTGGAAGAGGTTGCTTGTGTGCTCCTTGTTGTACTAGAACCTTCCTTTGGCTCCGGTGTTGTCTCTTGTGGGATCCAAACATTTCTTTAGATCTTGTAGCTTTCAGGAGAAGGGGAAATTTGAATGATTTCTGTTTCTTGCTGTTCTGGTTCTGTTTTGGAGAACCAGATCATGATGCTGTACACATTTGTTTACATATACATGCATGTAGCTATACACAGATGAAATCACATCCATTACATATACAGTGTACAGGAAGTTGGAAGGGTCAGATGACTTAGCTCTACATTTTGGGTGCATCTGGGGACCTTTATGTGGAATGATAAAGATAGATATTAACGTTGTTGGTGACTCTTTAGGCTTAGAAGCAGCAGCAGAAGAATCATTGGTAAATGGCCAATTCTGACCATTCTTTCGTCATGTGTACTGTACTGAATAAGCAGAATGACATCCTGCATGTTCACCAAGTCCCTGAATGTGCTAAGTGTACGGCGCCTGCCCATATGCATCACAACTTTGGCACTCTGAATTTAGGGACGTTATTTGTTGCCTGATTCTGCATAGAGTGAAAAGTTCTTGGTTTCTTTACTGCAGTGTAGGGGAAAGAGATTTCGTGTGTGTAGGCAAACAACAGGAGATGGGTAAGAAGAATATGTTTTCCTGTGACAGAGCTAGGAACGAATGACCGTAAATATGGCCTTTTTGTATTTTGGCCACTTAAATAATTGAGAGAGGTTGTGAAATTAGCAAAATGTACCTGTGGAAAGGCCCTTGATGCTTCATGAAAGGATGGGGCAGGGGGCGTTATTCTTCGGGTTCTTTTCTCTTGGGCAGGGGAATGATCTGAGTCCTGTCAGGAGCTTTGCCTCCTCAGGTCTCCCTCCCTCCCTTCCTTTCTGTCTCTTTGCCTTTCTCCCTCCTTCAGGAAACCCAGAATGGCTGCTAGCTGCTGTCACTCAACAGGGAAGTCTTCCTCTTTGACAGGCTTAGTTAGTGTGGAGACTCATCCTCCCCAACAAGTTCTGTTGGGCTCTGGGCCTTTGGGCCTTTAAAGCTCTTTTCTAGCTCAGAGGCCTGCTTTGCCTCAGTTTACTGCGTAAGGAGAAGTAGCTATTCAAAGGTTTGGTCAGCGCTGGTCTGTGACTTCTGGACTTGGCCTTTCAGTTAACATCGAGTCGTCCAGTGGGCCTACTTCCCAGTGTCAGAAAGTAGAGCTTTTGAGCACATTTTTTTTTGGTTTAAAAATTTTTTTTTATGCTGTTCGTATTCTGTGTTTATAATCAGCTTGATGGGCTTGTGTATTTTTAGGGGCTGTTATTAGTGAACTTTGGAAAAATCAGGAGTTCAATACCTGCTGTAGATGGCATAGATTCAGCGGAGTCATCCGTTCTCAGTGGTGGTTCTTCCTACCGTTCCTCCGTGGCCCCATGGAGACTTTGGGAGTTTTTCCTGCTAAGCAGGGGGCTCCATGCAAGGTGCAGTGGAAGGAAAAGTGGTAAAGGTTTGGAAGAACACACTTTAGGTTATGGTCTGAAGCTGGACCCTTTTTCTTGAGTTTAATGTGGTTGTGTTTCCGTGTTACTGGTCTCCACAGATGATTGGAAGTCTGCTTTTTCCTCTTCCTCCTCTAGTGCAAAATGCTCTGCTGCAGTTGGACAGACTAGACGGGTTCTCCGAACCACAGTTTCCTCGCATTTCCGTTGGACTTTCTGTTAGACCATCACTCGTTCTTCTCCTTCACCCCTTACCTTCCGTTTTTGGGACTAGGTTGGGTGTCCTCTTCCTCTTTTGTCTTCTTGGAGGTCTTACTTATCCTGCTTCTGCAAATGTTGAGTTTCTCCATCTCATCGTTGAATGGATTCAAAATGTTGACATATACAGAGCAGCCTCTACTCAAGGTCAGATTGGGTCAGCTTTTCCTTTTCAAAAGAGTAATGTTGCTCTTACTTGCTCTTTGAGACATATTTCTGCATCCTGCTCAGCTTTGTTTTCTATTTCCTTAGTTTTTAGGCTCTGGCAGCTTTAGGCTTTCCCCCTGAAATAGCCTATTCTTTAGAGAGTAGCGTTAGTTTAGTCCCCTGTGTCTGCAGGTGTCAGCCCATGTGTCTTGCTGGGTTTTTAATTCTTTGTGACTGATTTTGAGGTAGCCCATCTCAAAACCTGAACTCCCCGCCCCCCCACTGTTTGATTAGTTACAGCCATTCTTCCTTTCCTGTTTGGGGGAAATACCCCTTTGTGTGCACTTGGACTTCTTTCTGCCTGCCTCATGGGAAAAGCAGGCGAAGGCGATTCTCTTATTTTCTTCCTTTCCCTTAACAGTAGTGTCAGTTGCCTCTTATGTGGGACCTTTGAATTTGCCCTTCTGGGGAGAAGTTGTTTTTATGCCTATTCTCCCATGACTGACAGCATTCATTCAGGGGACGTTTACTGAGCTTTTGTGATGTACAAGGAGCTGTAGGGGGTGATGTGAGAGTTTGGACCATATTGGATCTTGTTAGCCTTTTATAGTAATGACATTTCAGTGTAAATCTTTTTTTTTTTTTTGAGACAGTCTCGCTGTGTCGCCCAGGCTGGAGTCCAGTGGTGCGATCTCGGCTGACTGCAACGTCTGGCTCCCAGGTTCAACTGATTCTCCTGCCTCAGCCTCCCGAGTAGCTGGGATTACAGGAGTGCATCACCACGCCCAGCTTTTTTTTTTGTATTTTTAGTAGAGGCTAGGTTTCACCATCTTGGCCAGGCTGGTCTTGAATTCCTGGCCTCCAGGGATCCTCCTGCCTCGGCCTCCCAAAGTACTGGGATTACAGGCGTGAGCCACCATGCCTGGCCTTCAGTATATCTTATACTTGTCTTTTATATAGTCTTATAAGGAATATTTTCCCCAAATTTTAAGTTTTTGGATTGTTAACTTACAAAGATACAGTGTAATACTGTGCTATCATGTTGAACCTTTTTTTCTCCTCTCAGCAGGAGTGGGGTGGTGAAGAGGGTGGTAGGGTGGACTGGGAGAGTCATTTAGCAGCTTTCTCCCAGACTGTATGCAGAGAGAGAGAGAGAGAGAGAGAGTGAGAGTGTGTGTGTGTGTGTGTGTGTGTGTGTTTGTTTAGAAGAAAGTAAAGTCAGCCTTCTTAATCTGATTGTGTAGGTGGAACTTTTAGGTCAATTAGATACATGATTGGTTGGAATGCTTATTTAACATTTGAACAGCAGCATTACACTAGGTGTTCTATAGAACATAGGATCAAATGTATTTTTTGTATATGGAAGTGATATAAAAATGTTTTTCCTCTTCTGACTAACTGTCACGGTTCATATGATCAGATAGTAAGAACTGTATGAGCTGCTGTTACATTTTCACTGCCACGAAGTATTATATCCAAATTTAATACCTAATTGATGATCATTTTTAGGCTAGGTATCTGATGTAATTATCACCGCTTTTGTTGATGAAGTGACTTTTAATTTATGCTTTTTAATGGTATTATTATTTTTGTAGATTGCCTCAAATTGTGGGTACAGGCTAGGTATCAATAATGATAATATTAAAAATTATCAATAATTTGAAATGCCCTTTTTCTTTTCTTCCTTTATTAAATTAGATTTCCCACCTCCACAATGTGTGTAGAAACCAATTCTGCTAGTATTTCACTCTTGTGAAAAGTCTTGTGTGAGATTTGTAGTATGTGGTTTGGCAGTGTCCTTTGGTCATGTGAGTATGTGACTGAGTGTATTTTGGGTTTAGAAGCGATGTGTGTTTCTTTTGCATTTCCATTATATAGATCATTTTTGAAGATGTTCTGTATCTTGTAGAATCATGTACCATGTCCTTTTTTCTTTAATGCTCTAGGTGACTCAAATCTGACCTCCCTTTCTTTTCTTCTGCCTTTCCTTTTACTTTTTGTCCTTTCTCACCTAGAGAGTTTTCTTCACTGCCCTGTCATTATTATAAAAAAGTAGTTGTAGATGTGCTGTATTTGTAGCCTTTTAGTAGAAAAGGGCTGCCCACCATCCCTTTTGTCCTAGAGCACAAAGCATTGTATTTTCTTGTTTCCCCAAGAATAGGTAGATGGAATGAAATTTCAGCCACAAGGCAGGTGGGATTAGTGTTTGTAACTAGATAGCATCTCTAGATAAAACACTGGGTCCTCCTGCTTTGGGCCTCCCCATGTAGGATTTTGAAAATTTGTTTTTGCTGCATTTAGCCAGCTTCTTTCTCTTTCTTTGGCTTGATACGATAAATTTCTTTAAGCACAGCCAAGCACATTATTTCATTTGGAACCTTCATTTACAAGGAAGTGTGGGGGCCTCTCCTAATGTTCCTTTGCCTGTTATATATAGTACTGTCTTTAGTTTTTGGTGTGTTTGAGAGTGAGAGTGAGAAGCGTTCTTGCTCTACTACTTTGTCTGTGTAACTTGAATAAGAGTGTATAGTCATTCACTATTTTTTAGACAGTGTATAATCTTTCTTTTTATTTTTCTTGAATACCTAATCAGGCTTGAGAGGGAGGTTGATCAGACTAGCATATCCTTTTATTTTGTGCCATCCTTGGATGTAGTGTCCCCTTAGTCCTGTGATTAAGCCATGTTCCTCTTCTGTCATCAGAGAGTGGGACTTATAAACATATAGATGGTCTGCTTTCCCTTGATAATTGTCATGCATTTGTAAGGAAAGTGTTTCTTTTTTTTTTGAGACTGAGTCTCGCTCTGTTGCCCCAGGCTGGAGTTCAGTGGTGCGATCTTGGCTCACTGCAACCTCTACCTCCTGGGTTCAAGCGATTCTTGTGTCTCAGCCTCCTGAGTAGCTGGGATTACAGGCACTGGCCACCATGTCTGGCAAATTTTTGTAATCTTGGTAGAGATGGAGTTTCACCATGTTTGCTAGGCTGGTCTTGAACTCCTGACCTCAAGTGATCTGTGCACCTTGGCCTCCCAAAGTGCTGGGATTACAGGCATGAGCCACTGCACCCGGCCGAAAGCGTTTCTTCTCATATATTGGCAATGGAGAGCAGTTCCTGATTTTTCACATGATAGGACAAGGTAAAGGGTGTTTTTTTTTTTTTTTTTCCCCCCCATCAGTATGCTTACTGTATATTTCTAAGGTTGTATTGCATCCTTCTGCTTTGAATGACATTGCTTGTAGAAGGTCATGGGCCTCCTTGTGTAAAGACTGGTACTGTTTCCTGAGCATTTTTTTTTTACCTCATTACCCCGGACTTACAGAGAAATATTAGGTACCCCACTGCAAAGAGAGGCCAAGGGTCACACATTATTTCCCCTTTTGCTCTTTTTTGGAGGATTGTTCATTTACTTTGAACTGATTGACATGACATAGGATGGAATGACTAGAGGTGTTTTTTTTTTAATGGTTCTTCCATATTCACCCCCAGTGTTTTGCTCTTTCCTGACATAGTTGCTTGTTCTCTTGTACATGAATCCTTTTGCAGTCCCTTTCTTGTTTTTGTTTTTCAAAATTAGCCAGGCCGTTGAAGTCATGTAACATGTCCTTTCCTGAGAATATTAGCAGACAGTAACTTTGAGGGAGTTCTGCTTCTTTGGGGCTGTATTCATCCCTCTGCTCTCTATAGTCTTGTAGTTTCATGTGTACAAAGTGACGTTTCTTGAAAGAAGAGTTTGGGGCTGTGTTCTTAACAGTTTTATTTATTTATTTATTTATTTATTTATTTATTTATTTATTTAGAGACGGAGTCTCACTCTGTTGCCCGGGCTGGAGTGCAGTGGTGCAATCTCAGCTCACTGCACTGCAACCTCTGCTTCCCAGGTTCAAGCCATTCTCCTGCCTCAGCCTCCTGAGTAGCTGGGATTACAGGTGCAAATCACCATGCCCGGCTAATTAACAGTTTTAAACATGTTAATACGTGGAGACTAAGTGGCGTAGCTCTCATTCCTAACTTCATTTTTTTATACCATCTAAAATACATCCCGAACTCTTATATATCTCCCCTCCCCTCAAATCTCAAAACAGCAGTCAAAACAACAGAATCCCCCCAAAAGCAAAACTTTATGAAGCCCAGCTCTGATTGTTCCTGCTGTGCAGTTGAGTCACTAGGTTTGGACAGGTGTATAGCAGATAACTTTTGAATGTATAATAGTCTCAATATGGTTGATGTGTGACTTTTGGGACATAGAACATTCATTCAGTCAACAGACCATGCAGTATCTCTTCCATTTTTTTCCCTTATCAGTTACTACAAGGTTAGATTATGTATTCAGTCACTTAAAAACACTTACAAAGTGGATTTTCCCCCCCTTTATTCCCATCTAACCATTGGAATAAATGTTGATGATAGTAAATTACCATGTCCCTACTTTTGTGTTCAACATCTCTAAGAACCTGGGGAGCTAACTTCCAATAATGGCCGTACAGCCAGTCATGACTCTTTCCATGTAGCCTGTGCATTTTGCAGTGATGATTTATACTTTCAGCTAAATTTAGTGTCTATAAGAAGGTATACATCAGATGTTTAGTCAGTTTAATCTTTAATTTTACAGTGTATATTCAACAAGATGTATTTGTGTGTTATATTAGGATGATGTGCAGATACAACCAGAGGTATTCTTTCAACTTAAAAACAGAGAGAGAGAAAGCCTTTCTTTGTACAAGTTTTGAAGGAAAGGTACTGTCTATGTTTTCTTCGCTGGGGTTGATTTAGATTGCCAGGAGTCATTTCTGAGGGTATATGAATACAATCAAGAATTCATCTTTTTAAAACTTAGATTTGGTTTTTAATCCTTTTCTGTAAAGTCATTTCTGAGGATGTATGTGCCCCATTGCTTTTCTGGGCACTTGGATACCAAATCATTTGAGAGTGATAATAAGAAATTGGTACAAAGTGTGAAATTATCAGAGCGAGAGAGAAAAAAGATGCTATAGTGGAAAAAATTACTCATTTATGATTAAAAATAATCTCAAAGTGATGATTGGAAGTATAAATTCAGATATTTGAAGAGAAATGGGATGTTGATAGGGTTGTCACATTGAATCCACACATGTAGACATACAAAGAATGCTCCTCGAAATGGGGACACTTAATGGACAAATAAGTTGATTGGATTGGTTTTAAGAAAAATGTTAAGTTTGTCTTTTTAAAAAGTAATTGAAGTGAAATAACCCTTCGTAGTGAAGAAAATATAAACTTGGATGGAAGTTCAGCAGAATGGAATATTTAACAAGATTCAAGATAAGGATTTTTTTATTGTGAATCCACAAGGGGGTAGTGATGTTCTATCAAAGATATTTGTGGTGGCAATGTGAGATGATCTCTTAACATTTTAGATTTACTGATAAAACTGGCATGTTTGCATTTTAACTTAATAAGATCTTCTTTTTAAAATGTTTGTTGGCAAAATTGTTTGTTGCTTAAATTAAAAAAAAATTTTGGGTGAATGGCTACTTTAAGCCATGTGAATGGTAAAGAAGAGAGAATGTCCCGATAGTTTTGTGCTTTGGAGAGGTTACCAAGGATGTGAGGGTCACTGTTATTTTCTAAGAATGTAATAATCTTAAATTCCCTGGGAAACATTAGAAATCTAGGAATCAGTTACTTAAGTATCCTGAATACAAGGATTTTAGTAAATTGTGTCTAAACTTTACAGAAGTTTGTATTATTTGTTGTATTTTCAGTCCTGCTGAGAAATGAAAAATATGAACAATCCATGCCACTAGCCACTTTTAATAGTTCTAAGTAAATCAAATTTTTATAATCTTTATTTTTTATTATTTTATATTACATCATTAGACAAAGGCTTTTTTTTTAGTTTTTCTTTTCTCCCTCACAAAAAAAATTCTGGGAGCTTTCTTTTGGTTACTGAGTTCTACTCTATATTATTCAGAGTTACTTCAAATCAGGTGTGATATGGCTGTGCTAGGTGGTTTTCAGTGGAGAAATAAAACCTGCCTAGCTGTATTATGCACTGTTTTTTGAAAGTTATGCCACGTAGTGGGAGAAAGATTTAAAGTTGGGAGGGGGGACTATGTCCTACTTATTTAGAGACACAACTAATCATCACTGTAAAAAATGTTACTTCTTTTAAATTTTATTTTATCTTTAATTATTTTTTAATTTTTTTATGTTTTTTGAGACTGAGTCTTGCTCAGTCACCAGGCTGGAGTGCAGTGGGGCGATCATGGCTCACTGCAACCTCCACTTCCTGAGTTCAAGAGATTCCCTTGCCTCAGCCTCCCGAGCAGCTGGGACTGCAGGCACGCCACCACGCCTGAATAATTTTTTGTATTTTAGTAGAGACATGATTTCACCGTCTTGGCCAGGATGGTCTTGATCTCCTGTTCTTGCAGTCCGCCCGCCTTGGCCTCAAAGTGCTGAGATTATAGGTGTGAGCCACCATGCCTGGCCTTACCATATTATTATTATTTTAGAGACAGGGTCTTGCTCTATTGCCCAGACTGGAATGCAGTGGTGTGATCCATAGTTCACTGCAGCGTTGGTCTCCTTTGCTGAAGTGATCCTCCTCCCTCAGCCTCCTGAGCAGCTGGGACTACAGGTGTGCACCACCTTGCCTTCTTTTTCTTTTTCTTTTTTTTTTTTTTTTTTTTGGTAGAGATGGGGTCTCGCTGTGTTGCCTAGGCTGGTCTTGAACTCCTGGTCTCAAGCAGTCCATCCACCTCAGCCTCCCAAAGTGCTGCGATTTACAGGTGTGAGCTACCATGCCCTGCCTAAAAATATTATTTCTAACAGTAACACAAAATAGTTCTGTGGTTTAGAGGTTATGATAGTTTGTGCCATATATATTGTATATTTTTCATTTTTGGTTCATGGAAAAGGTTGTTAATTGAGCTTTTCTCTTTTTTTCTCCCTTCTCTTATTCTGAGCAAGGAAGGACTTTTTCTTTTATTTCCTTTACCAAATGACTTTGGTGTTTTAACATTCCAGAAGATACACCGTTTTTCATATGCTACTCTAAACTCTACTGGGAACTGAACTATGACGTCAGCACTTTCATTCATGAATTTGACTCTTCTGAATCTCTTTCCTGTTTTGTATTCTTGAGCTGACTTCTGGCACATGCACAAATCAGTTTACTGTTAGTCAGCCCATAAATCACTGATAAAAGGTAAAACAAAAGATAAGATACTGAAGTTATTTTGATAGTGCTGTAGTTCTCATGCTGATTTGCATCAGTACAGTTTGGATAAGGTTTCTGGCTAAACAGATTGAAACCTAAAAAGTCAATTTAATTATCTCATGATTCTGTGACTTGAACTGTGTTGTGAAAATATTGACAAAATATTTTTGTTCTTACAGGAAGTTCAGAGTGCTATGCTATGGCTCTGTTATAAAGTAGCATTTCTTTATGGCTTTGTTATTAAGTAGCATTTCTTTTTTTTTTTGGAAACGTCGTCTCACTGTGTCACTCAGGCTGGAGTGCAATGGCACGATCTCTCTTGGCTCACTGCAGCCTTGACTTCCTGAGCTCAGGTGATCCTCCTGCCTCAGCCTCCTGAGTAGCTAGGACTGCAGGCATGTGCCACCATGACTGGCTAATTTTTGTATTTTTTTGTAGAGATGGGGTTTTGCTGTGTTGCCTAGGCTGGTCTCTGACTTGTGAAGGCAAGTGATCTACCCACCTTGGCCTCCCAAAGTGCTAGGATCACAGCGTGAGCCACTGTGCCTGGCCTAAAGTAGCATTTCTTGTATAATTTGACTAAATTGGAATATTATATAATACTTTATTTTGGAGAGGTTAGGCCTAGAATTAAATTATGTTTTATTCAAATTACCTTTGGAATGGATTTAGATTTTTTTGGAGCATTTTGTTGCCCTTCACATATTTTAAATAACTTCATTGTTTGATACTTTTATTTTAATATATTATGATTGTGATGGAACTAGCTGAGCATCCCTTGCATTGGAGTTAGGGTGCATCTCCCCCGGATTGTGCACTCATGTAGCTCTGGACTCCAGTTTCTCCTCTAGGGAGGTCACTGCTTGCAGTTTAGTACTGCATTAGAGCACTTCTTGAAGAAATCTTACTTGGAGTTTTCTTTTGCAGGTCAAGTTTGAGGCTAAGCCTCCAGCCTATGATATCTTTCAAGCTTGCTGTAGTTGTTGAATGGTGAGCTGTAACAAAGTTCATTTTTGGCTGGGTGTGGTGGCTCACGCCTGTAATCCCAGCACTTTGGGAGGCTGAGGTGGATGGATCACTTGAGGTCAGGAATTCAAGACCAGCCTGGCCAACATGGTGAAACCCTGTCTCTACTAAAAATAAAAAAAATTAGCCAGGCGTGGTGGTGAGTGCCTGTAATCCAAGCTACTCCGGAGGCTGATGCAGGAGAATTGCTTAAACCTAGGAGGCGGAAGTTGCAGTGAGCTGATGTCACACCACTGCACTCTACCCTGGTTGACAGAGCGAGACTCCATCTCAAAAAAAAAGTTCATTTTCTCTGCTTTTGTTGAGTGTTTGCTGACTTTCTGGATACACAATTGCCAATAAATATTTAGAAATAAAACATATTTAGGAATCATCATTTTAGCTAAGTAAGAATTCATGATTAGAATTGATGATTCAAGCTGCAACCACTTTGACTGCTACCCAGTCTTACTCTTGAGATCACTTTTTTGTCTGAGATCGTCTTGCTTTGTCACTCAGGCTGGAGTGCAGTGATGTGGTCTTGGCTCATTGCAGCCTCCACTTCTAGGGCCTGAGCAATCCTCCTGCCTCAGTCCCTCAAATAGCTTAGACTATAGGTACGCGTCACCATACCAGGTTGATTTTTGTATTTTTCGTAGAGACACGGTTTTGCTGTGTTGCCCAGGCTGGTCTCAAGCTCCGGGGCTCAGGTGATCCTCCTGCATTGGCCTCCCAAAGTGCTCGATGACAAGCGTGAACCACCATGTCCAGTCGAGATGACTTTTCATTTTTTATTATTTATTTATTTATTTTTGGGATGGAGTCTTCCTCTGTCACCCAGGCTGGAGTGCAGTGGTATGATCTTGGCTCATACAACCTCTGCCTCCAATGTTCAAGCAATTCTCCTACCTCAGTCTCCTGAGTAGCTGGAATTACAGGCAGGCACCACCACGCTTGGCTCATTTTTGTCTTTTTAGTCGAGACAGGGTTTCACCATGTTGGCTGGACTGGTCTTGAACTCCTGACCTCATATTATCTGCCTTCCTCGGCCTCCCAAAGTGCTGGGATTATAGGCTCAAGCCATTCCGCCTGGCCTAAGATGACTTTTTAAATGCTGTAACAACTCACAGGTCCTGTGTCCTCTCATTCTTAAGTGAAACTAGAGCTTTGTGTTCCATTAGATTAAACTAAGTTGTCTAATAGGTAACAGAAGAGTGGTCTGTTAGCTGACTTTCTCTTTTCAGTAGATTTGCTGAGCAAAAGGAAATAAAAGCAAGTATACTGTGAATAAACATTTATATGACATTATTTTCCCTAGTAACTAAATAATTTACATATTATTTAAGTATGATTTCTATAAAAGAATTTATTTGCAAGTGATAATGAAGAAAGGAATATTTAAGGTCGAGGGGCTCTGTAAAAACTCCCTAATTTTCTTTCTTTTTTTTTTGGAGATGGAGTCTTGCTCTGTTGCCCATGCTGGAGTGCAGTGGCACCATCTTGGTTCACTGCAACTTCCACCTCCTGGGTTCAAGCGATTCTTCTGCCTTAGCCTCCTGAGTAGCTGGAATTACAGGTGGGCACCACCAGGCCCGGCTAATTTTTTTTTTTGTAGTTTTAGTAGAGATGGGGTTTCACCTTGTTGGTCAGGCTGGTCTCGAACTCCTGACCTCATGATCTACCTGCCTCTGCCTCCCAAAGTGCTGGGATTACAGGTGTGAGCCACTGTGCTGAGCCAAAACTCCCCAATTTTCAAAGCCGTGTGCCACTGTAGGATTTATGAAAAGTTGTGGGCTGTTATTATTCTAAAATGTCTGGAATACTGGCTGTAGCATCAGCATTATCATTTTTATGTAACCCTGAACCAATCAGTGATTGGTTAGTCCTCTAACCGTGACGGCTTTACGTTTCCTAGACAGCTTTTATAACAAGCCCTCTTTGATTTCCAGCTTGTACGCTTTCCTTTTTACTATTTGTTAATTATTTATTTATTTTACTTATTTATTATTAATTCAAAAAAATCTTTTAGAGACAGAGTCTTGTTCTGTCACCCAAGCTAGAGTGCCATCAGAGCTCAACTGCAACCTTGAACTCCTGGGTTCAAGTGATCCTCCTGCTTCAGCCTCCTGAGTAGTGAGGACTATGGGCATGTGCCACCACACCTAGCTAATTCTTTCTTAATTTTGTAGAGAAAGGGTCTTGCTGTGTTGCACAGGCTACTCCTGGCCTCAATCAGTCATCCTGTCTCAGCCTCCCAAAGTTCCGGACTTACAGGCATGAGCCACTGCGCCTGGCTTGTACTCTTTTCTTTGACTAGGTAGGAATGCTGGTGAGCAGGACTCAAAGATCCCAGCAGAGCTGTATCCTATACTGTCCTTGCTGCCACTTAGGTGGGCCAGAGCCAGAAGCCTTTCTCTGCTTGGCCTCCTCACCTTCTATTACCAGATAGTATTTCTGCACTCATCACTCTTGATTCCAGCACAGCTTTTCCTCATCTTGCTTTTCTCAGACCGCAGCTCTTATATAATGAGATAATTGGTAGTCATTTTGAGGGGATTCATGTATTGGGTAAAGGGTTATCCTAGTGATGACCTCTAAAGTTCCTTCCCATTAATAATAATTTCTATTAATAATAGCAGTAACTAGTGACAAAATAGAAGAGTTGCAACAATATACTGTAATAAAAGTTGTGTGAATGCGGTCTGTCTTTCTCAGATTATCTTAACTGTTCCATACCCACCTATTTTTGGACCTTAGTTGACCGCTCGTAACTGAAACCACAGATAAGGGGGGAACTACTGCGTGAGGAAATAAAGTTGGAGATATGGAATTTCACTTCAGGGTTTGCTTTCCTGTTACTCAGCTCTTCTGTAGAACTATATCTTTTTCTTTGCTCCAGGACAAGAATATGTTGACTCAAGACATATGGGGGGATTTGAACTGCAGACACTCAGATGTCTCCTTTCTGAGGTGCACAGAGGGCTTAATTTTTTTAGGTCTGTCTGTTTAATATACTGTGTTTACTTTAAAAAATGTAGGCCAGGTGTGGTGACTCACGCCTGTAATCTCAGCACTTTGGAAGGCTGAGGTGGGAGGACTGCTTTAGCCCGGGAGTTCGAGACCAGCCTGGGAACGTAGTGAGACCTTGTCTCTGCTAAAAATAGAAAAAATTAGCCAGATGTGGTGGTGCGTGTCTGTGATCCCAGCTGCCTGGGAGGCTGAGGTTGGGGGATTGCTTGAGCCCTTGAGGTCAAGGCTGCAGTGAGCTGTGATCGTGCCACTGCATTCCAGTCTGGATGACAGAGTGAGACTCTGTCTCAAACAAAATGTAAAAAGATTTAAAATTATTTTAAAAGATGTACAACACCAAAGTATTCATAGTTATTCTCCATGACAGGTCTGAGGTCTTCATTCAGATATAGATGAGGGTTCAGTGTTTTGAAGTTTTGGAAAATAGACTTAAATAATATATGATTACAGATGAAAAAATATTTGCTTACAATGAATTACTTAAATTTTGGAAGTTGAAAAAGTATTTGCTAACCTCAGACTTTTTGTGTTTAAGGTAGTATTTATATTCATTTAGTTGTACTTTATATTCATTTAGTTGTAGTTTTGTATTTATATTCATTTAGTTGTGCTTTCTGGAGTGGATTAATATAACCATTATTAAAATCTATTGATTACCAGTAATTCAGTAAATGAAGACTCTTCCTGTTTAGAACCTCATGTGGATTGGGGAGTTGCTGTGGGCCCACTGTCATCGATTATATCGGATCTTCACTTGGACCTACACCCTGGGCCACTATAGGCTTGGCATTTGAGAGGCCATGAACCTAATTCATTTTTGGAAGTTTCTTTTATTTTTAAAGATACTGAGGGGCAAGTTAAAGTTCCTGGTGTTCGTGTAAACATTCCCTGCCTTATCCCTTCCATCTCAGTCATTATGAAATGTACTGGTTGAATCATTTGCTTTCACAAAGCTTTGATGGAAGTTTCTCATTTGGTTTTATTGATAGAGGCTGTTGTGCTAAAAAGAAAGCTATAACAAGTTAGAAAGGTGGCGAGTGGGTACTTAACATTTTTGAAGTACCTGTCTTTCTTCCTAGGGGTCCTTCAGAAATTGATCATAGATTACTTGACCAAATTCAAGGCCCAGAGGTTTATTCCAAGCATTCTGGGAGGGAAGGAACATCAGGCTTTCTGTACTGAATCTGATTATTCTAAATATGACCCATGGTAGCTTGTATGAGTGTCTTCTGATGTAAATATGGTGATAGTGGCGACCTCTCTAACTGGGCTAAATATCTTTGACAGTTTTTATCTGTCCTCTCCAAGTATTTTTAGTCTCCTTAGCTTCTGTGTCTGTGTCTGGAGGAACTGAGGATGGATTTAGCTGCTCTGGTGCTGCTCCAAGTTGTTGTGGGTGCTCTTGGCTACCTTCATCACTGTCCTGCCCCAGTCTCGCCACTGATGAGGCTCCTGGCCCTTGTCATTTGATGAGAACATAAACGCTTGTTTAGTAAAAGTAAAGGCTGGGCGTGGTGGCTCACGCCTGTAATCCCAGCACTTTAGGAGGCCAAGTTGGGTGGATTGCCTGAGGTCAGGAGTTCGAGACCAGCCTGACCAACACCACGAGACCCCGTCTCTACTAAAAATACAAAATTAGCTGGGCATGGTGGCGCGCACCTGTAGTCCCAGCTACTCAGGAGGCTGAGGCAGGAGAATCGCTTGAACCTGGGAGGCAGAGGTTGTAGTGAGCCGAGATTGTGCCATTGCACTCCAGCTTGGGCAACAAGAGTGAAACTCCATCTCAAAAAATATATATAAAATAAAAAAGTGATGATTTTCAGAGTGCTTTGAAAAATAAGCTATGGCTAGTGGTGATACACAATGAGAATGTCCTTAATTTCACCAAATCGTATGCTCAAAAAGGGTTAAAGTGGTAAATGTTACCACAATTAAAAAAAGAAAAACTCAAATGTGTTTGAAGCTTACTGAGAAAACTAGTTACAAGGTCCTAGCAGTAAATATATGGCAATATTTTTATGACCCCCAAGGTGGGAGGCTGTGCTTTAAATAAACTGTCAGAATCACACATTAAAAAAACAAGTAAGTGATGATAATCAGGTCCTGTGGTTCATTTATACAGAAAGTGATATTTAGTTGAGATTTCAATATTTGCAGTATTTATATTTGTAAAGAGGATTGGCTAGCTCATTCAGAACAGTCTGAGGTGCCTAATAAACACTAGGAAACAGGTTGTTTGGGGTTGATGTCAGGGAAGGTAAGCAGGCCCTGCTATTTAGAGCACTTTTGATTGCAAGTCCTACAAGCCACATGGGTTAGGCCAAGTGAAGGCAGTTTTAGTTTAAGAAGAGCAGAAGCAACCTTAGCCTCCCAGGATAGAAACTGAAGTGCAGCTGGGTGGTGCGAACAGGATCCGGAGAGTCTGGAGTACATGTCTTCTCTGGAGCTGGGCTTTCTCCATTCACATGTAGCTTCCTTGCTTAAATTGAGTGTAGTGGCCTTGGTCATGGCTCCTGCATGTTCTGACTCTAGTTCCAGTGCTCACCATCATCTTGACTCCCATTTGTATGACTCAGTACAAAAATACTCAAGACTGGGAATTGGACTGACTCCTATCAGCCAGTTGCTTTGTTTCCTTAGGCCAAGTGTTCATCCCACTCCAGTCAACTATGAAAGCAGGTTGGTTAGATCCAGCAGCCTGCTGATCATTTAGAGGGTCTTAGAGTGGGAGGAGATTGTGTGAGAAGCTGGTTATCGTAGCAGGGGATCCGGGTACCTCAACCTCTGTCTCCATCAAACAGTGTAAAAGAGTATTGACTCCTAAAGGAGTGTCTTATGTTCAGGTGCTACAGTGATTAAACGTTTTTCAGAGAAAGTGTTCAGTGTAGCTGCAGATAGGAGGCTGGCTGTGTATGGAGTAAGTTAATGGTAGGTGTAGTAACTGTCCCAAAGTTTTTTCTTTGTCTCTATGTGTCTCTCTCTTCCCCCCCTCCCACCCAGACAGGGTCTTATTCTCTCGCCCAGGCTGGAGTGCAGTGGTGCGATTCCAGCACACTGAAGCCTTGACAGCCTGGGCTCACGTGATCCTCCCACCTTAGCCCCCCACAAGCTGAGGACTTAGCTGGAGCTACAGGCATATGCCACCACACTTGGCTAATTTTTATGTTTTTAGGTAGAGATGGGGTTTCGTTATGTTGCCTAGGCTGATCTTGAACTCCTGACCTCAAGCAATCCACCTGCCTCAGTCTCACAAAGGGCTGGGATTACAGGCGTGAGCCACCACGCCTGGCCCCAAAACTTTTTCTTTGAACAGTGGAGAGTCAGACCTGGAATGCTGTGGTCTGTGCAATCTTTGCCCTGGGTGTTCTCAGGTAGAATCAGGCAGTTTGGGTGATGTCAGTATCATTTGAGGTCTTCCACAGTTCAGATATTTGGGTGGGCTTCCCCACTTTTCCCCTTGTTTTGGATCAGTAAACATAAAAGGTTGGAGATGTAGTAAGAAAGGGTAAGCCTTCAGAATGGGTAGTGGGGAAGAAAACAGAGAACAGCCTCTCTTTAAGCATATGTGGCGCCTGTATGCACAGTCCTTCTGCTTTTCCTTAGTATATCCTTCCTGCCTGTGATCTGTTGTTGTTCTTGATTTTTCATGGTAGAAGGAGGAAACAAAATTATAGAAGACAGGTGGAAGACTATAAAAGAATAGTAGTTTGGAGGTAACTATGTAAAGGGCTAATAGCCTGCACACCATTGAATTCTCTGAATTTACAGCTGTTTAGTAATTGATGTTTCATGGTGATGACCTTGAGTATATTTAGAAAAGCAATACTAAGTATGTTCTGCTAAACAAAAGAGGAAAGTATATAAAATGTTTTTAAAGAAACAACCTTCACAGTAGTTTTTGTAGTTAAAGGGATTCGATTCTTTTTAAAATTAGTTCATTTCTTTTTAAAGATGGTCTCACTCTGTCATCCAGGCTGGAATGCAGAGATGTGAACATAGCTCACTGGAACTTTGAATTCCTGGTCTCAAGTGATCCTCATGCCTCAGACTCCCAAGTAGTTAGGAGTACAGGCATGTATCACCATGCCCAGCTAATTAAAAAAAAATATATTTTTGGTCGGGCACTGTGGCTCATGTCTGTAATCCCAGCACTTTAGGAGGCCGAGTGGGTGGATTGCCTGAGGTTGGGAGTTTGAGACCAGCCTGGCCAACATGGTGAAATCCCATCTCTACTAAAAAAAAACAAAACAAAAAAACAAATTAGCTGGGCATGGTGGCGGGCACCAGTAATCCCAGCTACCCAGGAGGCTGAGGCAGGAGAATCGCTTGAACCCAGGAGGTGGAGGTTGCAGTGATCTGAGATTGTGCCATTGTACTCCAGCCTGGGCAACAAGAGCAAAACTCTGTCTCTACAAAAAAAAAAAAATTTTTTTTGTAGAGACAGACTCTCAGTATGTTGCCTGTGCTGGTCTCAAACTTACAGCCTCAAGTGATCCTCCAGCCTTGGCCTCCCAAAGTGCTGGGATTACAGGTATGAGCCACTGTGCCCAGCCTGATTTGTTTCTTAGTAATAGCTTAAGAAATAATTCATACTCTAAAAGTCACCCTTTTAAAATATATAATTAAGTGGGTTTTCTTTTGTAAATTTACATGTTTATGCAACTGTCCCCACTCTCTAATTCCACATTTTCATCACTCCAAAAAGAAAATCTGTACCCGCTAGCAGCCACTCCTTATTGCCTTCTCCTCCCAGCCCTAGTCAATTACTAATCTACTTTCTTTCTTTATAGATCTTTATACCTAGTCTGAACATTTCATATAAATGGAATCATATAGTGTTTGTCCTTTTGTGACTTGACTGGCTTATCTCCCTTAGCATAATGTTTTCAAGGCTCATCTATCTTGTATGTAGCATGTATCATTACATCATTTCTTTTTTAAAAATTTTAATTTTTAATTTAATATAATAGAGATGGGGGTCTCGCCCTGTTTCCTAGGCTGGTCTTGAACTGGGCTCAAGTGCTGCCTCGGCCTCCCAAAGTGCTGGGATTACAGATGTAAGCCACCACACCTGATCACTTCATTCCTTTTATTTTTGAATAATCCTCTGTTGTATGGATATATACCACATTTTAAAAATCCATTCACTAGTTAATGAACATTTGAATTACTCCACTTTTTGGCTGTTACGAAAAATGCTGCTGTGAACATGAGTGTACAGGTTTTTACGTGGACATGTTTGCATTTCTCTTGGAAAGGTACCTAGGAGTGGAATTGTGGTATTATATGTTAACTCTAACTTTTTGAGGAAGTGTTTTCAAACTTCCAAAGTGGCTAGATCAAATTACATTCCCACCAGCAAGCATGAGAGTTGTAATTTCTCCACATTTTTGCAAACACTTGTTATTGTCCATCTTTTGATTATAACCGTTCTTGTAGATGGGAAGTGGTACATTATTGTGGTTTTGATTTGCATTTCCCTAGTGACTAATGATGTTGAGCATCTGCTTATGTGGTTATTAGCCATTTGTACGTCTGCTTTGGCAAATGTCTATTCAAATCTTCTTCCTTTTTTTTTTTTTTTTTTTTGAGACCGAATTTCGTTCTTGTGCAATAGCGTGATCTTGGCCTCACTGCAACCTCTGCCTCCCCGGATCATGCAATTCTCCTGCCTCAGCCTCCTGAATAGCTGGGATTATAGGCATGTGCCACCACGCCCAGCTAATTTTTTGTATTTTTAGTAGAAACAGGGTTTTACCATGTTAGCCAGGCTGGTCTTGAACTCCTGACCTCAGGTGATCCGCCTGCCTCGGCCTCCCAAAGTTCTGGGATTACAGGTGTAAGCCACCATGCCTGGCCATCTGTAGTTAATTTTTTTTTATAGGGTGTCAGGTAGGCTTTCAGCTTCATTCTTTTGCGTGTGGATATTCAGTTGTCCTTGCCCATTTGTTGAAAAGACCATTCTTTCCTCATTGAAGTGTCTTGGCACTCTTTTTGAAAATCAACTGACTATAAATTTGTGGGGTTATTTTTGGAGTCTTAATTCTGTTCCATTGATCTATGTGTCTATCTCTATGCCATCACCACAGTGTCTTGATTCTGTAGCTTTGTAGTAAGTTTTGAAATTGGGAACTGTCAGTCCTTCAACTCTGTTCTTCTTTTTCAAGATTGTTTTGGCTGTGCTAGGTCCCTTGTATTTCCGTATGAATATTAGGATCAGCTTGTTAGTTTCCACAAAAGAGGCAACTGGATATGGGGATTATATTCAATGTATGGATCTATTTGGGGAGTTTAAATTTATTTTATGGATTTGCTGTATGCTTAGGAACTCCTGGCTAACTCAGACACCTAAGCATCTTGCCTTAAACATATACAATTTTGGCTGGATGCGGTGGCTCACACCTGTAGTCCCAGCACTTTGGGAGGCCAAGGTGGGTGGTTCTGAAGGTCGGGAGATTGAGACCATCCTGGCCAACATGGTGACACCCAGTCTCTACTAAAAATGCAAAAAAGAAATTAGGCTGGGCACAGTGGCTCAAGCCTGTAATAGCACTTTGGGAGGCCAAGATGGGGAGATCATCTGAGGTCAGGAGTTCAAGACCAGCCTGGCTAACGTGGAGAAACCCCATTTCTACTAAAAATACAAAGAAAGTAGCTGGGTGTGGTGGTGCGCACCTGTAATCCCAGCTACTCGGGAGGCTGAGGGGCAGGAGAATTGCTTGAACCCAGCAGTTGGAGGTTACAGTGAGCTGAGATCATGCCACTGCACTCTGGCTTGGGCAACAGGAGCAAAACTCCGTCTCAAAAAAACAAAACAAACAAACAAAAAAACCAAAAAAGAAATTAGCTGGACTTGGTGGCATGTGCCAGTAATCACAGCTACTTGGGAGGCCGAGGCAGGAGAATCGCTTGAACCAGGGAGTAGGAGGTTGCAGTGAGCTGAGGTCGTACCACTGCACTCCAGCCTGGCAACAGAGCAAGACCTATCTAAAAAAAAAAAATACAATTTTGTTTTAATTTATTAATGTAGTAGTAGGCTGCCTTGGTCAAATACTATAATTCACTGTTAGACTGGAATTGGACTTTTCATGTTCCAAGAGAGCAAACAGCTCTTCCACATAGCCTGTAGGCTGGCTTCCTGTAGTAATTTTTTTTTGATGTGAAAGTTTGCTGATGCCTTGCATGTTTTAAAAATAATGTGGTATTCTGATTAATACACATTCTGGTTAATAGAGAACTAGCAGATTACATATATGAATAATTATCAAAGAGTTAGAATACGTTCCAATAAAATTGTGACATTAAAATTCATATAATTGTTATTATTACTGGAGGGATCAGAAGATATTTTAGCGTCTTATGGTCCTGCAGGGGTCATGTGAACATGAGTTATGGTTATACTTTTAAGTCACTTCATTTACTCAACAAATAGCAAAGTGCCTATTTGTGCCAGGCACAAGGAAAGACAGACCCAGTCTCTGTCCTTATGGAGCTAAGGGAGAGACCGACATAGATGCCATGTGAAATTACAGCTGATACTCCATGCTGTGAAGGTGTGTGCAAAATGTGTCATAAAGGGATTTGACTCATCTTCGAGGTTGGGGGAGGCTTCTTGAGAGCTTTGGAGGAAAATGGGAATTAATTGTGGGAAGAATTAAGGATAACAGTTCCAGGTAATTGGATGAGTTTGATAGTGAGTTGTGTGGAGATCCTCTGGTTATAGTCTGTTTATCACTTTTAGGAAAGAGTATCTCGAGACTTGGCTCTGGTCTTGACTCTGTCCCTTAAATGCCTTGTGACTGAGTAGGTAATCTTCCTGAGCTTGTTCACATACTGTTTTTTAAATTTCTGTAGCCATTTTTCTTTACAGATACTTACATGAAAATGTACAGAAATCTATGCTTTTGGTTATTTTTTCATAATTCAAAAATAATTTCTTAGTGACCTTCCATGGTTAGCTATTTAGAACTGCAGTAGCGGTAAATTGATTACTTTTCTGAACATCTTTCCTAGACTTTGAAATTAGGAGTTACTTCTGTTTACATATACTTCAGAAGCCTGTAGGGGACAGAGTCTGTAGTGACATGTCTATAGGGAAGCAGATACGGATGTAACTGATTCAAGACAGGTCATAATGCTTTAATAAGGCTCTGTAAGAGAAGATGGAAAGACTTCCGGGAGGAGGTAGAAATTGACCTGAAATCATTGACAGGCAAACATGGTAGGTAGAGGAGCAATTCCAAGCAAAGGAAATGGAACACAGGCAGAGAGCCAGACGAGTACAGGGAGTGGGTGGAATTCATGTGCATATGGGTAGGTAAGCCTGGGGAGTAGGGAGGGGTCATGTTGTTAGGGGCCTGAAAAGTCAGACCAAAGAATCTGGATTTAATTCTCTGCTCAGCTTTTAGAATTTTTTTAGTAGAGGAATAGAATTGATTGGATAAAGTCGATTCTCCTGAAAGGTGCTAATAAGGGCCATCTAGTCACCTCTCCACCTTCCTCTCTACAGTCATGTTACATTTTTTAGACTCTGATTGTACCAAGGTCCCACAGTGTCTGGTGGTTTTAGGCCTTGCACATTGCTGTGCCTTGATTCAGAAGTTGTACCTGACTCCAGAACGCAGGCACAGATGCTTACCCATGTCTTGTTGACTCTCTGTATCCTCTGTGTTTCAGCTTAAGTGAGACTTCCACTAGGAGATGCCTTCTTGACCTCGGTGCTCTTTTCAGATTGGATCGGATGCTCTTCCTGTGTGCACCGTAGCACTACATGGTTTTCATAGGCCTGGTACACTTTAGTTTATATCGGAGTTGCTTGTTTACTTCTTTCTCAGTTAGATACGCATTTCTAGAGGTTAGAGGCTTGAGTACCTAGGCTTAGTAAATGCTCGTTAGCTGAATGAATGAGCAAAGGGTGGACTGGAGTTCGAAAAAATCACTTCTAGCAAGAGTTGTTGAGCAAGGTGAGGAAAGAGCTAGCATTGTTGAGGAGTGTGTGTGTCACACGCACATATAATTTTGTAACTGATTGAATGTGGGCCTTGAGGGAAGGTGACTCCTAGGTTTTGAACCACAACTGGGCATTTAGTGAGGCCAGATTGAGATAGGGAAGGCATGGCAGGTATATTTTGGGGAGAATGGCTGCAAAGGTACCGCTCTTTTTAAATACATCATTGGGTAGCTTTAGAATATGGGTAGCTATACAACGTGACATTGGAGATGTGGGTCAAAGCTTAGAGAGTTATTCATATCACCCTGCCTCTTTTCTTCATTGCACTTGGAGAGGGCAAGGGAGCCTTGGTGCTAGAGTCCTTAGAGGTCAGCCTCCCGGGCATGGGGCAGGGAGAGAAGGGCTGTGAGGAGGTCTGGAGGTGCAGATGCAGCGGCAGCAGCACAGACTCTAGGAGAGTGGAGGCTTCATGGGAGCAGCAGCCTTGTCTTTCTGCTCACTGCTACATCTTGTGGCCCAGACAGTACCTTTTGGTTGAATGAATGAATGAATGAATGAGTTCAAAACAATTAGAAGTCACAGTCCTGAGTGAGATTGCCAGGGGAGCAGAGAAAAGGGGCCTATGGGCAGAAATGTGATGGATGCTTACATTTTAATGTCAGCAGAGGGGAGAGAACCAGTAGAGGCTGAGAAAGAATAGTCAGAGAGGTGGTAGAACAAGCAGAATATGAATTCAGGGATGCTGAGAGCGGAGGTTTGAGAGGAGGTTGACAGTTGTAATGCTGCAGAGTTTAGTAGACTGAAGACTCAGGTAAGTTATTGGTTTTTGTCAAATTGATAGTGAAAGAATAAAGGAGTAGAGATAGGGTAGATGATTATTTCAGAACCTTGGTGGCATATACAGAATATTGGTAGAAATGATGGTGAAGTGATTGAACCAGTCCAAGCTGAGAGAAGAAACCACTGTGGCCTGATGGTCAGTGGGTATATTAGTTATCTATTGCTGCTGTAACAAATCATCACAAAGCCAGTGGCTTTAAACGGTCCAGGGTGGGATCTCCTGGTTCCCGGTTCCCGGTTCCCGTGGGTCAGGCGTTGGGTAGAGCAGGGCTGAGTCTGCTGCTTTGGGACTGCTGAGCTGCAGTCGAGGTGCTGGCCATTACTGGGCTCACCTTGGAAATCTCTGGCAGGAAAGGATCCACTTTCAGGCTCTCTTGGTCATTTGAAGGCTCTTTTCTTTGGGCTGTTGGGCTGAGGGCTCAGCTTCTCACCAGCTGTTGACCTGAGGCTGCCCTTATTTCCTGCTCCATGGGCCTCTCCAACACAACACCTTGCTTTATCAGAGCCAGGAGGGACAATCTCTAGCAAGACAGAAGTGACAGTCTGCCCATTACGTTTTCCATGGTCTGCTGGTTAGAAGGACTGGCTAGGTCCAGCCCGCACTCCAGGGGAGGAGGTTACACAAAGATGTTAACATCAAGAGGTGGGGGTTGTGGAAGGTCCATCATAAAGTTTGTCCTCCACTGTATGGGGGGGATAGTGGGATTAGAAGGCATTATAACAGTTCTTCGGATGAGGCTCTGTAGGATGCAGAATAGATGAATGGGAGCTTTCAGAGGTGGAAGTTTTGGAAGTGAAGTTCTAGTTAAAAGTTGGGATAGTCATGTGGTGATGCCTCTTAGGAGGCCTTCCGTGCCCTTTGTCTTCATGTGCCTTCTATGTACTCTCTCCTGTTAGACAAATGAACATTCTTTGTTGTAATTGCCACTGATAAACCCATCTGTCTGGCTAAAATAGAAGTATTTACCAGCGAATTCCTGGCCAGTGGAGGCGTCTGCCCTCTTGCCTTATGGTTTTTTTTTGAGGATCAAATGAAGTAATTCATAAGAAGTGTTTTATAGACTGCAAAGTGATATGCAAACAAAAGGTATTAAACTGTGCTACCTTTTTCTCTGTGTTAAGTACAACACATGGACTTTAACTTAGATTTTCCTTAATAACCTTGGGTTCATTATATTGTATGTAGCTTATTAAATTGGGCTTTATTTAATACTGTGATTTGGGTTTTTTTTTTTTGAGTAAAATTTTCCTTTTATGATAAATGACCCCAAACTGCTACACCTTTCAAATTCTTGTGTCCAATTTTTATTGCTTAAAAAACAATCTCTCCTTGCTGTTTCCTGCTAGTCTTTTGCTTCTGTGTGTCAGTTTTCAGCTATATTTTTTTCCCCTCTGATTTGTTGCTTCTGATTTTCTCCGGGCTTGGCAACCTGATAATTAAGCATATTAGAACTGTGAATAGTTTTATAGTAATCAAGCTAGGAATGTGGGTCGGAGAACCTCTTCTCACAGTAGCGTACATCAGCTTTTGTGCATGGACTTCATAAAATTCTTTTTTGGCCTTCAGAGTGTTCTTGGCTTCCTTCCTAGTTCTGGCTCTGGCTGTGTTTGGATTAAGGGAGGTTCCCAGATAGTCGACCTCCATTCCAGGGCTGTGGCTGCCATTTTCTGGGCGTCTGGCTTATTGCTCTGTTACGAGAAACAGTGCCATTCTCTCCTTTGGTTTTGATGAAGTTTTAGTTCTTTGGGCAGTAGAAAGTAGTGATAGGTGATGGTGGTCTGTGGTTCATGGACCAAAAAATGTTTGAGAGGTATGGAGGATCTTTAGACAGGTCAGGTTAGGCGTATGTGGTAGCATTCTGTTCCACTGCCCTCTTCTCCTTTAGGATGTCTCCCTCCCAGCCAACCTGCTTGGTGTTCCTCTGTGGGAGTGTTTGCTTTCCCTTTCTCTCAGGGCAACTTACTTTTTCTGGCCAAACTTTTGCAGTGTTGCTTTGTGGAGAAGCATTGCTGCTTTATTAGGGAGAGAACCGTGTGTTCTCGTAGGAGTCACACTGTAGTATAGGGAGACCTGGCCGGGTTCTAATTCTGCTCCGTCTCAGCCTGTGGCCTTTGCCCAATGCTTGTACCCATGTCTTGGTGTCCCATTTCTAGAATAGGCTTAATGTGTGCTTTGTTAGCTTTTAGGATCAAAGTAAAATTTTATATATGAAAATGCTTGTTACACGTACGTAATATTGAATAGAATGCCTAGTTTGTTGGGTTGATTTTGTTGATATTTTACAATGCTCTCTCTGAGGAGTTAAACACAATTATCATTAGTATTAGTAACAATAAGTACCACTAAAACAATATTTTAAATTTTATACAGTTTTTTTCTTACTGAATGTATTCTACCAGAATCTATTTGTACAAATATGGACATTTAATAAGTGCCCTTTGGTAATTTTCAGATTGTTGAGTATACTGGCTTCCAAGCAAAATTAAATTTATGAAAATTCTAATGATACCGTGATTCATATCTGTAAAGAATAATTTTTTAAAAAATTGTGAAATTGCTTTAAACATGCTTTACATGCATCTCTGGTAATAGAGAATCAATTAATCTCATTTCTTAGGCCATAAATCAGGCTTCATATATTGTAATATTAGTTCCTGTGTCAGCCTCATAGAACTTCAACTGTTTTGTAGTCTGTTCAAGCTAGTTGTTTGCTTTTGAACTCAATTCTAGGTGTTGAACTCAATTTGAGAGCCTAAAATGGTTTGTGCCCCAATTACCTTAGAGGTTACTGTTTCATTTTTTTATTTAGCCTGCCCCAGGAGTAGGAAGTCGGCTACCTACCAGACTTTTTCCTTTTAACTTGACTGTATACTTTAATTTTTGTTTCTATCCCATAGGGGAGTTGTGAGGGTTATTATAGTATAGTAGCACTTAATGGTATATTTTAAACTTCTTGAAAAGTGGTAATATGTGAGCACAAAATATTTTTGTACTGTAGCACATAATTTTTCCCCACACTAACCTTTTGTGGTTCAGAAAAAGAATAAAGTTACTTGGGTTTGGGGTGCATGTTGAATTGCTCGTTTCGTAAAATTGTTAACCTGATTTTAGGGAGTGTCTTCAAAGCATGTCTTTTGACAGACCTTGTGCTGTTTTTTTATTTATTGCCCTTGTGCTCTAGCCCCCAATTTTAGTTTGATTTTCTTGGTATCTGTAAAAATGGTTGAGTATTTTCCCATTCTTCTTAGTTATTTATTTATTTATTTATTTATTTATTTATTTATTTATTTATTTTTAAGCAGGTTTAAAATAGCTTTTGTCATATTGCTTGATTTCTTGAATGGAGGGATATGATTCCTTTCTTTAAAAATATGTGCAACAGCCGGGCGCGGTAGCTCAAGCCTGTAATCCCAGCATTTTGGGAGGCTGAGGCGGGTGGATCATGAGGTCAAGAGATCGAGACCATCCTGGTCCATATGGTGAAACCCTGTCTCTACTAAAAATACAAAAAATTAGCTGGGCATGGTGGTGTGTGCCTGTAATCCCAGCTACTCAGGAGGCTGAGGCAGGAGAATTGCCTGAACCCAGGAGGAGGCTGAGGCAGGTGAATTGCCTGAACCCAGGAGGTGGAGGTTGTGGTAAGCCAAGATCGCGCCATTGCACTCCAGCCTGGGTAACAAGAGTGAAACTCCATCTCAAAAAAAAAAAAAAAAGAAAAATATGTACAATATTGCTGGACTGTACTGAGAGGTCATATCTACAGTTATTTCTTAAAAAAATTTTTTTTAAGAGATGGGTTCCTTCTCTGTTGTCCAGGCTGGAGTGCAGTGGCACAGTCACAGCTCACTGCAGCCTTGAACTCCTGGGCTCAAACACTCCTCCCTCAGCCTCCTGAGTAGTTGGGACTACAGGTTCGAGCCACTGCTTGTTCAGTCTTTTGTTTTGTCTCAGTGGCACAGTACCAGGGCACAGCAAACCAAAGTAGCCAAGAGGATGAGTGACCAAGGCAACTCGGTGACCTTATAGGAAGAGATGTGCTTGAAAAAGAAGGTTTTTCGTACATTACACCACCATCACCAGGACAAGAGATAGGACCATTCTTTTTCCTTTCCATAAACTTTTGGGAAGGTTATTAATTTATGAATTCTATAAGTAATTTTAGCTTGTGTTATATACTGGATGTTGTATTAAGTATTACAGGAGTTACTGGGAAGAACAAGCCAGACATCCTTTCAAGGATGCGTTTGATAAAATCTCATTTCAAGTATGTTAGGAAAATATTGGAGAAGGACAACTCATAGATTGGTTTTAGATCCTGAATGGCCTTAGGGATTGAAAATGGAGTTGTAGGTTAGCAGACGACATTTCTGAAAGGAGTGACTGTTTTGTAAAAAAGGAGTGACTGTTTTGTAAAAAAAGCAGTTGACAGAAGATACTGTGGCAGAGACAGCTAGCTGATCCCTTTCTCCTCCTCTTCCTGGGCATTTTCCAGTCCCCCTTGCAATCATGACCAAATTCTAGCCAGTGGGGTGAGAGCAACGAAGTATGCCACTTCCAGACGTGGCCCCTAAAACTCTTGGGGCATGAGTGTCATGCCCTTTCCTTATCTGGCTTGATGCAGAGGGCCTAATGACCCAGAAAGTCTTCTGCCACGGGTGGATGGAGCACAGGCAGCAGAGCCACTGCTTGGAGAACAGTCTGCCCACCAGGAACACCTGTTTTGGACTTTATCTGGGCAAGAAGTGAATATTTATGGCATTTGAGCCATTATACAGTTAGCCTCCCTAACTATCTAGGCACTAGGATGCTAAGCAAAAGTAGTGAGCATAGTAAAGGTATTAAAAGCTTCGGGCTTGGCTTTAATTCTGTGAAGACCTAAATATTCTTTTTCTTTCAAAGACCGGTAAAGACAGTTTTCATTATGCTGTGTCTCTGTTCCAAAGCCTGTAATCACTTCTTATTATATACCATCTTGTTTCATTAATCCATCTTCCAAAAACTCTAATATATGTAGATATTATACATATATGATGAAGTGCCCATGTGTAACATCCTGATCTAGGTTCTCTGAATGGAGACAAAATCAATAAAATGTAGTCCATGGCTTCAGATAGTTTCTGCTTGATACCCAGGTAGTTAGTGAATTTCCATCTGTCCCTTGTTTTAACCTTTAAGTCATATATTATTTTTTCATTACCTTTTTTTAATTGCATTTTAGGTTTTGGGGTACATGTGAAGAACATGAAGATTGTTGCATAGGTACACACGTGGCAGTGTGATTTGCTGCCTTCTTCCCCATCACCTGTATCTGTCATTTCTCCCCATGCTCTCTCTCCCCTTTTCGTTACCTTTTTAAAAAGTATTGTTTCAATTAGATAGTGTTCTTTTGAAAACAGAGCATATGTATTATAGAGCTCTGCATCTCTCCTCTTGGGTATTTCTAGATATATATATATATGTGTGTGTGTGTATATATATATATATATATATATATATATATATATATATTTATATTTGAGACAGGGTGTCACTCTGTCGCCTAGGCTGTAGTGCAGTATGCTGTCATGACTCACTGCAACCTCAATCTCCCAGGCTCAAGCGATCCTCCTGCCTCAGCCTTCCTTGTAGCTGGGATTATGGGCACACAGCACCACACCTGGCTAATATTTTAATATTTTGTAGAGACAGTCTCGCCATGTTGCCCAGGCTGGTCTAGAACTCCTGGGCTTAAGCAGTCCTCACGCCTTGGCCTCCCAAAGTGTTGGGATTACAGGTGTGAGCCACCATGCCCAGCCTTCTTGGGCACTTCTAGCAGAAACGGGGCACTGTGCTTCAGTAACCATCCCCAGAGTTTCTTTTAATTATCTTCATGGATGTTCTGGTATAGTTTTGTATTATAGTATGTACTAACAGATGAAAGTACTTTTTTAGTTTTCTAGGAATTCGTAGAATTAATGTGATTGAGCAATGTTAGGACTATAAAGATATTTTATAGATCGTTTATCTAATTCCCGATCTTTTAGGTTGATATCTGGTTTTTCATACTCAAGGTGTGGCCGTTAATTGCAGTATGGGCATCACCTTGGGGTGGAATCGCAGGCCTCCCTCAGAGCTGTGAATCAGAACCTACATTGAAGGAAGATCCAAAGCTCACCTGCATGCACAAAGTTTGGAGAAGTTCTGCTCAAGATTGACTACCCATTTGACTCTTGAGAAAACTGGGAAAGTCAGAGAGTTGCCCAGAGTCACACAACTGTTTATTTCAGTGGTTCCCAACTTCGGATACATCTTGGGATTACTTGGGGGCCTTTAAAAAAATACTGGGCTTGGATTCCATCTCCAGACATTCTGACTTAATTGCTCTGGGTGTCAGAGTTTTGGAGATCTCACTAGATAACTAGCTAAGGCTGAGGACCATTGATTTGGTTAATGATGGAATACAGGTTTCTTGATGCTCTAATCAAGTATTCCCTTCCCTCCACCAGGGCTGTACATTCAGAAACAATGAAAAACATCCTTCCAAGTTTTTACGGTAATGCACCACTCCATTTCATTTCCTGTATAGCACTTATCCCTATTGGAGAGTATCCCATTTACCATCTGCTTTCCCTCCACTGGAATGTACCTCCAGGAGGACAGGACCATTGTCTGTCCTGTTCATTACTGTGTCCCAGCTCCTGAACAGTGTCTGGCACATGTTAGGTGCTCCTTTAATAGTTGTAGAACAAAGGGAAGGAGCTACCCTAAAGAAGGATGTGTTCTGTGAGACGAAAACACAGGCCACTCCAAAGGCGCCACCGGGACTGCCTAACCCTGTAGGCAGGAGGCTTCCTGAAGGATGAGGGGTCTGAGTTGAAGAGTCAGCAGGGAGGCGCTTGAAGACCTGTGTCTCAAGAAGGACTTGAACCCAGATCTTTCTGACTTGAAAGCTTATGCTTTTCCATTCCACTGTTATCCTGTGGACAGAGTGGCTGACTGATTTGCTCAGACTTCTCAGCAGTGAGTGGTGGCCTGGGACACCACCACCGCGGCCCTGCAGGTGCTTAAGACCAGCATGCCTCCCTCTGTGGCAGAGCCGCCCCAGCATTGCAAACAGGCACTTAGAGGGAGATCAGAACACCGTGAAAGCTCCTGGCCCAGTATCTGGCACAGGGGCATCTAATACAAGGTAGCCATGTCTTATGTAAGTTTTTTTGTGCTTTGGCTTACTTGTTTTGAGAACCTATGGTTTTCCAAGATAGAATGACTTGATTTCAGTTTTGACTTAACGTTTCTTTCCTGGTGAACTGTGGAGACGTTATTATGCAGTGCTGTGGAGAAAGTGTGATTGGTTTTTGTCTATGATATTTCTCTGACGTATGTTATTTTAGTGCCCAGTTCTTCCTGTTATTTCATATATTCTGTCACTGATTTACTTATTGTCAGACTTTGAAGTTGGGTATAAAAATCCTTTTTTATGAAGCTACTCATTAGTGTGTCCCACTGAACCTAAGTGACCATTGTTAAGATATATCAAATGGTAATCATATCATCAGTTTTTGATAATAGGAAGCCAGGAAGTGTTAAGCCTTGAATGTAAGACATTGTTTTTAATGGCATAAAATTTTAAATTTTAATTCAGAAACTAAATTAAAATGAGATTTTTTTTTTTTTTTTTTGAGACGGAGTTTTGCTCTTGTTACCCAGGCTGGAGTGCAATGGCGCGATCTCGGCTCACCGCAACCTCCGCCTCCCGGGTTCAGGCAATTCTCCTGCCTCAGCCTCCTGAGTAGCTGGGATTACAGGCACACGCCACCATGCCCAGCTAATTTTTTGTATTTTTAGTAGAGATGGGGTTTCACCATGTTGACCAGGATAGTCTCAATCTCTTGACCTCGTGGTCCACCCGCCTCGGCCTCCCAAAGTGCTGGGATTACAGGCTTGAGCCACCGCGCCTGGCCCTAAAATGAGGTATTGTATCATGCGATTAGTGGGCTGTTGCTGGCGACTCTTGCAAATGTTACAAGAAGTCAGCGTACTGCTGACATCTCCCCTTTTGGAAATCTTCCCATCAACCACTTTTCCTAATGTATGATAATTCCATGCTCACAGTCATAGGTAGAAAGTAATGTTGAATTTTCCAAAGGATACATGAAATCTGAGCCTTGTCTAGTTTATGGGTGAATCCTTGGACATGGCTGTTACCACAGATGATATCATAGTAAACTACTTTTTTTGTTTTTGTGTCAGGGTCACCCAAGCTACAGTCAGTGGCACTGTCATGGCTCATGTCTGGCTCAAATGATCCTCCCGCCTCTGTCTCCCAAGTAGCTGGGAATTGGTTAAATCAAACAGGAGAGAGAAACAGTCCTAGAACAAGAATTTTACAGAAATAGAAAAGAAAGAATTAAGGAGCTCATGGTTATCCTGGTAGCTAGGAGTCACATTATAGTGAAGGACCTTATTTATATGGACGCTGAAAATTGACTTCTGAAGCACTTGATCATGGACATAAGGGAGAGGAAAATTAAAAATTTGTGGAAGTTAACATTAGTCAGATTTCAACACTTTTGGCATAAAAAACTCAGATGTGGTGGCTCATGCCTGTAATCCTAGCATTTTGGAAGGCCAAGGCCAGTGAATCATTTGAGGTCAGGAATTTGAGACCAGCCTAGCCAATGTGGTGAAACCCCGTCTCTACTAAAAATACAAAAATTAGCCAGGCGTGGTGGCGGGCGCCTGTAGTTCCAGCTACTCAGGAGGCTGAGGCAGGAGAATCGCTTGAACCTGGGAGGCGGAGGTTGCAGTGAGCCGAGATTGTGCCACTATACTCCAGCCTGGGCAACAGAGTGAAACTCTGTCTCAAAACAAAAACAAAAACAGAAACACCAACCACAGATAAATAACTCAGGCAATCCTGTTTGTTCTTAGAAAACATTAACACGGTTGAAGATCATCCTTATTAACTGTGGTAACAATAGTGTTTTGTATTTGGGTGGTGCTTCTGAATTGACAGGGTTTGCGTATGTGTTATCTAACCCCACCCCTCCTCCTGCCTGAGAGATAGGAGAGAGAAGTATCCACTCTCTCTTTTTGGATGAGTTGATATAAAGAGGTTGAATTACTTTCCCAAGGATGGCTAGTAAGTGGTAGAACTGAACTCTTTATTTTATTTTATTTTATTTTATTTTTTGAGACGGAGTTTCACTCTTGTTACCCAGGCTGGAGTGCAATGGCGCGATCTCGGCTCACCGCAACCTCCACCTCCCGGGTTCAGGCAATTCTCCTGCCTCAGCCTCCCAAGTAGCTGGGATTACAGGCACGTGCCACCATGCCCAGCTAATTTTTGTATTTTTAGTAGAGACGGGGTTTCACCGTGTTGACCAGGATTGTCTCGATCTCTTGACCTCGTGATCCACCCGCCTCAGCCTCCCAAAGTGCTGGGATTACAGGCGTGAGCCACCGCGCCTGGCATATTTTATTTTATTTTAATTAATTTTTTGAGACAGGGTTTCACCCTGTCATCCAGGCTGGAGTGCAGTGGTGTGGTCATGGCTCACTGCAGCCTCAAATTCCCAGGTTCCAGCAATCTTCCTACCTCAAGGTATCACCTGGGACCACAGGTGTGTGCTACCATGCCCAGCTTATTTTTGTATTTTTGGTAGAGATGAGGTTTTGCCATGTTACCCAGGCTGGTCTTTTAACTCCTAAGCTCAAGTAATCCACCCGCCTTGGCTCCCCAAAGTGCTGGGATTACAGGCGTGAACCACTGAATTATTTATTGTTATTATTTTTAAAGATGAGGCCTTGCTCTGTTGCAGGCTGGAATGTAGTGGTGTTATCATGGTTCACTGCAGCCTCAAAACTTCTGGGTTCAGGTGATCTTCCTACCACAGCCTCCTGAGTAGCTGAGACTATAGGCACAAGCCACCATGCCTGGTAGATTTTTAAATATAAAATGTTGAGGGTGGTTGTTGAACTTGTAAACTATTTTTGGTTTCTAAGTGTATAAATATGTGGTTTATAATGTAGTATGAATAATCTAAAATTTTATTTAATACTGCAACCAAACAAAAAAGATATTTTAAGGACTGAAAATAATTGGCTGTCAAGATTTAAAACATTTCCTCTTCTTCTTCTTTTTTTTTTTTTAAGTTACCTCTGTGTAGGTTTTTATGTGAAATCTTTAATTTTATCTGAGTGAAGCAGCCAGAGAGAGACCTTGTTTTTTTCTTGTTGACTTCCCCTTGACTGACTTCACATGCGTTAATACTAGTTGGCACTCTTCACGTTTTTTTTGGATGAGATGGGTGTTGGGTTTGTTGTTGGGAAATGGTTAATAATGTTGGTGTTGATGGAGCTTCAAAATGAATGTGACATTGGTTCTTCTTAGCAAAAATTTATTCTATGTACAGCACACTTCCCATTAAAAAAATTACACAGTTAATGCATGTTCACCAGCATAGACCTTTTCTCACACATGTATCTTAAATTTTGAAACAGCCTTAAGTTTGCAGTGCAAAGAATGTTTTCCCCCTGAGCCATTTGAGGATAAGTTGCTGATGTGATGTTCCATCACCCTCGAATACTCGATCATGTATTTCCTACAAATAAGAACATTCTCCTCCATAACCATCAGATAGCAATCACAAGCAGGAAGTTAACACTGAAACATGCCTACTCCCCAGTCCTTCAGTCCTGTTCCTGTTTTGCCAGTTGATCCAGCAATGGCCTCTGTAGAAAAATATCTAATTAGAACCGTGGATCATAACGGATTGTATCTTCAGTCTCTTAATACAGAACAGTTCTTAGTCCTTTTTGATTTTCATGACCTTGATATTCTTGAGGATTGCAGGCCAGTCATTTTGTGGAATGTTCCTCCATTTGGATTGTCTGATGTTTCCTCATGATTAGATTCAGGTTTTGCATCTTGGCAGGAATATCACAGAAGAGCCAGATTATATCTTTTTGAAAGATTAGTTTTACATTTTATTTTCTGTTTCCTTAGAGCGTTTCCCAAAGTGTATTCTGCGGAACTAGCACCTACTGTGTTCTCAACACCGTGCCACCTATAGAAGGTAGGATTTGAAAAAGCTTTTGACTTACAGGAAGGGGTGGGCTTGACAGTGAGAGTAATTATCATCTAGTGCAGTGGAAACAGCCTTCAGCCCAGACTCAGAAGACCTGGGTTCTGCACTTAACTGCTGTGTGATCTTAGATGAGTTACTTAATCCTTCTGGGGTAGCAAAAAGAATTCTCTCTTCATAAAGTTTCTGTGGGGATTAAAAAAGGCAAAAGATTTAATCACACAGAGACGCGAAAGCACTTTACAAATGTTTGATACTAATACAACAGTTCTATAATTCTGGTGTCCAATACCAGGTGACTTAGAGTAGGAGCAGTGTGGTATTGTGGGAAAAGGCACAGGTCATGTTTGAATCCCAGTTGATCCACTCAGTAGCTGTGATCTTGGGCCAATTAATCTGAGCCTCATGTTCCTCCTCTGTAAAATGGGGGTAATTAAGCCCTTGTGTTTTATTGTGAGGATTAAATGAAAGAGTGCAATGTAAGATCCTTTCTGGGTGCCTGATACACAGTAGAGTACCACAGATGTTTACTCGCTAATAAATAATGGAAAATAGTTTTACTTAATCACGTGTACCTCCAGTTGGAATTGAATGAAGTAGAGCAGGAGAGAATGCCCCCAAACCCAACTTGAAGTGATGAATTGCAGGGCTTCTGTGCCCCCATTTTATCTGTCCCCTCTTACATATTTTTAGATTGAAAATGTAAATGTAGATTAATAATGAGAAGTTTATTGAACCTGAATTATGAGTTGACCTAAACCTGGACCCGAGATTTGGTAATTTGATCTATAGGAAAAAGGTAAATCTGGGCTACCTAAAAATAGAAGCAGTAAGATTTGATGATCATACAACTCTAAGAACAGGAAGGGGATTGTTAAATAGCAAAACTAATTATATTTTTCTACTTAAAAAGCTGTTAGTTTCTGTTTTTTAACCTTTTAAAAATCTTTCGGAGAATTACTACTGGACTTAATACACTTTGGAGACTTTGGAAAAGAATAATGCAAAAGAAAAATGCAAAATCAGATCAATGTTTGGCACATAGTGCTTAATTAATATTTATTTGGATATATGGTGATTTGAAGGTCTTAGATTAGTAATGGCAGTATTTGCTGCTGTGAGCATTATTGCTGACTTGCATATAACAGTATGTGTTTATGTTTTCCTCAGTCAGTTCCTATACTACTAATTAAATCTAAGCACATAATAATTAGAGATAAACAGAGAATTGTAGAGCTTCCTTTTGATTTTACTACTCATGTTGTTGATCAAAGATATTCCCAATAAGATTTAGCAATTTGATACACTGTTAAACCAAACTGTTTGAACAGTTTGGTCTAGAGTTTGAAAGATAATTGTAATCAACTTGATTGAGTAACAGTTTTCATCATTATTCATAGAACCAACAGTATTTAATTTTTAATAATTATGAATCAAAGTAAGATGAATGTATCATTTCTAGGTTAGTTAATATAGTTAAAATTTACCTTGGCAAAAGTCACAGAATTTTCAGAGGAAAAGGTCAGATACATTTCTTTGGATTTAAGTAAAGGATTTGGCAATGTGAATCTTAGTTTTTTTAAACAAAACATGAAAACAATAATTCTGCCTTTTCTCTAAGTGAATGAGCATTTTTGTGCATTTTGGGAAGTTTTAGTTATAGTATAACTTGTAGATTGACAAAAAGGATGGTTCATTCTCTAGAATTACAGCTGTCAGCCAAGCAAATCATCTGTCAATTTCAGGAGCCTCACTAGTTATTTTTTTTATTGTGAAGTTGGTTGGAAAATTATTTTGTAAAGTCTAATATCATGTATATTTTGTTAGATAATGGTAATGAAATGTTTTACTGTCATTTGGTTGACACTCCCACTTTTCAGTGTCAAAGTTTAACTATTTGTATTGAGTACTGAATGACGCAGTTGAAACCAGTGTATGCCTTAATTTTACTGTTCACTCAAGATACTATTATTAGGATTTAAAACTGGCACACGTATTTAGTTATTTTATCCTTTTTAGTTATCCTAAACACATTAAAAAGCAAGTTTCAGTTGAAAAACACATTTTTATACAGTAGAGCCATGTGAACAGTTCTTTTCCAGTATAAGATCAGTTTCTCTTTATCCCACTTCACCTGTAGAAACACTGAAATTTAAAAATACGAGTTTTAACATTTTGCCTATTTGAAATTCTACTGATTCTTTTCCCAGTATTAAACTTGCAATCCTTATAATGTAGTAGGAAGATTGACCCATTGTTGTTTCTTAAAAACATGCAATTTATATTCAGTGTGAACCTAAAATTTTGGAAATGGTATAGTTTAAAAACTGATTAAGGGGAACCCATTGGCCAGTTATATTCCTGTTCCTTATGACTCCATGGCCACACCTCCACGTAAAGTGTAATGTTTAGAAACTAGATTGAGAGGGTGCTTGCTTACGCAGCCCTGTTCCTTTTCCTCTTTGGGCACGTTTACCATTGCCTGATTTGGTATCAGAGTGGAAGACTGAAGCCTTTTCTGTAGCAGTTAATTGTGCTATTGAGAAGAGTACCTTTACTACACACGTAAACAATACACACATGCATGCACGCACACATGCACACATGCATTTTATATACCACACGGTAACTGGGTTCCTCAAAGAGGCTAAAAGAACAGAAAATTAACATCAGATTGTGATCACAAACATAGAAGCTGTGGCTTAATATCCTGCTCATAAATGTTCAGAATTGTACTTTAAGCTGATAGCTTTCTTAGAGATATGACTGTTCATATACAATTCAGAGTAAGCTCATCCATTGAGCAACTATTGCCGTTTTCAAAAAAGGTACCTATAAATGTTGAATATTTGAATTGAATATAGATTTTAGAATTTCACCTCTATTTTCAGAATTGTACATATCATGGGGGATTTTTAAAAATGAGAATAAAACTACTTTAGGGGAAGAGAGAAGGGAGGTAAAGGCTCATGTGATTTGGTATTCTCTGCTTTAAAGTTTTATGGCCCATGGTACCTCCCTCGGGAGGATGAAGTGCAGGGAGCATGCATAAGCACATAAAATTACCAAGGTTTTATCGTGTGTAATTAATACAGAACTTTCTGTGAACTTTCTTTTAGTTGAACAGTTTCTTTTTGGTTTCATAGCAAGATTTTTAAAAAGTTTAATCTTATTTTCCTATTAAATTAAAAATTTGAGGTTCTTAAAAGCAGTTTTTAGATTTTTAAAGTTTTTATACTGCTTACAGAAATAGAGGACTGGTATTATAATTCAATTGGTTATGTAGTTCATGGACCAAAAAAGATTTAGTACGCTAAAACTCTCCTAAGTTCATCTCTATAAAATCGTTCTATATGATGTAGTAAATTTTTTAGACTTTATTTCTATGCCCAGTATTTTCCTTTTAAGATCTTTTCTTTGAGAAGAAATGTGTTAATCAGATGAAGAATGTTTGGAGGGGATTTTGTGACCTTAGAAAAAATTTTTTATTCTTTGATGTTTTTTACCTGTTTAAGAAGATAGACTGTATTAAACAAAGTTATAGGAAATAACTGGAAAAAGTTATTGTTGCATTTCACGTTTAAGATTATTAACCAGCCGGGCGCGGTGGCTCAAGCCTGTAATCCCAGCACTTTGGGAGGCCGAGGCGGGTGGATCACGAGGTCGAGAGATCGAGACCATCCTGGTCAACATGGTGAAACCCCGTCTCTACTAAAAATACAAAAAACATTAGCTGGGCATGGTAGCACGTGCCTGTAATCCCAGCTACTCAGGAGGCTGAGGCAGGAGAATTGCCTGAACCCAGGAGGCAGAGGTTGCGGTGAGCCGAGATCGTGCCATTGCACTCCAGCCTGGGTAACAAGAGCGAAACTCCATCTCAAAAAAAAAAAAAAAAAGATTATTAACCAATTCCTGTATACTTACATAAGGTTGCTTAATTGTAAGGCATATTAAGTTATTTAATGACAGTAAATTTTATAGGGATTTGTGTCTGGAGAAGAATCAGAGTTAATCTAATCTTATTAATTTGGGAAAACTAAAAATATTAAGTAACTTACCCAAGGTCACACAATTGAAAGTAGCAGAACTGGGCCAGATCTTGGACTCTTGACTCTGAGTTCAGTGTTACAAAACCTTATTCCATCAGGAAAAGTTGTTTCAACTGTGACTTTCTGGAGCAGATTAAGTCCTTCATGTTTTAATGTGTTGCTCCTTAATACCTAGTTATGTGTTATATTCTTCGTATTGGGGATCTTATTTAGCATGAAAAAAACTGGAATGAGTAATTTGAAACTTTGACCTAAATGTGCCAAAGCTTGCAAGAAATTTTGAGCCAGGCAAAGGAACTTTGTTTATAGGAGTGAAATAATAAATGATATATAAGTAAATAAATGAGTGAAGTAATTGTTATGTAAAGGAAATGATTTCTTGTAGAAAGCATCAGGTAGGCTGATTATTAGGTAGTCAGACATACCATCTAGTCTGAAAGTAATTAATTTTTCTCTAACTCATTTAGAAGAGTTACATTTTGATGAAACACATTAATTATGTAGATATGTATATGTAAATCAAGTTAATTAAAATGATGTTTTTATGTTCAGGCCTAGAAAGGCTAGCTGTATTACCTGGGTAGCTAACTGCAGACTTAAAGCTCTTGTATTTATAAGATTTGTGATTTGCTTTTTGAAAGGCTAAATCTTATGTATAGCCCAGGGGATGAAGTAGTATTTATGAACAAAATAGTCATATATTAGTATAATTCTTCTTACCTAAGAAACTTAACATTTTTTCAACTGCTTAATAAAAGGTTTTTGGGTTTTGCGAGGTTAATTTTATAATTTTTATGTGCTTCATGGAAACATGGGGAAAGAACCGTTAAAAATAACATTCTGGTTATGGGCAGCTGCTGGGATTTTCCCTATTCACTCACATGTCATGGAGCACAAGCCCGATCCTATTTTAAAACCTCTTGACCAGATTCCTGCTGCCATCTATCTGATAAATGTGTAAATGAGTATTGCTAAGAGGAATAGTGAGGCCTCTGATGCTCTTGGTCTCACATTGACTAAGCTGAGCTGCTATTTCTGACCTTGCCAGTGTACTTTAAAGGAGATTTTCTCTATTATTTTCTCTAAATTTATTGTTTTCTTCTTTATAGATGATCATGGGAACAGCAATAGTAGTCATGTAAAAATCTTTTTACCGAAAAAGCTGCTTGAATGTCTGCCGAAATGTTCAAGTTTACCAAAAGAGAGGCACCGTTGGAACACTAATGAGGTAGATAAGTTTCTTTTTTTAAGGGTATAATTATTTTAAGGGCAAATTTTTTAGGTGGTTTTGCATAATCCTACTTTATATTAGCTTTAAATTTAAAATACTAAGGAAATTGTAAATGAGATTATTTAATGTGGATATGACAGAAACCAACCAACATATTTTTTGATCTTTCTCTGATCTGCTTAATTTGCATTGAAAGATATAAAATGTGCATGTTGACTTAACTAAATTAGCATGAGTTTCTATTTTCTTGCATTTTGGTGTCTTGCATTTAGTGGTTAATTCTGCCTGCATGCCAGTTAAACATTAGTTCTTATGTCTCATAAATTAATAAATATACAGTCCCAGTGTTCCACAGAATGTGTAGTACCTTGGCAATGTGAATTTCTATAGAGTTTGAGAGGGCAGGTTTCATACAACTGAAATGGCTTTTCATCCTTTCTAATGAAGGAAATTTGCTTAATGCTAAGAATTTTTATTAAGAATGAAGGCTGAAAAAAAGAATGAAGGCTGTACAGTAGATTATATATTTGGCATCCAATTAGAAAGTAGATGTATGAAGTAGAATGAACAAATGTTCATCATCTTGGATGATGTTTCCTTTTTTAGTAAATTTTAATCTAGGAGTCTTACTGTTAGGAGTAGATTGCTTTGTCATCTTTTTTATTTTGAAATCTGAATATTTCAGTTTAAGGTAATGCCCATTTAGTGTGGTGATGAGAATTAGGCATATGTCCATCAATTTGGGAGTTATTATTCCTTTAATTCAAATGGCTTAGGTTGCTGGTTTTTCAAGTTGGTCTAAATCCATTTGTGTGCCTGGCTCAACATTGATGTCCAAGTTAAGGTTAGGTAGCACTCTTCCCTTATTGGATACTCAGTTCTGTTAAAAGACTCAAGAAGAAAAGAGTGCTGCCTGTTGAGCCTTATTTTTTAAAGATTCTTTGGCGCTATTTCCTGATTCAGAACGCTTTTGTTTTGCATGGTGAGAGGTTATGTGGATGAATCTCTTTCCTTATCACAGGTTAGATTTAAATACTTACTGGAACCTTACAGCTTTGTTACTTGTCTTAACTGATTATAAAATTCTTTGAAGTTCTGTCAGTTTTGATAATTTGCGTAACTTACATTTTCCCCCTCAGACAGAATGCCTTTGCTTTGACAAACATTTGCTAGTTTAGAGGCCCGCTGTTTAACCAGTTATTTATTAACTATTTCAGACATTTTTAGACATGAAAATTAAGTAAATGTGCCGGAAATTAGTCTTAATCATAGATTGTTACTCTATCAGGAAAATAGTATTATATAATTTGGAAGCCATTTAATAAGTCAGAACTTATGAATTATTTAAAAACTCAATATATTTCTTAGTATTCCCTGAAACATAGATTTGATACCATATTATTATATATATTAGCTCTAGTGTACGTATAAATGTAACCCAACCCATAATAAGTCCGTATTTTTCAGTATTATATTTCTTGTAGAATTGGCAGTTAATTTATTTTTTCCCATGGGCCCATGTCTTCGTGGCAGTTGATTTTAATGATGATTTGACATTATATTCGAAACCAGAAATTGCTTAGTGAATTAAAATCAGTGGCCTTAAGAGTCTTATAAAACTGGATGTAGCAATGTTAGGAATTTAGTTGGTAAATTTTTTCAATCAGTGGCTTCAAAACTTTTTGAAAGTTTTTAGCATAACCCTTCAACTTTCATGTATGTATTTACCTCTAAATTATTTACATGTTACGCCCTACTAGTATATTAGATACATTTTAAAGCATCCACTGAAGAATTTTTATAGAGGATAAGATTAAAAGAAAAAATGAGAAGTTGTTCTTTATTTTTTTTCTGGACCTCAGTCCACATACTCCCTTGGAGACCATAGGCTACCATAGTTCACATTACAGAAAGGAAAATGCATCCCTTTCTCTGACTGGTAAAATGCAAAGTTTGATGATCTAGATGGGAAAATGTGGATTGGTCTATGTAAGCTGTCACTCATGCTGAAATCTAGGTAGAGGAGTGTATGTTCCAAAGGGTGGAGGCTGCAGAAGGTGGCACAGCTGATGGGCGAAGCCATACATCACCCTTTCCCTTGGGACGGGCTGTTCTTTCAGTTAATTGTCAGCTCAGCTGACAGAAACTCTTAAGAGAGAACTCAATTTACAGGTTGACTAATTTCTCCATAGAGGACCTTACCTTTTTTCTTGTTTTATTTTTTGGCTTTGGAAAAATAGGGGAATATTAAGTGTGACGCAGAAGACTTACCTTACAAATTGTTAATCTGCAGTGTGTTATGTGGCAATGATAACCTGTCATTATTATTATTTTTAACTTGCTTGGATAATAGGAGGAATGAAACAATCAGTGTTGTTATTAAAGCATTTCTTTGCTGTAGCTGGGATTGGCATTTTCTTACGTTCTTCAGCCTGCTGCCCTTCATGTTGACTTGAAAACCTAAGGGAAATGTAGTTCAGTGGACTTGTTTCTCATTGGGGCTTCGTGGTCCTATGTAATGCTAAATCATATATAGTCAAAATTGCCCGTGAAGTCCCTTGACTTGCTCATAAAATGCAGTCAAACTGCCCTTATTAAGAGGGCAGTTTTGCTTCCAGAGTTGGAATAGATTTCTGTGTTTGGTTGAGGACCACATGAAGTATTTAGAAGCTGTGTTGTACAAAAACTCTATTTTTTAGATCCCACTTAAGGGGCTCACACTGGAAGAGGCGTGTGGGAATGTGCGCAGTTGAGAGCACAGTAGATTTGTGTTTTCCATCTCACTCTCAGCACAGCATATGTTCACAAAGTAAGATTGGTGGCTGGAGCTGCCTGTATGAAATGTCAACTGTCATCTTTCTCTGTTTTCTATGTTCATAAGCGTGCTCGCTCTCGCGCGTGTGCTCGCGCTCTCTCTCTGTCTCTCTCTCTCTCTCTCTCTCTCTCTCTCTCTCTCTCTCTCTCTCTCCTGTTTGTGTACAGTTGAATTGCTGGGTATAATGTGACTTCTTCATACTAATAAGGAATTGCTTTATTCAGACCTGTGTTTAAGTATTTGTGGTTGAGAAAACCTTTTATACTGTGTGTGTATGTGTGTGTGTGTGCGCGCGTGCGTTTGTGTTGTGAATGAGATTGTACCCATTCCATCCTGCCATTTATGGAGCACCTGTTCTTAACTAGTGACTGGATACCTTATATCATTATTTGTAAGCCTTATAATGATATTGCAAGGTGGGTAACATTTCCTTTTAGAGATGAGGGAGTGTAGGTAGAAAGTAGTTATTTTTTGGTCAAGATAGCATACTTGATAGAGCCTGTCTCTGAGCTTAATTTCTTCTGTGTTGCTTGTAAATTCTTTGGAACTTTCATTCTGTTGTTTGCTGTCCAGGCTTTTAATCAAAGGCCTACAAACCTAAACTACAGCAAGTCTATTCTGTAATGTACTTTTTTTTTCTTTGAGATAAGAGTCTCACTTTGTCTCCCAGGCTGGAGTGCAGTGTTATGATCTCGGCTCTCTGCAACCTACAACTCCCAGGTTCAAGTGATTCTTGTACCTTAGCCTCCTGAGTGGCTGGGATTACAAGGCATGCGCCACCATGCCTGGCTAATTTTTGTGTTTTATAATTTTGTGGAGACGGGGTTTCACCAAGTTGGTCAGACTGGTCGTAAACTCCTCACCTTGGGTGATCCACCCGCTTCAGCCTCCCAAGTGCTGGGATTATAGGCCTGAGCCACTGTGCCTGGCCTGTAATGTAGTTTTGAATTAAGAAGAGTTAATATAGGATTAGTATTGTGGGTTCATATGCAAATGTTTGGTGAAGCTGAAAGTCACTGAAAGGAAGAGTTTAAGAAGAGAGATCTTTGGGCCTACTTAAGCTACTTTTAACCTTTTCTAACCCATTTGAATACCTAAAATCCTCTCCCTTCTTGAATGTTATTTGCAATTACAGAATAGATTAAATGTTATATCTAAAACCAAATCAATTTTAGATTATGCTCCCTCAACTACAAACTGCATTCCTCAGGTTGTGAAGATGACAGCGTGAAGGTGGTGATAAGCTCGCTAATTATGGAAGCTAACATTTCTTGAATATCTTTTATATGCTAGGGACTACTGAATCCTTTACATGAATAATCACATTTAATCTTTGAATTAATCCTATGTGGTAGATTATTTGACTGTCCTCATAGATGAGGAAGCCTTGGATATGTTAACAAATGTACCGGGAGTCAGAGCCGGGAAGTGGGGCACAGGGGAGTTCAGCCCCTGCAGCCCGGATTTGGGTCCCATAGTCCCTGGTTTGGTCCCACAGAGCAAGACCAAGGTGACTTTTCCAAGATCTTGTAGCTGTTTAGTGACTTCTAATCCCTTTGTTTTATAGAATTGTTTGGCTTCTTGATCTAATTGTAAAATGTTGTAACAAACTTAATATATTTTTGGATTTTTGTAGAAATGGGCAGACACTCATTTCTTAAGAAAGTAGTTTTGTTTCCCTTTTTTAAAAAAATCTCTTCTCCTTGTATTTTGATAGTTTTAATTCTTTTTTTTTTTTTTTTTTTTTGAGACTGAGTTTCGCTCTCGTTACCCAGGCTGGAGTGCAATGGCGCGATCTCGGCTCACCGCAACCTCCGCCTCCTGGGTTCCTGGGTTCAGGCAATTCTCCTGCCTCAGCCTCCTGAGTAGCTGGGATTACAGGCACGCGCCACCATGCCCAGCTAATTTTTTGTATTTTTAGTAGAGATGGGATTTCACCATGTTGACCAGGATGGTCTCGATCTTTTGACCTTGTGATCCACCCGTCTCGGCCTCCCAAAGTGCTGGGATTACAGGCTTGAGCCACCACACCCGGCCGATAGTTTTAATTCTTAATAATGACTATTAGGATGTGGACTATGGATAATGAAAAAAACTATATTAAAAATAGAAATTTTGTTTTATATCTGTGTGTAACTTGAGCATTAGGCCTGACTTGTATATTTGGGGCAGGGGAGAAAGAATGTGTTAAACACAGAGCACATTCATTAAAGAACCAGCTATTGTTTCATAATCAGTTTGGTGTTCACATTTTCATCAGGTGAACTACTATAAGTTTTCTGCATTTTAAGTTAGTATTTTTAAGGCCCAGCGCCAGAAATAATTATGCTAATGCTACTGTCTGAATTCACAAATGACTACTTCATAATTACGTATATTAGTACTCCATATATGTTGTCCAGACTGAAAATTCGTTTGTTTAGTCATTAATTAGCTCTTTGACTTAAAATATAACTACTGCATTCCCTAGTCTCTGGATCTAGATTTCACTTGGCATTCTTCCAAAGCCAAACTAATGCAGCACCATGAACCTTTTATAATGAAAATGTTCTCCCTAAATATGTTCAGATCACTTTTGTGCATTACTATTTTTGAACTAATGTTCTTTTTTTTTGTTTTTTCCTGTAGTACAGAGTTTCTCTAGAGTAAGCAAACAAAATAGAATTCTAGTTTGTACTGATCCTTTAAGAAAGTTTCATCAGATGTTTTTAGTAGGTGGTAGCTTTAGAGTGTCATATTAAATGCATTTTTAAATGGTAAAAATGTCTATATAGAGAGCAGTATAGGTTGATACATTCTAAGCTACACCAAAGAGTCTGCAGGAGAAAAAACAAAATTGAGTGGAATTATAATGCTTTTTATAAGAGGAAACTTACCCTTTAAAGTCTTGAGTACTTTCTCCCCAACTCTTTACTTTTAGGTGAGAAAAATGGACTTTAAGACTAAGAATTATTAAATATTTTATTTCAACTATTTTAACATCATGCCACTTTTTTTTTTTTTGGAGACAGGGTCTCACTCTACCACCCAGGCTGGAGTGCAGTGGCACAATCTCAGCTCAATGCAACCTACACCTCCTGGGCTCAAGCAGTCCTCCCACGTCAGCCTCTTGAGTAACTGGGATTATAGGTGCCTGCCACCACAGCTGGCAATTTTTTGTAGAGACAGCGTTTCACCATGTTGCCAAGGCTGGTCCTAACAACTGAGCTCAAGCAATCTGCCTGCCTTCGCCTCCCAAAGTGCTGGGATTACAGGTGTGAGCCACTGTGCCTGGCTACCTTACCTTTTTTTTTTTTCTTTTTTAATTTCATTAATCAGTTTTTAAAAATTTCTTTAATCAGTTTTTGGTGTTGGTACATAATCTTGAGTGTTGTGTTTAAAAATTTTTTTTTCTTTGTATAACTTTGTAGATGTTAGGTTTAGGGTTGTAATTTTTCAGTGATTAGTTTTTCTGGTATATTCACGTGTTATTTCTTTGAAATTACAGACACACGTTTTTTGGGGGTCATTTAAGACTCTTCAGACTTCCTGAATGTGAGCTAAGCTGAAAAGCACCAGTACTGTAATCATAAAGGCAGGTGAGATATTTCAGTTTTGATGACTTGGAAAGTCCGTTAACCTTTAGGTAGGGCTTGGTTTTCTTTAGCTTTTGGCAGGACAGTGGTTTAAACGGTCCCAGATCTTTTTGTTCCAAGCAGGGCTTTTCTGATTAAATTACAGATATGAAAATGCAGATATAAACAACACAGAGAGCCAAGTTTTAAGAGTAACATTATTTGATTTTTAAACACAGTTTATGATACAGTGTTTCAAAATAAATGTAATACTTTTGTAGTAGTTGGGTTAAATATAGTTCTTCTGTTCACCTTGCTAGTACGAAGTGAGATACATGAAACTGAAAACCAGGTGTAGGCACAAGCCTGTAGATCAGACAGCCTGTGTCAAGTGTGCAGTGCCTCAGCAGCAGCGGCATTCCATGGAATATATTGAAAAGCTAGGGCGGAATGTCATTCCACATAGGTGAGGGGCGACAGGTGAAGGCAGATTTGACACTGTAGAAGAGTAAGAGAAGTAAATTGCACCTGCAGAGTACAGCAAGATTTATAACATTTAAATAAGATGTTAAAGAACATTTTCATTAAAGGAAGGAAATTTCTGTGAGTCTTCCTTAGTTTCAGCCTAAACTAGTTTTATTATGCTATTACTTCAGAATGTGGCACTTAAAATACCTGCCATAGTCAGTGTTCAATACATATTTGTTGGATGAATTAATTGTGTAAAAACACAAAAAAACTCAGTATAAAATTAATTCTTGGAGTTCTTACGCAAATATAAAACTCAGATAAATGCATTACATAAAAAGAAACTACAAAATTAATAAAGTTTATGTTAACAGGTTTAGTTAAATGCAGTAGATTATGTTTTGCAAAACTGAATTGTCTCTTGCAACATGAGTATCAAACTGACTGTTCTCAAGCAGATTCTTTTGAATTTGGCATGTGGTACTATCTTGTGTCCTGCAGTTATTTTACACTGGGAAGCTGTCATTTACACAGTACGCATTTGTATAAGTCTGTCATTAGACCTTGGTACAAATATATCATTTAGTCTTAAATTCACTTCTGTTTTTTCTCATTAGCCCAAGAAACATTTAAATGACACCACTGGGTACTAGGGCAAATGTAACCAGAAATCACAAACCTGAGCAGTGAATTTGTATGTTAGAACATACTTGGTTTAGATGTTACTTTTTCAGATTATTCACTAAATTAAGATGCAGAGTTAAAACTGTTTTATGGGCTCACAGCCCCCTGATAATACTTCCACAGGGGTTCAGTTCAGAAGCGCTGCTCTCTTGGAAGGGGCGCAGAGCTGATGTCAGAAGCAGATTCTAGTCTTGGCTCTGCCACTCCTCAGCTGAGTGTTGGGTAAGGTACTTAACCTACTTGGCCTCTCTTGGGTCTTAGGTGATGGCACTTGGTGACCTTTGAAGATTTGTCTTTGAAGATTATTGTTGCTTTTGAAGGTTTTTTTTGGGAGTGTTGGACTTTGCAGGGAGGCTTGGGTCTAGGTTTACAGTTTATTTGATTAAGTTTTTTTTAACTGTCAGTCATCTTTTTACTTAAAGTTGTACAATTCAGTAGTTGTTTATTTTTATTTAGTTTTTGTATTTTTAAAAACCAGAACATTTATTGCGTGACTAATTGTTGAAATTCCTAAGATGATCTGGATGGTCGAGCAATTGCCCTCTTGGGTTTAGGTATTGTTCCTTCACAGAATCCATGCCTGAAGCTGTGGTGTACAATTTTTAGATGCCTTGTTTGGCCAGTCCCAGTGGCACTTCGTCTTTTAGCCTTGACACTCCAGTTATACGTCCTCCCGTGCTTGGTGGAGTAGCCACATTTGCCATAGGTCAACTTCTGAAGGTGGTAGGCTTTCACAGCACAGCAGTGGCACGGTGTGTGTGTCCTACTGCAGTGCTTTCCAAATGATGACATTCCCTTTGTCATCTTGCTTCTGCAGCTGAGACTAGAGAGACCTTTTTTATTTTTTTTTGAGACAGAGTCTTGCCTTGTTGCCCCAGCTGGAGTGTGCAGTGGCACAATCATAACTCCGCAGCCTGGACCTTCTGGGCTCAAGCTGTCCTCCCACGTCAGTCTCCTGAGTAGCTGGGTCTATAGGCGTGTGCCACACCCAGCTAATTTATACATTGTTTTTAGAGATCGAGTCTTGCTCGTCATGTTGCCCAGGCTGGTCTCGAACTCCTGGGCTCAAGCAGTTTTCCTGCCTCAGCCTCCCAAAATGCTGGGTTTTTGAGTGTGAGCCCCCGCCTGCACTTAGACAATTCAGTAGTTTATAATAGATCTACAGACTTGTGTAGCCATCGCCACTACGTAAGTTCAGAACATTTTTCATCACCCCTGCAGCCTTCTGGACTGAGTGGAGTCAGCATGCTCAGGGGTTCGCAGCATCTTTTCAGGGGGCTCAAGGTTCTTTGGTATCTTTTCCAAGTTTCCATACCTGTCTAGTACTGAAGCTGGAATTCAGAGATTGAATTCCAGTCCTGGGTGGGGCCCAAGAATGTGCATTTCTGACACGTGCCCAGGTGAAAGCCCACTTAGATGAAGAATCTCAGCCTCCTGGAAATGTGTTCTAATGAACTTTACTGGACTGTCTGCTCAGCTCTGCTGTCCCCGTAGCACTCATGCATGTTTTGTTGTGCTTTGGCTACATAGGTTACAATCAAGCTTTCTAGAACCTTTTCCTCATGTCTTTAGCTAATAAGCACCTAAAAATTGTGGAAGGCAAAGGTTTTATTTTTGGCATTTGTCTAAATTATCCGTTAATGTCTTGACATAGGAAGCTCTTTGAAAGTTTGGATGGAAGTGGAGGGGGTATACAGAAACATATTCTAATTTTTCAATGTGTTTTGAAAAGGTAGCATGAACAATAATTCCTGCCCCCACCCCTCGCTCCTTCTCCATATCCATTTGGCTCAAGTAGCTGAAAACAGCAGAACCCTAAAGCCAAGTGTCACAATGTATCTCCTTACCTGTCTGCCTGCTTACTGGCCTGTCCAGCTACCTGCCTCCCCACCTTCAAGTCTTTTTCAAATACTGCCTACCACAGGTTTCTGATGATAAATTCTGTTATCTTGATAATTATAAAGTTCTTTTGAAGGTTTTAAAAGAATTTCCTAAACAAGTTTTACATTGTTAGTGCTTTTAGAAAGCTGGAAAAGCAAATGAAGAAACAACAAAAAGAAATCCTTTCTAGATGGATGAGAGACCACAGATGGGTTGGGGTGAATGTGATGAAATAGAAATGTGTGTTTGGGAGAGTGTTTTCTCTGTAAGAAAGGTTATTATGTATTATGGGCAGGCTAGGTGGCTTTCATAAAGTTTTTTTTACAAGTTTCTGTGGTAGTGTTCACTGGTTTGGTGAAGCGGGTAGACTTAAAAGATTGTAAAATGTCGAGAACCTGGAATTTACATCTGGGGAGAGAGGAGGAAACTGGGAGGCCCTTCAACTCTGGAGAATTGGACAAGGTGAAGCAGGGTCCATGTTTGTGTACGTCTGTGCATGTGTGTGTGCATGTGCGTGTGGGTGCATGCATGTGCATTCATCCAGGTGGGGTATCTGCTGTAGCACTGAGGTGGATTCTAAGGCAAGCTTCATTTGGCCCTGAGTTCATTTTATCACAACTCCAAGGAGTTTCTGGGGGAGAAAAGGCTCCCATGTGCAAGAAACAAGGAAGCAGAAAAGTCACTTGACCTCGGCTAGAAAAGGAGCCACCTCTAGTCTACAGTCTGAAGAGAAGCGGCTGTTCAGAGGAGCTGCGACAGGTATTGCTGGTCCCAGGCCAAGCCTCTTGAGGAAAGAGAGCAACATTTAGAAATTTTGTGTGTAGCCTATACCCTTAAGATCACCCTGTAGGAAGAGGGAAAGTCAGAAAGAAGGTCAAGGACAAGGTACCGAGGGTCCCATCTCCTGGTGGTTTGTGGTGAGGAGTGGAGACTATCCAGAGAGGCTGGCCAAGGGGAGGCTCCCCGTGGGAAGATGGGGATCTTTTTTAGGAGATGCTGCAAAGGGACACTTTTTCAGAGAGACAAGGGGAAAACACTTGCGTATATTTCCTTCTTTGAAAGTGAAGAAAGTGAAGAGAATGGGAAAATGCCATCTGCTTCCCATTTCTGAGAAAGGGTGCATTAAAATAGCTGGAAATTAAGCAGAATCTATGAAATTAAGGTCTGAGTAGAGTCATTTCCCGTTTTTCCTGACACATCTTTCAGCTGTGTAGCAACAGATCCACATTCCTGATGTCAGAAGATAGTTGTTAATGTGCTAGTTAAAATTTTATTTTATTTTTGTGCTGTTGAGCAAAATTTAGACTTTGTTTTATTTAAGAAGCATTTTTGTTAAATGCTTTAATTATTATTAATCAAAATTTTTTTGTATTTAAGCAGTTTTCAACAATCTATTCTTGAAGCAATTCAGAGAACCTGCTGTGTGGTGATTATGTATTTTTTATTTCATAAATGAGAGTAGTGAGACATAAGTGTTTTGGAATTAGCATTTATCATCATCGAATATACTGCGTAAGTTACATCTTTTTACTGTGTGTTATCTGGCTGACCCTGCTAGAATCTTAAGTTCCAAGTGGACAGGGATCTTTGCTCTCTTCACTGATGGATCCAAGAGCCTAGATGCCATACATACATGCCAGGCACTGTTCTAAGTATATACAGTAGTCCCTGATGTGTCCAGGGACTGTTCAGTGAATGAATGAATAAAGATTTACATCAACAAATATCATTTAGTCTAGTGCTCAAGTGGGCTGCTAATACTCTGTTCCTGAATTAAACAGTCTGGCTTGGTGATAGGTGCTGATTTGCAAATCCATGGGAGCTACCCCAGAAAAGCTTGTGAGGCAGAGGAGAGGAGCAAAATATGCGCTCCCTGTGTGGGAATGAATTCCCACAACCGCAGAAGGGGGGACTGAGGTAGACATGCTTGGTTCTTCATCTCGGACTCTGCAGTCAGGTAAGCCACTCCTGAGGAGTGAGTGAAGGGTGAGGTAGAAAGCCAGCATGTCCCCTGGGAAGGAGCTTTTTCCAGGTAGAAGCATGAAGCCCAGGAAAGGCAATTTATACACCACATCACCAATAAAGAGATGGCCAAACCGCTCCAAACTCTACCCTCTGAAGTCAACAGTTTCCAATTATGCATCTTCAGATTTTTTTCTTGGTCAGATTTCTTTCTGATATATGTATCTACAGATATTTTTCTGTGCCTGTGTGGACATTTTTTCTGAATTTATTAACCTAGAATAGGTTTACTATCCACCTAGTTTTATAACCTGGCCTTTCTCGTAACATGTATACATGTTAGGCCTTTTTTGATAGTGATCCACAGCATCCTGTTTGTTTGTTTCTTGATGGAGTGAGACAGAGTCTCTCTCTGTCACCTAGGCTGGAGTGCAGTGGTGTGATTATAGCTTACTACACCCTCAAGCTCCTGTGCCCAAGCAATCCTCCTGCCTCAGCCTCCTGAATATATAGGACTATAGGCATGGGCCACCATGCCTAAGTTTTTTATTTTTTGTACAGACAGGATCTTGCTGTCTTGCCTAGGGTGGTCTCTAATTCTTAGCCTCAAATGATCCTCCTGCCTCAGCCTCCCAAAGTGCTGAGATTCCAGGTGTGAGCCACTATGCTCAGCCAACATCATGTTTATTGACTGCCTATTAATATTCCATTTAATTTAATGCCATCATTTATGCATTCAGCAATATTTTTGATCGTGAACTATGTACCAGGCACTAGTTGGAATTGCTAAGGGTATAAGATGAGGTTCCAATTCTCAGGGAGCTTATGGTTTAGAGGGAAAACAATAGAAAAGTGAACAAATAGGTGAGAATTTCAGAGAGTGCTAAGAATACAGTAGAGCAGGACACTGAGGTGTGAGCATGTTAGTAGAGTTTGTTAGGAAAGGCCTTTCTTAGGAAGTGACATTTGAGCTGATAACTGGGTGATAAAGGAAGGCCAGCTGCTTGAGGATCTCAGGGAGGAATATTCTAGGCGAAGGTAATAGTCTGTGCAAAGGCCCTGAGGCAGGAATATGCTTGCTTTGCGGAAGTGGGAAAAAAGCATTGTTGGTTGGAGCAGAGATGAGCTGGGTGACGTAGGCAGGGTAGATTTTGTTGTGCCAAGTAGGCATAAAGAGTTGAGATTCTGGGCCAGGCACGGTGGCTTATGCCTGTAATCCCAACACTTTGGGAGGCTGAGGTGGGCAGATTACCTGAGGTTAGGAGTTCAAGACCATCCTGACCAACATGGTGAAACCCCATCTCTGTTAAAAGTACAAAATTAGCCGGGCGTGGGAGGATGAGGCAGGAACTGGGAACTGAACTTGGGAACTGAGCTTGTGCCATTGTACTCCAGCCTGGGCAATAAAAACAAAACTCCATCTCACACACACACACACAAAAGTTGAGATATTGTTTTAAAGGCAACACAGAGTTATTGAAGGATGAGCTATTAGGAGGTGAGAAACATAATATGGAGCTTTACATTCAAAGGTTTTCTTTGGCTACTGTGTGGCAGTGAGAGGAAGCAGAGAGACCAGTTAGGAGTCTGTTGCAGTAACTGGTGATCTTGGTAAGAAGTGGCAGTTGGGATGGAGCAAGAAGTGGGTATATTTCAGAGGTGGAGCTGTCAGAGTTCATGGGATTGGACTTAGCGGGTAAAGGAAAGGAGAAATTTTGTGGCTGCAGCTACTGCACTGGTGCTAGGGCTTGTCATTGAGACAGAGAAATGGAGATCAAGAATGTTCTTGGGATGTTCTGGTTGTGCGATGTCTGTTATACACCAGAATGGTGATGGTGAATAGGCAGCTGACCAGAAATCTGGGGAGGGGTCCTGTCGAGATAAATATTGGAGAGCTGTCAATGCACAGGTGACATTTAAAGCCACAGACTAGGTGAGATCACACGAGATGCAGAAGATGGATGGGGAAAGGGAGACTAAGCCCTGAGCAGAGCAGGAGGAGGCAGCACGGGAGGCTGGCCTGAGGTGGAAGCACAGTGCTGAAGCAGCAGGTGTGAGGTGCAAACCAGGAGAAGGACATGTTCTAAGGAGGGTGCATCGCTTTTATGTTTGGTGCTGTAACCAATTACCACAAATTTAGTTGCTTAAAACACAAGTTTATTAACGGTCCTGTAGGTCAGTCATCTGACATGGGTCTCATTGGGCTGCCGTCAGGGTGCCAGTACGGCCATGTTCTTTATGGAGGCCCTAGGGAGGAATCTGTTTGTCTGTTCCACTGAGAAGTCATTGTTGGATTTGGTCACGTGATGAGTAAACCTTGGTGAGTGGTTCCAATGGAGTGTTGGTGTGGTGGCCCAATTGGAGTGTATTTGAAGCCCAGAGAGGTGAGGATGTGGAGGCTGCACATCTTAAAGAATCTTGGTGGCAGTTTTGCTGTGAAGGAAAGTAAGTGGTGGCAAGAATTACAAAGGAAAAGCACAGAGGATGCCTCAGAGATGAAATGGGAGACGGAATGTAGAGCGGAGGTTCCGGGAAGACCCCTTGTAAGGACAGGGCATTAGTGTGGTATCTTCTGGAATAGATTCACTGGATGAAGAACCTGGAGTGAAGCCAAGAAATGGTTTATAGAGATGGAGACATATGAAAGTGGAATTCACAGGATTGTTTTTAATAGAGCAGCAGAACGTACTGATGACTCCTGTTGCTTGTGCCTGGTCAGTGGAAAGGATCTTGGTGAGCAGCAACTGCAGGGCCCACAACTGCACATCAGATGCTGTCATCATTCCATGGGTGGTTGGCCAAATCTTTGAAGTCAGTATGGAACCTGTGCCCTCTCTTGCTGGGGAACCTGGCTCAGTCATGAGGGGGCATCTCCTTTCTTCTCCTGCCCCAACCACTTCCCTTGCACTTCTGCTGTTCTCTCCTCACCTGCTAAATTGTAGTCCTGCCTCCATTTCTTTCTTTACTGTGTTATGTTTAATAACATCTATTCACTCCACAACATGCTCAGAGGGGTGGAAGACCAAGTTAGTGCAGACCCATTCATTCCTGGACCAGTGGCTCTCAAGTGGGGGAGGTGCTGGTCTTAAAGGGTATTTAGAAACAAGTGGATGTCATAGTGAGTCTGCTGTGATGCTGTACAACGTGGTAAAAACGCCCTCGCTGTGAGGCTCAGAAGAGCCAGTCCTCTTCCTGCTCCTAGTCCAGTCAGTGCTCTGTCTTCATATTGGTGGTTTGCAGCCCTGCTGTACGTTAGACTCACTGGGACAGCTTTGTAAACATATCACAGCCTGGGCCCCACCACAGACTAATTCATCTGGAGTCTTAGGAATAGGGCCTAAGCTGAGGATTTTAAAAACTCCCCAGCAGATTCTGAAGTGCAGCCAGGACTAAGAACCACTGCCTTAAATCTACTGTTGACTGCTTTCAAAAGAAATCTTCACTGTGATTAAACAAATTGTGGTTAAAAATAAGCAAAAGGGCCGGGTGCGGTGGCTCATGCCTGTAATCTCAGTACCTTGGGTGGATCACCTGAGGTCCAGAGTTCAAGACCAGACTGGTCACCATGGTGAAACCCTGTCTCTACTAAAAATACAAAAAAATTAGCCAGGCAGTCTGTTGCATGCCTGTAATCCCAGCTACTTGGGAAGCCAAGGCAGGAGAATTGCTTGAACCCAGGAGGTTCCAATGAGCCGAGATCGTGCCATTGCACTACAGCCTGGGTGACGAGAGCAAGACTTTGTTTAAAAAAAAAAAGTAAGCAAAAGGAAATCTGGAGGGGAACATTTGTAATAGACAAGTGATAACTACATTAATAACTACATTATTAGATGTAGTTACTTTATTAAAATGTAGATCATCTGAATCAACTGATATATCTGAATTTGGATTAAAACTCATAAGCAGTGCATACTACTCAAAGCTTGGTATCTGTTAGGGCGCAGTTTGTTCATTTCCGTTTTTCAGGTAGCTTTCTTCACACTTGTTTCGTTTCTGAATGGTTTAGCCTAATGTGATGAAGCAGCTATTTGTAAAGTAAAGTGGGAATTATTTTTTCTTCTTTTCCTCCCATAGTTTGTCTCCATCTTTTAGCTGCTGTTCTTTCTACACCTTAGGGTTCATAGATGTTCATTACATTTCCTACCTGGTCTTGGAACACTGTGAGACGAGCATTCCTTATAATTGGTCATCCAGTTTGGAAAGACCCAATATTTTACAAGGTGATCAGTTTTTGAGGAATTTCAGTTGTTAGAAAACTTTATGGTGTTGGTTTGGTCAGGGAAAGTTCCAGAAAAGTGATCAAGAGGTTAGCTCAAACCTGATACAGGGAGTTCTCAGAGTAGGGATGGCTGTTAATGGTCTCATGTATGTTTGAGAAAAAGTTTTGCTCTTGTTGCCCAGGCTGGAGTGCAGTGGCGCAATTTTGGCTCACCACAGTCTCTGCCTTCCGGATTCAAGCGATTCTCCTGCCTCAGCCTCCCAGGTAGCTGGGACTACAGACGCCCACCACCACACCCAGCTAATTTTTGTATTTTTAGTAGAGACGGGGTTTCACCATGTTGGCCAGGCTGGTCTCGAATTCCTGACCTTGTGATCCACCCACCTTGGTCTCCCAAAGTGTTGGGGATAGTTTTATTACTATGAGAGTAATTTAACCGTCCTCATTGTATATTTCCAAACTCCTTTCTTTTTTTTTTTTTTTTTTTTTTTTGAGACAGTGCCTTGCTCTGTTGCCCAGGTTGGAGTGATCTCGGCTCACTACAACCTCTGTCTCCTGGGTTCAAGCAATTTTCCTGCCTCAGTCTCCCAAGTAGTTGGGATTACAGGCATGTACCACCACGCCCCGCTAGTTTTTGTATTTTACTTAGTAGAGACGGGGTTTCACCATGTTGGCCAGGCTGGTCTCAAACTCCTGATCTCAGGTGATGCACTTGCCTCGGCTTCCTAAAGTGCTGGGATTACAGGCGTGAGCCCCTGTGCCCGACCTTAAATGTTTTTATACTTCTCTGTGACATCGACATACTCCCACAACAGCTTCAGTATAATTTTAAAAATATTTCATCGTGGTAAATCTCACTTTGTTTTCTAACTTTCCAAAGTAATTGTTTTCCTCCTATTCCGCTTACTGATTTACAGTTTTCTTACTGTTTGTTTTTTTCATATTATTGATTTGTACCATTGAATTGTTTGTGATTATTGATGCCAATCTTAATGTTTTAGGCCTGTGCTATCTGACTTTTTCATGAGATTGCATTGGAAATAAAATGTAATCTTTAGTCAGGTTGACTTCTTTAGTTTTTTACTTTTTTAATTTTTTTTTTTTTGAGACGGAGTTTTCACTCTTGTTGCCTAGGCTGGAGTGCAATGTTGTGATCTTGGCTCACTGCAGCCTCTGCCTCCCAGGTGCAAGGGATAAGGGATTCTCCTAACCTCAGCCTCCTGAGTAGCTGGGATTACAGGCATGTAACACCACGCCTAGCTAATTTCTATTTTTAGTAGAGGCGGAGTTTCTTCATGTTCGTCAGGCTGGTGTTGAACTCCCGACCTCAGGTGATCTGCCCGCCTTGGCCTTCCAAAGTGCTGGGATTACAGGCGTGAGCCGCTGAGCCCGGCCTTACTTTAATTTTTGAAATGAGTCAGAAATGTTATATGTATGTGGGTAAATGTTAAATGTCTGTGTATATGTTTATGTATGTTACATGTATATGGGTAACATGTTATATGTATGTGCACGTTCTGTGTATATGGGTAGGCATATTAGATGTGGCTGTGAGAGCACTGTAAGAATTATACTCTTACACTAGAGTGCACAGTTAGTGTACAACACTTAGGGTTATAAGGGTCTGTTTACTGGATCTGGTGGCTGCTTCTCCTGTTCAGTACACCTCCAGTAGTCTCTGCCTTTGAGTTAGTTATACTTACTTTTTCACGATGGTTTGGAGAATTTAATGAATTAGTGTACCTTTAGCACCTGATACACCTACAACATCTAATAGAATGCATTGCATATTTATTCACTTGCCTGTGTTGATATGTATAGTAAATAGGTACTAAATAAGACACAAAAAGCACCAACAATAAAGGAAAACTCTGATAAACTGGATTTTATTCAAAGAACTGTTTATCTAAAGACACTATTAGTAAATGAAAAGTCAAGTCATAGAGTGAGATTGGCCAATATAGGCTTACATACACACTATTAGAAGAATTCCTACAAATGGGTGAGAAGAAGACAGCCCAACAGAAGAATGAGTAAGGGACCCAAATAGGCCCTTCACAGGTCAGTAAACTTAGGGAAAGGTGCCCCACCTCACTGGTCATCAGAGAGATGTAGAGTATATTCCACAGTAAGATGCTCTTATACATCTGCATGGCCAGATTAAAAAAGACACCATCAGATGTCAGCAAGAAGCAGAGCAGGGCGACTTTCATGTATTGCTGTTGGGAATCTACATTAGTTTAACCACTTTGGGAAAGTGGAATTAACTATGAGGGTGGAAGATGTGCACACCATATATATAGCCTAGCAGTTCTGCTTCTTATGTGTATTCCCGACAGACTGTGCAGCTGTGAAAACTAATGAATTGATGAAGATTCAAGAAGCGAGTAACTCTCACAAACTTAATGTTGAGAGAAAGAAACCAAGCACTCAGAATTATGTATTGTTTGATTCTGATACAAGTTCAAAACAAAGGGAAAATTAATTTATGGTGTTGCAAATCAGGAGATGAAGTTACTTTTGGAGAGGAGGGAGGATATGTTAGCAGGACTTCTGGGGTGTTGGTAATATTCTTTCTTGATGATAGGTGTGATACACATGCACACTCACACAAATATAATTTGTGCTCTTTTCTGTTTGTATATAATTTAATAAAAAATTCACTGAAATGGGACTGGGTACAGTGGCTTGTGCCATTAATCCCAGCACTTTGGGAGGCCAAGGCAGTTGGATTGCTGGAGCCCAGGAGTTCGAGACCACCCTGGGTAACATGACAAAAGCCTGTCTCTACAAAAATATACAAAAATTAGCCCCGTGTAGAGGTGTGTGCCTGTAGTCCTAGCTACTCGGGAGGCCGAGGTGGGAGAATTGGTTGGGCCTGGGAGGTAGACGTTGTGGTGAGCTGAGGTCGTGCCACTGCACCCCAGCTTGGGTGACAGAGTGAGAGACCCTGTGTCAAAAAAAAACAAAACAAAAAACCAAAAAACTGAAATGGTGTATGGTATAATATAGATTATCAAACGGCAGTGAGAAATGAGCAAAATATAGCTACATGCAACACCATGGAAGATTCTCACAGAATGCATAGGATCAGATTCTGTTTTTCTAAAGTTCGAAGAGTCAGTGCTAAATTATTGTTTAGGGACACGTAAGTAACTCGTGGATATCAGTCAGGATTCAGTCAGGGAAGCAGAACCACTGTGTTATGAAATACGGGATTTATTTTATTATTTTATTTTATTTTCTGAGATGGAATCTCGCTCCGTTACCAGGCTGGAGTGCAGTGACACGATCTTGGCTCACTGCAGCCTCCACCTCCTGGGTTCAAGTGATTCTCCTGCCTCAGCCTCCTGAGTAGCTGAGATTACAGGCTTGTACCACCACGTCCAGCTAATTTTTGTATTTGGTCTCGATCTCTTGACCTCATGATCCACCCACCTTGGCTTCCCAAAGTGTTGGGATTTCAGGCGTGAGCCACCGCACCCAGCCAGGATTTATTTTTTGTAGGAATAAGGTATTTTACAACTGTGGGGTAAAGCTGGAAAAATAACAGTCAGGAAGGAGGAATTAGAGGACCAGAGAAATGTTGCGAAAACATGTCTCCTGAAGCACCTGCGTGGGTGGCTGAGTTAGAACTTGTGGAGGGTCTGAGAAGCCAGGCATGAACATCTTCTAGAGTGGGACCACAAAGGGAACCTGATGAAAAAGCTCTGTGTAGCAACCACTTCTGTAGGTCTGCTGCTCAGCTGCCGATGGTCCAGGGGCTTCTGTTGGTTGGCAAGGCCGGCAATTGGGGAAAAAGCTAGTGACGGAAGCAGCATATGTGAACAAACTGGAACCCTCTGGCATCTCTGTTTCTGTACCATCTCTAACTATCTCGGTCCTGAGAAAGTAATGGCCGTTTTACTTTTCACCTTTTAAATCTTGTGCAGGTTCAGGGAAGGGAATCCTAAGAAATTGTAGTCTAACCAAATCGAGTTAAAAACTGTCACAGTGATGGTTGCACAATCCTGTGAATATATTAAAAAATATACTTTAAGTGGGTGGACTTTATGATTTGGGGATTTTATCTCAATAAAGCTGTTATTTATTTAAACAAAACTGTCGCAGGTTGAAAACTGTAAAGAAAGGTTGTTACCATGAATGATTTAAGTGCTGCTTCTTGGAGATCTAGAAGTTTCAATTTACTGACTGCTTCTTACCAGGTTGTATCTGTTATTCTACACTGCTATTCTTTGGAAAGCTAGAGTGTATAGTAACTGTGATCTGTTAATGACAGACCTCCAGGTCTCCTGACAGGTCTGGGAATAAGTTTTGAAAATAGGTTAATGGGATGTTGTATTAGTCTGTTTTTATGCTGCTAATAATGACATACTAATAATTCATAAAGGAAAGAGATTTAATTGACTCACAGTTCCACATGGCTGGGGAGACCTCACAGTGACGGCAGAAGACAAAGAAGAAGCAAAGGCACATCATACATGGCAGTAGACGAGAGAATGTGCAGCGGAACTCCCATTTATAAAACCATCTGATCTTGTGAGACTTATTCACTACCAGGAGAACAATATGGGGGAAACAGCCCCTATGATTCAGTTATTTCCACCTGGGCCCACCCTTGACACATGGGGATTATTACATTTCAAGGTGAGATTTGGGTGGGGACACAGCCAAACCATAAAGCATTTTTTCTTACTTCTCACTGTGTATATGTGGTTTTAAAATTTGAACTCGAATTTCTTTGATTATACTTAAAAGTAGGTTTTACAGATTCATTAAAACTTTCATATCAAATCTTTTGATAACCTGAGAATATTCTTATCATCTAAAGCTAATGGAAAATGCCCGTATCTACTTTTTTTTTTTAATTTGAGTGTTTGTTATGGCTCTTTTTAGTCTCCTTGTAATGAGACAATTGTCCAAATAAAGATATGCAGCTTTTCTGCCTGGGGCTGTAGTTGTACCATAGTTAGGAAATGGATAGGAAGGATTTTTTTGTTTTAAGGTTTTTTAAAAAGCTCAAAAACAGTAGCTTGTAAAATTTATATGCAAAGACTAGAAACATTTTTTGCTAGCTTGTTGTCAACTTTTTAACTAAAAGGAGTCCCAACACACAGGTTATTTCTACATGGATTAAATTTAATATAATAAAGAATCACTAGTATTAATAAGCCATGTTGACAGAATTCTTGCTAAAACTGGGCTGTACAGACAAGGATGGACACTGAAGGTTGAAGGCTAGTTGGGAAGAGGATTCAGAGGAGCTTGGCTAGAGTTTGGTCAAGGAGACACTCTTGATCAGTATGTAAATCTGGCCAGTTGGAAGTAAATGAAAGGTGGCCATAGTCTTAGAGGGAAGACAGACATAAAAATGATTGCAATATGGTATGATAAGAGATGTAACAATTATAAAGTATGTATGGATAAGATATATCTGCAGCAAGAAGGCAGTGATGGTCCTCTTGAACACTTGAAGGGTGGATTCTCCCCTACCTCCCCCACTCCCCCGAGATGGTGTTTTGCTGTTATTGCCCAGGCTGGAGTACACTGGTGTGATCTTGGCTCACTGCAACCTCTGCCTTCTGGGTTCAAGCGATTCTCCTGCCTCAGCCTCCTGAGTAGCTGGGATTACAGGCGCCCGCCACCATGTCCAGCCAAATTTTTGTATTTTTAGTAGAGATGGGGTTTCATCATGTTGTCCAGGCTGGTCTCAAACTCCTGACCTCAGGTGATCTCCTCGCCTCAGCCTCCCAAAGTGCAGGGATTACAGGCATGAGCCACCACACTTGGCCGAATTTTTTTTTTTTTGTGGAGAAGGAGTCTTGCTCTGTTGCCCAAGCTGGAGTGCAGTGGTGCGATATTGGCTTACTGCAAACTCTGCCTTCTGAGTTCAAGATGTTCTCCTGCCTCAGCCTACTGAGTAGCTGGAATTACAGGCTTGTGCCACCACGCTGGCTAATTTTTGTGTTTTTTTGTAAAGGTGGGGTTTTGCTATGTTGGCCAGACTGGACTTGAACTCCTGGCCTCAAGTGAAGGATGGGTATTTTTAAAAGAATGACCCTAACGCTGTATCTTGAAGATGATTAGAAAGTTTGCTAGGCAGACAAAGAATCAGTAAGAAAACTCTCTGGGCTGAAGGTACTACGTTTAGTCAGACTATTAATACTTCCTTTCCTGTGCCAGGGAACGGAAGAAGGAAGTAGTTGGAGTTGTTTGAATAATTCCGTACGGCTAGTTTAGGGTTAAGGAGAGAGATGGGCGAGTTAAGGTTAGAGAGTAGCAGCTAGAGCATAGAAGGCTATGTATGCCACATTGGGTTTAATTTTTTTTTTTTTTTTGAGACAGAGTGTCACTCTGTCACCCAGGCTGGAGTACAGTGGTGCGATCTCAGCTCATGGCAACCTCTGCCTCCTGAGGCACAAGTAATTCTTGTGCCTCAGCCTTCCTAGTAGATGGGATTGCAGGTGTGCAGCACCAGCTCCAGCTAATTTTTGTATTTTTATTAGAGACAGGATTTCACCATGTTGGTTGGCCAGGCTGGTCTCAAACTCTTGACCACAGGTGAAGACCAACTCTTGACCATCTGCCTCACCAGAGTGCTGGGATGACAGACTTGAGCCACCATGCCCAGCCTGGGTTTGCATTTTAACATTTTTTTTTTTTTCTTGACGATCTTCCTCTGTCTCCCAGCTTGATCCTAGCTTACCACAGCCTTGAACTCCTTGGGCTCAAATAATCCTCATACCTCAGCCTCCAGAGTGGCTGAGACTATAGGAGTGCGCCACTATACCTGGCTAATAGTTGTATTTTTATTTTGTAAAGACAGAATCTCTCTGTGTTGCCTAGGCCTTGAACTCTTAGCCTCAAGCAATCCTCCCACTTTGGCCTCCCAAAGTGTTAGGATTACAGGCATAAGCTACTGCACTTGGCCTTTTACCACAGTTTAATCAGAAGAGGAAAATGATCTGATTTTTATGTTACGCAGTTACTCTGTGGACCATGTAGAGAATGGTTTGGAAGAAAGCTGAGAGTCTGGTGAGGAGTCCATACCAGAGGTAGTAAATAAGACCTGTTTTTAGGCATTGGCAGTAGCAAAGGATCTGACTTGGGAGCTAGAGTCAGCAGCATTGAATGTGACCTCTTAAGATGTGATGGCTGTAACACTTTTTCTCTACTCTGTTAGGTTCAGTACTTGGGGGCATTTGAATTAAAGTGACAAATGATAGATTAGCAAGAGAAAAGGTAGATTTTTATCTTGTAAATACTTAGGGGAGTTGGCAAATAAATGTGACTGAAAAGAGCCCTTAGAATTTGGGGTTTATATACCATCTTAATAGATGAAGAGGAGAGGGAGAAAGGGCACTTCCTGGAAAACAAATAACTATTTGGAAAGATAAATGGGCCCTTAGGAGAATAAATGGAAGCTATATATTTTCGTGACATTGTCTATTTGGTTGTGTTCTCATCTCAGAAGATTAGAGTTGCCCCTGTGGGAAAGGATTTATGACAATTGAGTTATTTGAGTTTTTTTAGGAGGCTCTGCTTTTAGGCAGATAAGGGGTTTCAGGAACTCAAATGCCTTCAGCTCAAAATAATTTTTATGCTACAGTGGCTTATTCTGGATCCTTTCATGGCGAAGGCGAGGAGAAATTACTGAGATTCTGGCTTGAGTGATGGTGGTACTCTAGATAATGAAAAACCTAAAGAAGAGCAGGTTTCAGGACATACTGTATTCATATTTGTATGGTTGAGCTTGGAGTACTTGGGGAACATCTAGAGATCCTAGAAAGCAGTTGGATGTAGATTTGGGACCTAGAGAGAGCTCAAAGAAGCTGAGAGTACGGATAGAATTTTCCTTGGAGTGTAGGAGAATGAGAGAAGAAAAACCTTCTAGAAGTGAACTAAAGGAGGCTGGAAAATGAGCGAGGATGAAGTGAGAGAGGGGACATAGGAAGGAAATTGTGTGTACAAAGGAGACTAAGAAGGAATAGTTGAAGATGAGGGGAGCTGGGAGAGTTACAGAAACTGAGGGAGGAAAAGTAGCAAGGAGAGTGAGGGATCAGCAGTGCCAGGTTGCAGAGTAACATTAGAGAATTGTTAAGAAAATATTTTTTTAATTTAGTGTATGATAAAGGTAGTTTTGAGGAGGAAATGGAGGGCTGTTTATTTAAATGGATTTGGGAAAATTGGCTTACCCACTTTAAAAATATTAGGGTAGGCTGGGCATGGTGACTCACGCCTGTAATCCTAGCACTTTGGGAGGCTGAGGCAGGAGGATCACCTGAAGTCAGGAGTTTAAGACTGGCCTGGCCAACATGGTGAAACCCTGTCTCTACTAAAAATGCAAAAATTAGCCAGGTGTGGTAATGAATGCCTGTAATCCCAGCTGCTTGAGAGGCTGAAGCATGAGAATCGCTTAAACTCGGGAGGTGGAGGCTGCAGCGAGCTGAGATTGTGCCACTGCACTCTAACCTGGGAGACAGAACAAGACTCTTGTCTCAGAAAAAAGAAGAAAAAAATTAGGTTAAGTCCCCACCTCATGCCTTATACCAAAATAAATCTAAAAATTAAATGTAGAAAGTGAAAATAGTAAAAATACTAGGAGAAAATATGGGTCAATATTTACGTTATGTTCAGGTTAGAAGGGACCATATCCATCCTAATCATAACAGAAAGAAAAGACTAACAAATGTTCATGTAAATACAGCACGTCTGTGTGCTAAAAATATCAAATTAAAGTGTAAATGGCAAACTGGGAGAAGTATTTGTCACATATTTGACAGGCAGAGGTTTAATATCTTTAATATATAAATGATATATTTAAAAATGAGTAACTGAAGGTTTCTGGTTAAGTAGGACTTATTGAAGATGTCTTTATCTTTCATCCTTCCAAAATGACAGAAAGAAATTTTGAAGATGTCTTTATGTTTCATCCTTCCAAAATGACAGAAAGAAATTACAAAAGGGGTAAACCCACAAAGAGAGAAGAAAGGAGACTGGGGAAGATTTTTCTGTTTTCTTTGGTTAGTGGTAGACCAAGTTGTTCGGCCTTATTTTCTGCTGAGAGCAAGTAGAGATGATGGAAAAAATTTGAAACAAAATTTATGTGAGGGAAAGCGAGAGTTAACAAAATAGTGAAGGTATGTGGGTCTAAGATGTGGGGTATGGTGGTGGGGTAGGGAAGCTCAAGATGTGCGACCAGCATTTGCAGTCTTTTCTGCCCCAAAGGAATCTGCTGATTCCAGAAGAATTAGGCAGATAAGAAGCTGGACAGCTAAACAGGGTTTTTGATAGATTCTGAGGGCAGAAGACAAAAATTGGAATTTGGCACATGTCAGGGAGGAAGAAAACTTCTTAGGGTTTGAGTAGGAAACCTAAAGGCGTATTATCTTAGGGATAGTAGCTTCTCACAGGTACTGAAGGCCAGCTCCAGACCCTCTCAGTTCCTGACTGGATCAAGGTATTCTGGAAAGAAGCAAGTATAATTCCTTTTATTAACAGAAGAAGATGACATCACTCAGAACCTCAGATGAGCTCTATGTTTATTTACGTCTGGCACTCAGAAACCACCAGGCAGATGAGGATTTAAGAGAGTGTTACTGAACACCAAGAGAAACAGTGGAATATGGAAGTGGATCAACAGGGATCCAGATAATGAAGTTATTAGAAAAGGGTAATTTATGTAGTATGTTTAAGGAATTATAAGATAAGAATAGGGAAATTGGAATCACACCATCTCCTCCCCAATAGAAAAATCAAATGTAAACTCTAGAGTTGAAGGATTGTAACTGAAATTAAGATGTCGGTTAATGGGCTTAGCAGTATGTTAGTAATACTAATAAGTAGAAAACAAATGTTCAGAATGAAACATGGAAAGAAAAGTGGCCTGGACATACATGAAACAGTGAGTCTTAGGGATTCAGTGGAAAGGTCTAACCAACATGTAATTGAAATCTTAGTAGGAAAGGAAGGAAGAGTGCTACAGAAACAGTATTTGGAGTGATGATTGCTGAGAATTGTTCATAAGAACCAAAAGTCATCTAATCACGGATTTAAAAAATATTGCAAACCTTCTGTTTCAGTGTGATGTTATTTGATCATGCTGAAAATTTAAGACAAGGAGAAAATTTTAATAGTAACCAGAGGCCAGGTGTGGTGGCTCATGCCTATAATCCCAGCACTTTGGGAGGCTGAGGCAGATGGATCACTTGAGGCCAGGGGTTTGAGACCAGCCTGGCCAACATGGTGAAATCCTGTCTACTAAAAATACAGAAATTAGCTGGGCCTGATGGTGCACACCTATAATCCCAACCACTTGGGAGGCTGAGGTGGGCAGATCACTTGAGGCCAGGAGTTCGCGAACAGCCTGGGCAACATGTTGAAACCCTGTCTCTACTAAAAATACAAAAATTAGCTGGGCATGGTGGCTCACACTTGTGATCCCAGCCCCTTGGGAGGCTGAGGCACGAGAATCGCTTGAACCCAGGCGGCGGAGGTTGCAGTGAGCCAAGATCACAGCACTGTACTCCAGCTGAGGCAACAGTGAGACTCTGTCTCCAAAAAAAAAAGTAACCAGAGAAAAACTACATACTACATTTAAAAGAGCAATAAGATTGACAGTTAATTTCTTAATAGCTGTAATAGACAGTGCATTCTTATCAGAAGGCAATGGACTGTTTTGAAAATGTAAAAAAGAAGGTAAACAGGCAAACTAGAATGTTATACTCAGCAAAAATATCCTTCAGAAGTGAGGACAAAATTATCACTTCTTTAGATCAACAAAAAATGAGAAGGATTTAAAAAAAGAAACCAAAACCCCAATTCTCTTTCTTCTCTACTCACAAAGCTTTTAATATCAAATGTGTAGGGTTTTTTTTTGTTGTTGTTGTTTTGTTTTTAATATCAACCAACTCTCCAGTTCTCTGTGGGCTCCAGGTATTCTGCAGTTTAACTCAGTGTGGATACTGACTGCCTAGAATTACCTGCCTCACAGGTTGAGAACTCAGTCTTGCAAGATTGTCCCTTAGAAACCAATTGCAAGTTCAGGTCTCCCATTACATCTTACTGACTGCTATGAAGTGAGGATTTCTATAACCCCCTCCTCAGGTTCATTGATTTGCTAGGATGGCTCACGAAACAGGAAAACATTTACCTAGGTTTACCTGTTGATTATAGAGGATACAGTTCAGGAACAGCCAAATGGGGAGGAACTCAGAACTTGCACTCCCTCTCCCGGTGTGTCACCCTCCCGGCTCCCCTATGTGTTCACCAATCCGAAAGCTGTCTGAACTCTTTTGTTTGGGTTTTTATGGAGGCTCCATTATGAAGACATGGTTGATCAAATCATTGGCCATTGGTTATTGAACTCAATCTCCAAGCTGTCTCCGTTTCCAGGAGGTGGTGATGTAGGGAATAGAGTGGGAGGGGCTGAACATTTAAATCCTCTAATCACATGAATGGTTGCTTTGATAACCGGACGCCGTTCTCCTGAGAGTCCTCTCATCATACAGTCAGGTACGTCTGCCCTTCTTAACACTAACTCAGGAAATTCCAAGGGTTTCAGGGCTCAATGCCAGGAACTTGAAATGAAGACCAAATATATATTTCTTATTATATCACCGTATCACAGCATTAATTACACCAGGCCTGCACTAAAGGGATTACTAGTAAAATTGGTCTTTGGACAGAAGAGAAATGATCCTGGATGGCAGCTTTAAGATGCGTGGAAAAGTGAAGACCAAATAAAGGATAAATAAGATGGTAAATGTAGATTAACACTGTTGGGTAAAATAATTATTTGTGGTTTAAAATATACGTAGAATTAAAAAATATAATAGTAGCATATAAGTTGTGGGGAAGTTAAATTTAAATAAGAGTTAGTATCTTACGGTCTTTGCATTGTCCAGGAAGTAGTAAAAAATTACTTACTTGAGACTTTGATAAGTCAAGGACACATGAAATATGAAATACAATACCGCACCCAATAACTATAGACTGTACGTTCTTTTCATATGTGTAGGGAACATTTATCAAAATTGTTGATTCATGAAGCAAATCTCAACAAATTTCAAAAGACAAATTTCAAAATTCAGAATTTCATACTTAACAAAGATAGGTTTAATACCTGAAAAATTCATCAGCATAAATTACTAAACTAATAGAGTAGAGCAGAAAAATCATGTGATAATGTCAGAGGTACAGAAATTGCCTTTGTTAAGATCCAATACCTGGCTAGGTGCAGTGGCTCACACCCCCAGCACTTTGGGAAGCCGAGGTGGGCAGATCATCTGAGGTTGGGAGTTCAATACCAGCCTGATCAACATGGAGAAATCCCATCTCTGCTAAAAATATAAAACAGGCTGGGCATGGTGGTGCATGCCTCTAATCCCAGCTACTCAGGAGGCTGAGGCAGGAGAATTGCTTGAACCCAGGAGGCAGAGGTTGCAGTGAGCTGAGATCACAACATTGCATTCCAGCCTGGGCAACAAGAGTGAAACTCTTGTCTGAAAGAAAAACAAAACCAAAACCCATTCAAAATGAAATCTCTTAATACATTATGAATAAAAGTTAAGTTCCTTTATTTGGTAAAGATTTACTCAGAAAAATCATATCGCAAACACCATGTTTAATGTCAAAAATTTGAGGCTGGGAAAGAGAAGTTGTTTTCACTGTCACCAATTATGGTTATTATTTTACTGGAAGTCCTACCTAGTTCAGTGCCACAAGAAAAATGGAGAGTACAGGGGTCAGAAAGGGGAGGAACAGAACTGTGATTTTGTAGGTGACATGATTATATACATAGAAAAATTAAAAAAAGAAAACGCCTTATACCTTATAAATAATAAGCTAGGTTGTAAGATTCAAGCTACCTCTGGACACAATTGCAATTTTATATACCAACAACAAACACAAATTCCAAATTTGTATCAGTCTGGATCCAATCAGGAGAGAGAAACCAGTTGTATTAGTTTGTTCTCACACTGCTATAAAGAAATACCTGAGACAGGGTAATTTATAAAGAAAAGAGGTTTAATTCGCTCATGGTTCTATGGGCTGTACAGGAAGCATCATGCCAGTGTCTGCTTGGATTCTGGGGGAGGCCTCAGGAAAGTTACAATCGTGGCAGAAGGTGAAGGGGAAGCAGGCTTGTCTTACATGGAGCAGGCACAATAAAGAGAGAGGAGGAGAGGCGCTACACGTTTTAAACAGTCAGATCTCTTGAGAACTCTATTACAAGAACAGCACCAAAGGGATGGAGCTAAACCATTCATGAAGGTGCACCCACGTGATTTGGTCACCTCCCACCAGCCCCCATCTCCAACATTGGAGATCACAGCTGAACATGAGATTTAGGTGTGGACACAGACTCAAACTGCATCACCAGTAAATTGAAAGAAGCATTTAATGTGAATAATTACTAATTATAACAGGGAATTGAAGTAATGAAGGATTTGGTTAGGCTAGTGAAAAGTGAAGAGAACTCTAAAGAATATGAAAATAGCAGATAAATGGAGCAACTGCTGCCCCTGGGGCTGAGGTGGAGCCTCCAAGGAAGAGTCCCTCTTTCTCCCAGGACCAAGATCCAGACCTTATCTAGAGGTCATTCCTGGTTCCCTGCATGACTGAGAAGTTGCTGAGATGTCATGCTCGTGGAACTTAATGGAAAACTGAGATGTCTACCCTCTGATAACTGCCAGAAGTTGCTCACTGGGTGCCACAGAAGAATTCTTCATGGAGAGGTGTCTTGCAGGAGGTACCCTGCTACAAGACCTCCAGAGTGGGATGCTGGGAGGAGCTGCTGGCTGCTGGGTATGGCCTGCTGTTGTGTTCTGCACTCTCTGGAGGCTGGAGCAGTTGCAGGTGCCTGTAGAGCTGGGTGCTGGAGAAGCCACCTGCATTGCAGGAACTGGATGCCATAGAATTAACACAATGTAGAACAATCTGGAAGGCTGTATATATCAAGATGCCAAGATGATACCAGTGGTTTTTTTTTTTTTTTTCTATGACAGAATTATGATGCTTCCTCCTGCCACTTTTTTTTGGGTATTCATTCAGCATCTATTTAATAAATGTTGAGTATTTTCTGTATGCCAGACAATGTGTTTGTGACTAGATAGTGAAAAGTAGACAAAATAGACATTGAATTTGTTTGTGCAGAGTTTATAGGTTGGTAGGACAGTCAGTCATTCATCTGAGCTCTTTTGTACCAGGCACTGTTCTAGTCCCTGGGGAATAAATAGATTAGTTTAGTTAGATAGATAGACAGATAGATTAAATAGACTGGTTAGATAGATTGGATGGGTGGATGGATAGATAGATGGATCAAGACAAAATCTTGCTTTTACAGGGAGACAGCTGGCCGGGCACAGTGGCTCATGCCTGTAATCCCAGCACTCTGGGAAGCCACGGCTGGCGGATTGCCTGAGATCAGGAGTTCGAAACCATCCTGGGCAACACAATGAAACCCTGTCTCTACTAAAATACAAAAAACTAGCCATTCATAGTGGCATGAACCTGTAGTTCCACCTACTCAGGAGGCTGAGGTAGGAGAATTGCTTGAACCCGGAAGGTGGAGATTGCAGTGATCTGAGATCATGCCACTGCACTCCAGCCTGGATGACAGAACAAGAGTCTGTCTCAAAAATAAATAAATAAATAAAAAATAAAGGGAGACCCGAGACAGCCATTAGCAGATAATTATGAGGATGGGTATGTACTTACACAGTGCTCCAAAGGGTTAAGAAGGAAAAATGCAGGCTGCTGTAAGAGAGGAAGATGTAATTTACATGAGAAGCCAGGGAATTCTTCTCTTAGAAAGTGATATTTTTATGATGGAAGTGATGAGGAGGAGTTTAGCTTGGTGAGATGAGTGATAAGCAAAGAGTGATCTAGACTGAGGGGAGGCTTCACAATGGGAAGAGCTCGGTGTGTCTGAAGTGAGAAGTGGGAGATGTCTAGAGGTTAGGGGGTGGTGGAGAGTGGCAGAAGAGGCCACAGCAGGGGTCATGCTGCTCGCAGCTGCAGCAGCAGTAGGCTACCTTGGAAACTGAGATGTCCCTGTGAAGGGCTGCCCATGATAGAGGTCTGAAATAGGAGATTCATGGACTGGTTTGCCATATTCAGCCTCTGTGTGGGGTGCAGAGTGGTCAGGGGATTGGAGGCAAGAATGGAATTTGAGAGACCACTGGGTGCAGTTCGCAGGAATCCAGTGAAAGTTAACGGTGGAAGTGGCACCAAGGCCCAGCAGTGGAGCTGGAGATAACTGGATGGCTTGGAGATGGGGTTTGGAAATAGAATCATTCAGAACTGATGGTGGACTGAGGGTGGGCTACAAGAGAGAGAGAGGATGTTGAGAATAACTCCCAGGTGTCTGGCATAAGTCATTACATGGCATGTGATGCCAATTTCTGTGTACTTTTGTAGTGAATATGAATTATTTGCTCAATTAAAAAAGTAAAATAAATTTGGATTTGTAGATGAAGAAGTCTTTGGTGACCAAACAAACAAAACCAAACCAGTTGCAGGGAAAGCGAGGAAGTGGAGATAGTTGGTACAGACTACTGCAGTTCTGCATCTTCAAAGAAGCTAGAAGGTAGAAGGAGGTAGGGTTGGGCTGCAGGACAGAGGACATGTGTTTTGTTTACAAAATAGGATAGAAGTGAGTAACTTTCATTGGGAGGGAGACCTAGACGACCATAGAGGGAAGAGAAGGTATTCATTAACTCAACAAATATTTGAATGTCTGTATGAGAGGCAGTATTCTAAGCTCTTGTAACATATGAAACATAAAAAAACATTCCTGTCTTCTGGAGCTTAATATTCTAAAGTGGGGACACTGAAAAGAAAATAATCTGCCAAGTGCCTTGTAAAAAGAAAAAAAAAAATAGAGCCTATTAATGGGGAGATCTAGGGATGTTGAGGTAGGGTGGCCAGAAGGATGTAATTTTATGTAGCGGGTGGCACTGATGGGATTTGATGCCACTAGAAGGCAAGATATGCCAGGGCAGAGATTTTAGTTTTGCTCACTGCTGCATCTCCAGAGTTTAGAATGGTGCTTGGCACATAGTAAATGCTCAGTAAATAATTGCTGTGTGAAGGAATTAAAGATTCGAGATCCCAGGAATGGGAAGGAATGAGTAGTGGGATACTGAAGAAAGGCCAGTCATGAATGAAGACATATTGTAGGGATGTTAGTACTGATATCCCCAGTTCAAATTACAGTTGTTTCTGCTATTAAAGGATTTTAACTGTTCAAATGTATTTCAAATTCTTTGAATTAGCTTTGTTTCATGGCATTAGTTTTGTTTACAGTGTGTTTGTTTCTTAAAAATACGTTAATATAATTTATAGAACTACTTATCCTTAGGGACATATCCAACTTAAGAGGTGACTGTTTTCAGTATTATTAAAATAAAATTGAGATTATATATTACTTTGTATATTGAGGTTCTGTTACATCCTGCCTTGTTTTTAGCATTATTCTGACTTAAAGTGGTGCGTGTGTGTGGTGGTGGTGGGGTGTTGTGATTGTTTTATGCCCGTTACAGAAACCAGCTTAGCTGGCATTATACTGGTGTGGTTATATATTAAATAAGTTGTATTTCTTGCAGCTGCTTTTTTTGACCAATTAATTAGTCTGATCCTATAGTGAGTATTTTCATGGATCTTTGCTAAGTTTAGCCTCACAGTGATCTTGTGTGAAATCGTATTGACAGGTCATAGCTCCTTCTAATTTAGGCATGCATGAAGAAGATTGTCCTTTATTTGCTGAGTCTTATGCTTTTTTTCCCTTCATTTTCTTTTGAGTCTTAGGCTTTTTATATGAGAATTCCAGTGTCATATATAACTTTGCCGTAGCTCAATCAAAAGATCTAACTTTTGACTGTTCAGTATAGAGCATTCCTTTGTCTAAAAGAATAATACGGACATTGTAAGACCATTCAGGCATAACTGGAAGCTGCTTTATATTGAGAGGACTTTATGTATTAATGAAGAAAGGGAGCGTACAAATCATTATCCTATTTGCCAAAGATTACTTTTCCCTCCCATAGAAATTATTTTATTATGTATAAAATACATACTTATAAAAGTAATAAATGGTTTTTGAAAAAATTCTAATAACAGTGTAGAGATTATAAACTGACTCTATTCTAAAATTGTACATTCTACGAGATAACCATTGTGAGCAACTGGATTTATTTCCTTTTTTTTGGACTTTACAAATGCCTATGTAAATCACGTGTGTGTTGTATGTATATATGTTTGAGTATACATACACACAAGAGGAATTGTATACAGCTTTCCTGTTTTTTCTCTCCATTTACACAATATGTTTTGGACATTTTTTGTGTCAGTGCATATGTGTGTGGGTGTATGTGCATAAAGGCATAGCATAGATGTTCCATAAAAAGTTTTAAGCCAATCCCCTATTGGTTGTCCCCATATTTTGCTGTTATAATAAGCGATGCACTTAACATCTCCAGTTATGTTCCAGGACAGAAGTGCTTGTCAGAATGTAAATATTTGCCATATCCCCTTAGAAATGTGGCACCAAGCTAGGCGCAGTGGCCAACGTCTGTAATTCCATCACTTTGAAAGGCCTGGGCAGAAGGATCACTTGAGCCCAAGAGTTCAAGACCAGCCTGGGCAACATAGGGAGACCTGGCTTTACAAAAAATAAACAAAATTAGCTGAGCGTTGTTGTGTGTTCGGTGGTCCCAGGAAGCTAAGGTGGGAGGATCACTTGAGCCCAGGACGTCAAGGCTGCAGTGAACCTGGGCAGCAGAGGGAGACCCTGTCTCAAAAAAAGAAAAAAAAATGTTGTATAATGCCAGTTTGGACTCTCATTAGCCAAAAGTGAGAGCGTCCGTTTCCCTAAACCCTTACCAATGGTAAGTGTTGTCAGCCTTCTGTATCTTTCTCAGCCCAACAGGTGGAAGACTCATACCTCTTTTTAATATCCATTTCTTTGTCTATTCCTGCAGTTTAGTATGGTTTGACTATTTATGCTAATTATTTGGATATTACTTTTTGTAATTGTCTTCAGTTGTTTTTCTAGTAGGTTCTTCGTTCTTTTTCTTTCTGATTTCTATGTTTTTCTTTTCAAAAAAAGTATGTATAATTTTTCTTCCTCGAGTCATCTATATTTCAATCTTTGTTTTCTTACTCATTACATCCTCATGCCAGTCCTGGAGTCATGCTCCCAAACTCTGAATCTTTCTGGCCTCATGTGTACTTAGTCTTCCCAACACCAATAATTAAGTATTCACCCTAGACTTTCTTTTTTGTTTTGAATTTTTATCCTTAGATGTTTAATATAGCTAAACTTTTAAAAATATGTGAGTAGGGTGAGTTAGAGCTCTAATTTCATTTTTCTCCAAATAGGATGCTTTTGTTGAGTCATTGACCATTTTCTGCTAATTTGAGATACTGTGATTACCATGTGCTAAGTTGCCAGAAATACATGGTTTTTTACCTGAACTCTTTGTTCATTGATCTGTTTATTCTGTGTCTACAACATTACCACATTGTTTTTTCTTTCCTTATACACTGATTTAGTTTTTGTCATTCTAACATATTGTAAAGAGAAAAGTATTGCTTCTGTTCTGTTCTTAAAGATCTATCAGGGCCGGTCGCAGTGGCTCACGCCTGGTCATCTCAGCACTTTGGGAAGCCAAGGCGGGCGGGTCACCTGAGGTCAGAAATTTGAGACCAACCTGGCCAATGTGGTAAAACCCCGTCTGTACTAAAAATACAAAAAAAATTATTCTGCCACGGTGGTGTGCGCCTGTAGTCCCAGCTGCTCGGGAGGCTGAGGTGGGAGAATAGCTTGCACCCAGGAGGCAGAGGTTCCAGTGAGCCCAGATTGCGCCATTGCACTGCAGCCTGGGTGACAGAGTGAGACTCCATCTCAAAAAAATCCAAAACTATCAGAAGTGGAGTATGACTTTTTTTTTTTTTTTTTGGATACAGAGTCTTGCTCTCTCACCCAGGTTGGAGTGCAGTGGTGTAGTCTTCAATTTACTGCAGCTTCCACCTCCTGGGTTCAAGTGCCTCAGCCTTCTGAGTAGCTGGGATCACAGGCACATGCCACCATGCCCGGCTAATTTTTGTATTGTTAGTCAAGACGGGGTTTCACCTTGTTGTCCAGGCTTATCTTGAACTCCTGATCTCGAGAGATCTGCCTGCCTCGGCCTCCCAAAGTTCTGGGATTACAGGCATAAGTCACCGTACCTGGCCATGGAGGTGTGACTTTACAGTACAGATTCATTTGTTTATCTAACTGATACCTGTTACTTGTTTCAGTAAGATCACATCATCTTTGTTGTCCTTTGGCAGCAGAAGTTGTAGGTTAACGCAAACGAAAGCAACTTTTCTTGTCACCGAAGATGGAATTGAAGTGATCTCTAACCCTTATTTCTTCAGCCATGACTTCTCATATCTTAGAACACATTAAAAATAAGAATATTTGTAGGACATACTGGAGAATGAATGAGTATCCTTGAGGTCAGAAACTGCTGGTCAGGGGTTAGAGTGGCTGAGTGTCCCTCACAAGGCACACGTGTAACTCATTTACGTTGAACTGCACATCAGTAGGGCAGTGTTTGGAAAGTGCTGCTCTAGGCTAATGTTCTTCAGCTTTAAATTTTTCTCACAGCAGGTCATTGTAGCTTGATATGGCTTTAATATTAGGAGAGCCAGATTGCTTTACAAATTTTTTAAATTGTGGTAAAATATGCATATATAAAATGTGTTGGCTTAACCATTTTCAAATGTACAGTTCAGTGGTATTAAGTACATTCACATTGCTGTGCCATCCATCTCCAGAACTCTTCTCATCTTGTAAAACTGAAACTCTGTACCCAATAAACAGTAATTTCCCATTCTCCCTACCCCTTGCCTCAGGCAACCACCCTTCTACTGCTCTCTGTCTGTATGAATTTGACTATTCTAAGTATCTCATAAAGTGGAGTCATACAGTATTTTTTTTTTTTTTTTTTTTTTAGAGGCTAGAGTGCCGTGACGCAATCTCAGCTCACTGCAGCCTCTGTCTCCTGGGTTTGAGCGATTCTCCTGCCTCGGCCTCCCAAGTAGCTGGGATTATAGGCATCCGCTACCACGCCCAACTAAATTTTTTTTTTTTTTTTGAGACGGAGTTTTACTCTTGTTGCTCAGGCTGGAATGCAAAGGCACAATCTTGGCTCACCGCAACCTCCATCTCCCAGGTTCAAGCAATTCTCCTGCCTCAGCCTCCTGAGTGGCTGGGATTGTAGTCATGCACCACCACACCTGGCTAATTTTGTATTTTTAGTAGAGATGGGGTTTCTTCATGTTGGCCATGGTTGTCCAGACTGATCTTGAACTCTCGACCTCAAGTGATCTGCCCACTGTGGCCTCCCAAAGTGCTGGGATTACAGGCATGAGCCACCGCGCCTGGGCAACTGTTGTATTTTTAGTAGAGATGGGGTTTTACCATGTTGGCCATGGTTGTCCAGACTGATCTCGAACTCCTGACCTCAGGTGATCCACCTGCCTTGGCCTCCCAAAGTGCTAGGATTACAGGCGTGAGCCACTGTGCCTGGCCAGCTTTTGGAAAGAAGAGAGTCAAAGAGACTTAATCAAATAGTATCATACATGAAAAAGAGAACTATTTTCTTCGGGAAAAAAAGGCATAGAGGTGACAAGAATATATAAATCATAAGAATTACGCTAATTTGTTTCTGAAGGAAATGACAAACTTTCCCCTAGCTTGTTGAAGTGTAATTGACAAATAAAAGGTATATATGTTCAAAGTGTACAACCTAATTTGATGTGTGTATACATTGTATTAGCACATGATTATGCATGATTAGCACAACCAGCACATCCCTCACAATACAGAGTTACCGTGTGTGTATGGAGGGAGAGAGGAGTGAAGACACTTGATATCTGCTCTGCTAGCAAATTTCAAATAAACAGTACAGTATTATTAGCTGTAGACACCGTGCTGTACATGAGAGCCCCAGAAAATATTCTTCTTATAATATAAAGTTTATACCCTTTGACCACCATTTCTCCATTCCCTCTCCACCCCCTGTGAGTTCAGACCCTTCTCTATATTCATTCTTACTCTAGGTGACCCCATCTGCTTCCAGAGATTGAATCTGCTAATGGCTCCTATGTGTGTTTCATGAGCCCAGAGCTCTGTACTGAGCCCCACTCCAGAGCTGCCTCCGTGCTGTCTCTGCTGAGTGTCTGATGGCTGTTCTGGCCTCATGTCTGAGACCGAGCTTCACGATTTTCCTTCTGTGTCCCCTCCCATGTCCGCAGTGAGGGGTACTTGAGCCTCCCAGGTGATCAAGTCAAATTCTGGGGGTCAGTTTTAAAGTAAACTTAGGATGGTAAACTTAGGATAGCTTTAAGAGTTACAGAAATGTCTGAAGAATATTAAGGAGAGTTCCTGTGCACTCCACACCCAGTTTCCCCTGCTAACATTACTGTGATACATTTTTCACACCAGTGAGCCAGTACTGGCACACTGTTGACACCGAACTCTACATTTTATTCAGATTGCCTTAGTTTTCCCCTAAAGTCCTTTTCTTTTTCAGAATCCCATTCAGGAAGCCACATTACATCTGGTTGTCATATCTTCTTAGGCTCCATTAGACTGACAGTTTCTTAGATCTTTCTTGTTTTTTTGACCTTGACCGACTAGGTATTTTATACAGTGTTCTTCAATTTGGATTTGTCTCATGTTTTTCTCATGATTGGACTTGGATGATGGGTTTTTGGGAAGGAAGACCACAGAGGTAAAGTGCCATTCTCATCACATTGTATCAAGGGTACCTGCTCTCAACATGATGTACTACTGATGATATTAACCTTGATCACCTGGCTCAGGTAGAGCTTGTTAGATTTCTTCACTATAAAATTACTGGCATTTTTGACACTTCCTTTTTTTTTTTTTTTTGAGACAATCTTGCTCTGTTGCCCAGACTGGAGTGCAGTGGTGTGATCTAGGCTCACTGCAACCTCCGCCTTCCGAGTTCAAGTGATTGTTCTGCCTCAGCCTCCTGAGTAGCTAGGACTACAGGTGTGTGCCGCCACACCTAGCTAATTTTTGTATTTTTAGTAGAGATGGATTTTCCTCATGTTGGCCAGGATGGGCTAAATTTCTTGACCTTGTGATCCACCAGCCTGAGCTTCCCAAAGTGCTGGGATTACAGGCGTGAGCCACCGTACCCAGCCTTCTCTTCTTTTTATCTGATTTGAATCCAAACCAATTCCTGCTGGTTCGCTTTCCCAAATAAATTTGTCTAAGTCACTCTTTGCAGCCACTGCCGCAGTCCAAGCCACAATTGCCTTTGCCCAGAGGGCATCAAGAGATCTTCCTACTCATGCCCTGCTTGTGCCTTTGCCTCTTCCTACCCAGTGTCCACCCAGATGCCTATGTGGTCTTTTAAAACTGCCAGCTGGTCAGTGGTACTCTTGTTCCCAAGCCTTTGAGTGGCTTTCTGTTGTACTTGAGATACCACCCCACCTTCTAGACACAGTCTGCCGGGACTACCTGAACTCAGTCCTGTCACCTATTCTACCCCTCTTGCCTTGTCCTCTGTTCCAGCCACTGGTTTCTTGCCCGAGTCCCTTCATCACTCTTAGCTCCCTGAGTCATGTCATTGCCTCTCCTTAGAATGATGGTCTCTCTCCACCCTGTTTTCCTTCAGATCCCACTTATATGCCATTTACATGTTGTTTCTTCAGGGGACACTTCCCATCCCCTTTCAGGGTCCATGGGTCACTCTTGTGAGGTGTTTCTGGAGTATGCCACACTGCATCCCTGATGCTGGGAGTTACTTGTTCTGTGTCAGAATTATTCCTCAATGCTGGGATGGGCAAGACTGAGACATACCTCCGCTCATCACTGTGTGTCCCTATTACGTATACCAAGCCTGTGCCAGAGGGGATGCTTGATAAATAGTTGCTGACTGGGTGAAATTTTTAAAAAATACTAAAAATTTTAATAGAAATGGGGTCTCACTATATGGCCCAGGCTGCTCTCAAACTTCTGGGGCTTAAACAGTCCTCCTCCTTTGGCCTTCCAAAGTGCTAGAATTCCAGGTGTGTGCCTGGCCTGAATGGATGAATTTTATCTTTTGAATGGAAAGCACTCTTCATTTTTAGCATACAGGTATGCAAAAAAGTACTTGAATTTATTTTTCTTAGTACACTGATTTAAATCCCACATGTATCCTTTAGAATGTGTCACATAAGGTGCTGTAATGGGTACAGTAGTGGATCTAGAAAGTGTGTTCAGCCTCTGTCACTCCTGAGGACCCATTCATTCATTGTCTTATTTACCAGACAGTTACCAGGAACCTGGATCTGCCAGGCCTAATGCTAAGTGTGGGCATATGAGTGCTCGTAGTAAGCCTGTTGAGGGCCGGGGAGCAACTTACAGATCCTTCAGCATTTCAGTTGAGGTTAGGATAGATTTGGGCAGATGTCATTTGAATTCTGGCTCTGCCATTCTCTTGAGCTTAAACTCTACCCATCTGCAAAAATGTGGACAGCAGTGTCTCCCTTGTAAGTTGTGGAAAGAATCAGATAAGAAAAGGAATGTAAGATGAGCGGCATAATGACAGTAATCACAGAGCCAGTGTTTTTTGCTTTTGAGGTCCTGAGTACTAGCCTAAATAGTTTGCATTAATTATTTTTGTTCATTCTCACAGCAACTCTGTGGGGTAGGAATGTTACTGTTTTTTTTTTTTTTTTGAGACGGAGTTTCGCTCTTGTTACCCAGGCTGGAGTGCAATGGCATGATCTCAGCTCACCACAACCTCCGCCTCCTGGGTTCAGGCAATTCTCCAGCCTCAGCCTCCTGAGTAGCTGGGATTACAGGCATGCGCCACCATGCCCAGCTAATTTTTTGTATTTTTAGTAGAGACGGAATGTTACTGTTTTTATGTTGTAAATGAAGAAAGGAAGACCGTAGTTGAAAAATTACTTTGTCCAAGATCACAGAAGTAGTAAGTGGGAGAGCTAGCACCTGAACCCAGGTTCAATCACATGGCATGATTTAAAGCCTAGAAAGGACTCCCTACATTCTGTGAAGCCACCCCGTCTTTCACTGTGGGTTTATTCTTAAATTGTAAAGACTTTTAAGGTATCTGTTGGCATTTAAAAAATTTTAGTAGTCTTTAGAGGGACGATTACCTTAAGCTATTATCAGCTTGAATTTGTTTCTTAATTTACATTTTAGCGGCTTTGACACCTGTGGCTTGGTGCCCGTGTTGAGGAGTGTGTGTGTGTGTTGGGACTGGAGGGTGAAGTTAGACTGTCTGGGCAGTATGAAAATTAGGATTGTGAACTTCTGATCAGACTTACCTAGAGGATTTACCAAAGACGCAAATTCCTTAACCACTTCTTTGGTACGCTAAATTACACTCTAAATTATAATCTGTTAGGGGTAGGAGATTATATTTTTGCAAGGACTGTTATTTAGATAGTGGATTCTTTTTCATTCTGAAGTTTGAGAATCAGTGAATAGAGGGAATGGGAAATGTCAGCTTCTCCATGATCCAAACTGCCCTTCAGGAAGCCAGTAGAAAGATTAAAGTGAACCCTGGTATGCCTGGCTAGTAAGTTGAGAAACAAGTAATGTGGAAATAAAATCAACAGTGGGTGAATTGGTCTCCCTGTTGTTTTACTTTTCTTTTTTCTCTTTTTTTTTTTTTTTGAGACGGAGTTTCGCTCTTGTTACCCAGGCTGGAGTGCAATGGCACGATCTCGGCTCACCGCAACCTCCGCCTCCTGGGTTCAGGCAATTCTCCTGCCTCAGCCTCCTGAGTAGCTGGGATTATAGGCACACGCCACCATGCCCAGCTAATTTTTTGTATTTTTAGTAGAGACGGGGTTTCACCATGTTGACCAGGATGGTTTTGATCTCTTGACCTCGTGATGCACCCGCCTCGGCCTCCCAAAGTGCTGGGATTACAGGCTTGAGCCACCGTGTTTTACTTTTCATATCATTTGTGTTTGGGAGGAATTTGATATGATCCTTCTTCCCTAGTGGGTAGTGGGGTAGCACGGGAAAGGAGTGGATCTAGGATATGACAGAGTTGGCTCAATGCAGCAGGCCAGGCGGAAGAAAAAAAATCTAAGCATATTTTATGGATTAGCATATCAGTTGCAAAAATAAGAGTAAATCTAAAGCTGATTTCAAATAGTCTTTCTGTAGAGAAACTATTTCAGACTGTGCCCGGACTTTTGCTTTGGAAAATATGGTAATTTCAGGTTTGCGGCTAACATGAAAATTAGTAATCAACACTAAGGGTTTTAAAGATGTACCATATGTGTGTTTATTATGTATTTCTATATTAATAAACATTGAGTATTCTTTTATTGTCTCATGTAACAAGAAGACTAGCAGCTCAGGGATGGTGGCTCCCATGGGCTTCCTTATGATCTCTCGGCCTCCTCTGCATGGACGGCCACAACAGCATGGCTGCATGCCTAAAGCACACAGAGGGGGCAGCATCCCTGTCTTGGGCTCCCCACCCACCATTCTTAAGCAGCTTTATTGAGGTATAATTGGCATACTAAGTTGCGCATTGTCGTGTACGTTTTACAGGTGTACATCAGTGTACACTGCATGACCATCGCCACAGTACGATAACGAGCATGTTTATCACTCTCCAAAGTTTCCTGGTGCCTTTTGCAATTCCTTCTGCCCACCTTTCTCCTCCTTTTGTGAAAGTTTTGATGTTATTGGGGGAAAAAGTTATGTTGTTGAGGATAAAGTACTAGGTAGAAAGATATTTAACTTGTAGTTTTCGCTTTTGTTTTCTTTTTGAGGAGTGTAGTGGAAGTAATATGACGATTGTAGGTTTAGGTTGCAGGATTATTTATAGAAAGTTTTGAGAAACAGACAGATGTCTTCGAACAGATTGTCTTGGAAGAGTTTGACAGGAAAGATATTTTCAGAAAGGCTGGAATAAAGGTGGATATGGTGCCTGCTGGCAGGTGGGGGAGAGAAAGGAAGGACAGCACCTGCCGGGCGCTTGTGAGCCACAGATAGGAAAGCCAAAGGCTGAGCTTTTCTTTGGTTTTTCAGTAGATGGCATTTTTATCATGCTAGAAAGACTAACATGAATTCTAACATGAAATGGTAGTAAAAATATAATCCCCACTAAACTGTAGGGCATACAGAGCTCAAGTGCATTTTTTTGTTGAATGGCATGTTGGTGATTTATTTATTTATTTATATGTATAGATTAAAAATAATAGATTTTTTCCTATCATTGTAATCACCTTTTTGCTGTGTTCCCCCCAAACCCCCTGAGACAGGGTCTTGCTCTGTCACCCAGGCTGGAATGCAGTGGCACAATCTCAGCTCACTGCCGCCTCCACCTCCTGGGCTCAAGTGTTCCTCCTGCCTCAGCCTCCTAAGTAGCTGGGACTACAGGTGTGTATCACCACACCCAGCTAGTATTGTTTATTGTTTTGCGGAGATGGAATCTCCCTGTATTGCACAGGCTGATCTCAAACTCCTGGACTCAAGTGATCCTCCTGCCTCAGCCTCCCAAAGTGGTGGGATTATAGGCGTGAGCCACAGTACCATGCCTAGCCTTGGTAGTTCTTTTTAATTGTTGAATATGCTTATTGAGGTTAGTTTCTGCTGTAGAAAGCATATAATGTTGGGTTAACAACCATTTTGTAAAGAGTTAGTAGAACTGTATAAAGTTTTACCTGGCACGCGGAGGTTGCAGTGAGCCAAGATCTTGCCACTGCACCCTAGCCTGTGTGACAGAGTGAGACTCTGCCTTAAAAAAAAAAAAAGTAGGATTTTATTTAAATGGGTCTCTTCACTTGTCTCCTTCTAGCTTCTATATCTCTACATTTTCTTGGCTCTTTATTTTTCATTTATTTCCAGTTCTTCCATGTATTTTTTTGGAAAGTAATATGCTTGAGGTGAAAATGGCAGCATTTCTGTCATTATTTAAGCTTACTAGAAATGACATTCTTTGCTCTGTGTCTGTTTAGTTAAGAAGTGAACCAATTCCCTGTGCTTAAATACTACTCCTTGATGGGGGAGGGGGAAAGATTTTTAACATAGAATACAAACTGAGTTTGTTGGAAAAGGTATTCCTATAAAATGTTGTCCAGGTAGTTAGAGCTTAATATGGGTGAGAATTTTCCTAAAAGAGTATTCTTTGCTATAACATTGATGGCTTCATGGTCTTGTGAAAGTGAAACTTAGTGTGTTTCTTCTTTCAGCCATATAACTCACAGATAGGGTAGTGTAGTTTTCCAATTTTAGGTTAGGAATAGCTTGTATCCTATAGTTACAAGGTTTTGGGAGTCTTTGAGTATTTCTTGTCTGATTCACTTACTAGTTAAAAAGAGACAAGCTGTAATGTAACAAGTCTTCCTGAGGAGGACTAGCTTTCTGTACCCTTTGATGTAAAAATGCCTAGTAGTTCTTCCAGTTGGTGATGTGTTTGGGGTTAATGAAAACCCCTCAGTCTCAGTCTGTTGATGCACTGGTGTGTATTAATTCAGTCCATTCATAGTCATGAGCTGACTGTGCCTTATTGAAGAAAGGGAGGCTTCTGGAAGAGAAAGGAAGATGGATAATTTTGGATCCTCAGGCACTGCTGCTGGTGCCTGGGAGTGGGGCAGGGAGACTGGAGGTTCTGAAGAGAGGGCTTTGTATCCAAAGTTAAGACTTAGCCAGCCTTTGATGGGGAGAGAAGCTAGTCAGGTCCAATAACCGCAGAGTTCAGAGCAGGTGAAATCGACAGGTGTCAAATCTGATTCCTCTTTACAGCATTATTTCTGTGGGGAAATGTGTGTGGCTCATATACTTGCCTCAGCAAACAGACTGGACTCAGAATCAGCACTTTGTTGTCATCATTTAAGTGGAAGTAATTACTCCCTAGGGTTGCATTGTCCCTTGGAAGGCTTCTAGCCTTCTTTTTACTTAATAAATTATATTCCAGGTTCTTTGACTATGAGGGACGTAGTAAACTAGTAGCCTTTACCTTCTCCTCCCTAAATAGCAAACTCATGTAGAAAATATTAGCTAAAATCCTTATAGATTTTTTTGGAGTCACCTAAAATGTTATCATTATTGGCATAATTTTATTTGGAGCCATTTTGTCAGAACTGCTAAGAATTTAGGTGGGGCGATTGTTTTCATTCCCATATGGGAATTTGGTTGGTAACATTCAGGCACTCAAAGAGTTAATTCTTGACTTTGTGGCGATGACATCATGTTCAGGTAGTCTTGTGTCTGAAACTTTTGGTGGAGATTAAGCTGATAGATTTGGGCTAACATTTTTTTGTCTGTGTGAGTTGGTGAATTTTGAAGATGATTTAGAAGACTTTAAAAAAGCATCTGTGAGTACGTCCTCATCTTGATGTCAAGAAGCGATTGTTATTTAATACATACACGTTTTAGTAATGAAGGGGGTACATAGAGTTAGTTGATCTGAACAGGATTACTTTTTCTTCTTTTTAATACAAAATATTTTTGGGAAACAAAACTTGACCAGTGTTACACTGCTGGCTTCTTGTTTTTTGGTTACAAACATGCTGAAATGGTCTAAATAATGATGCTACTAAAACAACATATGCATTGTTTTGATGGAGTATTGATTCTTTCTATAGTGTTCTGCTTGCATGCCTCCCAGCAACAAACACATGTGTAACAGACTTTATGTGAGATGAACATTCCAGAGAAATGAAATGCTAGTTTACTTTTCAGTAGCTATGAAACTAAAAAAAAAAAAAAAAAAAAAAAAAAAAAAAAATTGTGTTTTTTTGAAACATGGCCTTAGGGCACTAACACACTCGGACCCAGTGCATGAGCTCTGCAAGTTATTTTAACAAAACCTAATCACAGGAACAAACATCTGGCATTTGTAGGGTTTGTTTTTTTTATTGATTGCCATAAGCCTCTAGAAAGACTGTCCTGTTTCTTTTAATAAAATCCTTCTGGAAGTTGTCTGTATATTAATATCTAAGTGTTTTTGGAATTTAACTTTTAACAAGGTTAACTCAGATGTTAAATATTGTGGGCTATACAACGGAAGTAGGAGAATGAAGAAGAAATGGCAAGTGGGGACTCTTGTAAAAAGAGCGGTAACTAAGTTCTTTTTCCTGGTTATGCTCCTCCCATGGACTATCCTGTATGGCAGGCCATTATTTACACTGCTTTGTAGAATCTGCTGTCTAGTAAGCACTAAGGAATTTGGATGCCTAAACCAGGGAGCATACAGCCTGCTAAAGCTCAATTTTCGGAGAGGAGACACTAAAAATGATTGTGTTATGATACTGTTCATTTTATATACTAGTGAAATGAAGACTGAAATTATTTACTATAACCATTAATTATCATGCTTATCATTACTGCAGATTTTGTCATGATTTGGGTGGTAGCTTCATGTTTCAAAACAAAGCTATAGTTGTATCCTTTTAAAAAAAAACATTAAACTACTTTAGTTTGTTAATGGGGAAAGTGAGTAAATAACATGTATTGAAGAAATGAAGCTTGTCAGATACAGGGAAACATAAAAACCCTTGTAGATATTCCTCATGTCAAGCCTCTGTTAATTCTGTGTAATTCCAGTAGAACTAGCAAGCTATTTTGCTTAAAATGTCTTTTTTTCCCCTGTGAAGTGAAAGTTGAATGTGAGAACAGATCTTAATAGATATAGTTACACAGTTTATTTTATCATGTATCACTTTATTGCTGTCTTCTAGAACATTGTTATACTAAATGTTCCAATAATGGAAATTTTATGCAGCTACTTCAAATGAAACAAATTTGCAAAAACTCAATTTTGGAACTCATTCCTTGAGGAGAGGAAAAAACTCACCATGCTGTGACCAAATTAGATTTCTGATATGTTGGCAACTTATCAAACACTGTCATTTCCAGAAAACAGGTTGTGGGGTCAAATAGAAATACGAACACTTTTGGTCACTTTCAGTTGAAGATATTTTGTGTTTTAATGATTGAATGGTTAAATTTTAAAAAATATTGGTAACAGGTAATTAAAGTGTGGTTTTGTACATAAATAAAAGTGGCTCTACACAGCATCAGGAATGATTGGGTTCAAGTACAGTGGAATCTTCAAGAGCTTGATTTTAAATTCTCAAGAGATATTAGTTTTACTTACTGGAGCTCCTTTGTTTTGCAGAGATCATGATGCAGCCGTCCTTTTGGATTTCTTTTTAATAATGTGTGACCCTTCACCTTTGATCCCCTGACCTGCATTACCTTGGTAACCATTTCATTTTTTAATTTAATTTCATTTTTTAATTTTGGTGTACAAGCTGTAACATTTCATCTCTCAAAGTGTAACACGCTGATTTCCTCAAATAGAGATACCCCTTTGAGCGATAAATTTGCAAAATGCTGTCTTCATTTTCCGTATTAAAATTCATTTCAGTTTTAAAATAAAGTGTAATCTGTGTTTTCATCCTTTTAAAATTTAAGTTTAATGAGTGCCTTTCCCCATACAGTATATTTCCTTTTTTATTCATGTTTTGCAGAAGCTGAATTAACTTGATATTTACATATAACTTACGCACACCCAGGACACCCATACCTTTCCTCTACACCCAAACCACCCAAACCACTGCCCCTCACCTTCTCACACATACAGCCTCCCCATCACCATTACCACATACCCCTTCCTCTGTAGAGTAATTTGTCTTTCTTTCAGAAATAGTAGCAACTTGAATTTATTAGTCTTAGCTGCCACATTCTACATCCTCAGATTATATTTCGTATTCTGAAGTATTTTGGGGAGAAAAAGCTTAGACTTTTAATTTAAATTTCATTTAAGGACTAGAAAAATACAAAGTTGTCTCATAACCCAAATTCACCTTTCTCCACTCCTTTAATATTTATTTAATTTGAAGCATAAGTTAAGAATGAGCAGCAATTTTAACATGACCAAAAAATATACTTTTGTCTCTGCCAAAACCTGGTTGGTCAGTCAGCCCTGATGGTCTCAATACCAGACCGATTTCTGCCATATGCAATTTCATGACTGTTTTTCAAACGATGCATTTTTATTGTATTCCTCTTTTCAGAAAATTCTTAATCTAAAGCAAAACAAACCAGAATCAAAAGACAAAAGTTAAACTTGAGTCAATTCTTTGAACTGGCAAGATACTCTTAAGAAATCATGTCCTTAAAAAAAAAAAAATCGTGAATTCTCTCAGCATGGCCCACTGAAGCACAGATTACTTTTTAAGTGTCTCATTATTTTATTCTCTAACATTTAATGCTGATGTTTTAATTGCACACAGCTGAAGCTGCTAAATGAGCACTGAAATGGATTTAAGTCCTCTCTGAGCTTTGTTGATACCTATAAAAGTTTATATCATTCATTAGAACCACAAATTAAAATTAGTCGTGGTTAGCTGTTCACTGGCGATTGGAACTCTCACAAACACTTTTGTTCAAGGCTCACAAGCTTGTTTTTGCTTAGTATACTTGTATACCTGAAAGCTGCCTTTGGCCTGTTGGGTATTTCTTCTTTTCACAGAATTGCAAAATATCAAATATGAGAAATACAAATAGGTACAACAGCCTGTGATTATAAAGCCCTTGTGATTTATAATGTCCCAGTAGTCAGGGGCAACTTTCTTGCTGAACCTTGAATTTTAAGGTGATTTTTTTTTTTTTTTTAAATGATGCCTTTCACAGTTGTGCTGACATGTTTTCCCGGTCCCCACAGACTTTTTTGCCTTAGGTATGTCCTTTATTTGTTCCTTTGATGCCGTGTCCTTCTAGCACTAAAGGAATGGCATCTGGCTCAGTGGATGGTACATGGAAGCCCAGGGCTGCAGGAGGCCATGACTGCTTGCTGCCTCCATTCCTCATGCTCAGGCAGCCTGGAACCAGCTGACCCCTGAGGGATGAGCTGGTTGATGGCCCCTAGGAGGGCCCCAGCTCCCTGTTGATGGAATTGGCTTTCCTTGGGCTCCCATCTGCCTTTGAGGTAGACAGTACTTTATTTGTAAGTCCAATAAGAGCTAAAGGGACATTAACAGGTGAAGACGATAAAAGTTTTCATTTTCTTAATTTTATTTTGCTGTTAGATCAGTTAGATTTTCTTTTAAGTGTTCTGCTTCATACATTTTAAGATAACCTCATTTTTCTAAGAGAGCTAGTACATGGACACATTTATGGCTTATTTTCAATGAGCACTGTTTATTTGGTTAGTATTTAGGACATTCAGTAGGTTGTAAGCCAATGGATGTTTTTGTAAATGTGATTGATTGAGAAAAGCCTTCATCGGAGAGTCAGATAACCTGCTTCGAACTAGCAAAGTCTCTGGATATGTTATTGGTATCTGTTGAGGTAGTCACACAAAACTGAAATACTCCAACAGACTTTCATTTTGGTGTAAAAACAGTGAAATTAGCTGTTTGACTTAAAATTTAGGAGTTGTAAGACATTTCATTGATGCTACTTCTGTTTTATCCTCTGTGAAATGTAGATACTGTGTGTCTCCCACTTGCTTTTTAGGGTTGTTGGGAGGATAAATGAAACTGTATGACAGACACACTGGGAACTCAGAAGAAAGGTGCTTTTGAAATTGAGCCTCATCCTATGGCTATGCTGTTGGCAGGCATAAGCATCATGCAGAGAGGCAGTGGTAGTGAACTCAGTGGTAAAAGACCAGGACCATGGGCTCTGGAGCCAGGCTGCCTTGGTTCGAATCCTACCTTGACCTCTTGGAAATGGTCTGACCCAACCTCTCTGTGCCTGAGTTTCTCCTCTTTAAATTGGGATGATAATAATAGTACCCACCAAAGGATCCTAGTGAGTTTTAGCTGAGCACATGTATGCAAAGTGTTTAGAGCAGTGCCTGCTGTGTAGTTTGGCTGATGTTCACACCCAGAAAACCTGAGCAGGGGGACTATACCTTACAGAAAATTAGACTCAAAACAATTCTCCCTGTAGTTTTCTCACATTGACTTAGAGACCCTTGTATGTTTAGAGAGAGGAACTGAATAGTTTATGGTAATTAGGCACCTCTAAAACAGATGGAAGTTCGGGTTCGTAAAGTTAAATCTGGGTCTTTAATCTCTTAGGAAGAAAAGTTTAGATCACAAAGAGCTCCTTAACCCTTTGTTGATAGTTTTTTTTTCACTGTTTTTGGCTGTGGAGGGACAAGGAAGGAAACCTGAGGGACAGACCCACCTTTTACCTAGTTAGCCTTTCTCGTTCCCTTTCATTCTCGGTAAGCTGTCTAGGTAGCTTTGAAGGAGTCAGAAGTATTGAACTTTTTCGGGGTTTTTACCCAGCTGCGTGAGGCTTCAATGTCCTCTTGAGTGAGGTGGAAGGGACGTCACTGTCTTTCCTGAGTGTGTAAGAATGCCTGTTACATATTCATCCTGGGGCTTTCAGTACATTTTTTTTTTTTTTTGAGACGGAGTCTTGCTCTGTTGCCAGACTGGAGTGCAGTGGTGCAATCTTAGCTCACTGCAACCTCTGCCTCCTGGGCTCAAGTGATTCTCCTGCCTCAGCCTCCCTAGTAGCTGGGACTACAGGCATGTGTCACCATGCCCAGCTAATTTTTGTATTTTTTAGTAGAGACAGGGTTTCACCATGTTGGCCAGGATGGTCTCCGTCTCTTGACCTCATGATCTTCCCGCCTTGGCCTCCCAAAGTGCTGGGATTATAGGTGTGAGCTATTGCGCCCGGCCTCAATACATTTTAATTATCCACATTTATCTACAAGGTGGGTGGTATGTTCACCCCATTTTGTACCTGAGAATGCTGATGCCCAGGTAGGTTAAATAAATTCACCCAGGCTCACACCCTCAGTAAACTGCCAAACTGGCACTTAAATCCAAGTGCCACTCATGTCACAGCACTGCTGCCTTGCATTGATCTGCAAACCCGGCTGAGCCACTCCCAAGAAACGGTTTTGCCCTTTTGGTTGCAGGAACCTCAGTTATATGCATTATCATCCCTCAGCCATCAGACCTTTTAACATAACAGCACCTCTAACTTCTGAAGACCCCTGGCTGGCTTCAACAACTGCCCTTCTCCCTGCTCCCCGTGGAAGGCTTTGTCACATATGTGGCTCTTTTAGGGACTCTTAAACCAGTGGCTTCCTTAGTCCTGGCTGCACATCTAGAATCCTCTGTATAGCTTTTAAAATAATCCATTAAAAAAAACCCAAAAAACAAACACTTGCCCCACCCTGAGACTTCTTGTTCTACAGAGATCAATAGGTTCAGAAATACAGGAAGTTTATTTCGTAAAGAAGAAAACAAATAGGTTCTTAAATTGTGCGCCTGTGTATCTGTGCTTCTGGAGTGTGGGCCAGTGCTGTGGATTCTGCAGTTGATTCCAGTGTAAGGTAAAATGAGTTTTATGGGCCAGTTTAGTTCAGCCATCATTTGTTGGCACTGTTTCTGTAGGAAAAGTTCCTGGCATCCACCCTGTAGAATACCTTCTTCCATGAGTGAGCACTTGACCACCACAGAAAGCAGGTTTGAACTTAGAGTGAAATGAAGGAGAGGGCTCTGCTTGCCTTCTTCTTTCATTTTTCTTTTTTCTTCTCCTCTCTTTATAGGTTTATTGTTCCCTTCTTTTCTTCTCCTCCATAGTTCCGTCTTCCCCTGTTTTCTTTTTTTTCCACTGTCTACCATTTCTTTTTTTTTTTTTTTTTGAGACTGTGTCTCGCTCTCCACAGGCTGGAGTGCAGTGGAGCAATCTCGGGTCACTGTGACCTCTGCCTCCTGGGTTCAAGTAATTCTCCTGTCTCAGCCTCCTGAGTAGCTGGGATTACAGGCATGCACTGCCACGCTGAGCTAATTTTTGTATTTTTATAGAGACAGGGTTTCACCATATCAGCCAGGCTGGTCCTGAACTCTTGACGTGGTGATCTGCCTGCCTCGGCCTCTCAAAGTGTTGGGAATATAGGTGTGAGCCACCGTTCCCAGCCTTATCTACCGTATATTTACAGTGTATCTGTCATCAGACTGTGAAGTACTTGAAACCCTTTGGGTGCCTCCATATAGTTGATGTTCAAATGAACATTTCTTTATTAATTTTTTTTTTTTCTTGAGATCGCCCTTGTCGCCCAGGCTGGAGTGCAATGGCACGATCGTGGCTCACCACAAACCTCCTCCTCCTGGATTCTAGCGATTTGCCTGCCTCAGCCTCCTGAGTAGCTGGGATTACAGGCACTTGCCACTATGCCTGGCTAATTTTTGTATTTTTAATAGAGACAGGGTATCACTATGTTGGCCAGGCTGGTCTCAAACTCCTAACGTCAGGTGATCCACCCGCCTTGGCCTCCCAAAGTGCTGGGATTACAGTGGTGAGCCAGTGTACCTGGCCAAATGAACGTTTCTTAATTTGTCTTAGTATCTGTCTTTCAAAGAAGTAGGCACTGCCCCTCATTAGCTTGAAAATTGTTAGATTTTGTTTGTGATTGTCCTAACTTAAGTGGTTTATCTTGAAGAGCTGAGGTAATTTATTCTCACAGATTTAGATAGGTCGAGAAACGGCAGGCTTCAGTCACTGAATAGTACAGAATATTGGGCATTAAGATGGATTTGGGCCGTTCAAGAGGTCACTTGTATTAGGCTTTTAGCATATCTGCTGCATAGTTTTTAGAGCTGGAAGGTCTAAGATCATCTGGGTTGGACCCTTCATTTTTGGTGGTGAGGAACGCACTCCTGAGACAGAAAGGTGTGTCTTCAGTCCCCGCCTCCAGGCCAAGACTCACCCCCTTCTCCTCTGTGTCCTTAACTGAGTGAGAGTTGGGAAGGAGGAAGCAGAACCAGTGTGACAACATAGCTGCTGCGTTGACTGCCTGCCTCTAGACACATTGGAGAAGCAGTCAAGTAATTCTCCTCCTGTCGTCACCTCTCATGGAAACAAATGATAGAAGGTTAGGGCAGTTTTGAGGGTAAGCAGGGACTTCGTCAGTGTTAAAGTCATGAAGCTTTGGGTGTGCCCTAGACCCTGTCCTGTTGGCCTTGGCACCACTAAGTGGGCTGCTTTAGGGGTCCATCCTGATCGTGTTTAATCCTGCTTGAGGCTTTTGAGGAGCCTAAGAAACACATGGTGAAGGTGTGGAAAGATATTTTTGTCATTCCTTAATGAAGATTTGCCCTGGGTAGAAAGGGAGTGAATGAAGGAGAAGTCGGCAGCAACATTGCTGCATAGTCAGGAAATAACAGGAAACATCTCCTGCTTGTTCTCATTTGTGGTTATTGTTTCCCTGGGAAACTGTGGCTGTGGTTACCGTGCACTGTGTGATGCGCCTCAGAATCCTAGGATTAGAGTAGGTTTTTCGCTTTGCAAACACATCTTCAGGTGGCATTGGAAATACGCCACATGACAGACTGTTGCATATACTAGCCGCAGAACTTCGATTATTTGAAGTTTGGGACTATTCATATGTTTGGGAATCTACCCCCTTTTCTCTCTGCTGTGTGAATCCTTTTGAGTACTTTGTACCTCTAAGCTTTTCATATGTCCAAAAGAGAAACAGGAATGACTTTTGTCACTCTTTTGTAATGGTGGGAAAAGGACTGGTAGGGGAAACTCTTGGCCGAGGTTCGACCTGGGATCTACTTTGCCTGCTCTAGTTCACCTTGGAGCACCTGATTATGGGGCCTTGCACATAGTAGACACTCAGCAAACATTAACTCTCTTTTCATTTCTCATTAGCACAGGTAATTAGGAATAGGAGCTGATAGACTGCACGTATCTGTGCAGAGATATATCTGTAATTAAAGTTTTAATTAAAGAAACACCAGACCAGGCAGATGGTTCTTATCCCCACATCCTGTAAACCAAACAGCCGTGGCTTTTCGATCTTGCAAGCATGCAAAGCTGAGAGTAGCAACATTCGTGGTGGTACACCAAGGGGAATAGGTTGTCTTATAAACTAACCGTAATCTAATTTTGGTAGCACTCTACATGATGCCAGATCCAAGGATAATAATTGCAGTTTGAAATGAAAGACAATACATCAAAGTTACGTCCCAACCAAAGCTTTTAAGCCTCAAGTCAAGGCACTACCACAGCCCAGCTGGTAGATCACAAGACGTGTGGTTTTGTGCTAGATCACAAAAGCTAACAAGGTGTTCATCAGCTAGATACAGTATTTAGAGTGCTATCATCCTGATTTTTCAGGCATTGCTACCGTATAGCCGTGTAGAATTGAGAAGGGACTTGTACCTGTCTGCCTTATGCAGATCCTCTCTGCTGTGTCACAGTGACCTTAATGGTCAGTCGAGTGCAGAATTAAAAAACGAAAAACAAAAACGCCCATAAAGAGTGACAGAAGAAGACTTCTTTCATATCACTTCTTAAGGAACTGGTCCCTGCAGGAACCCCAGCCATTTGTTCTAGTTCATCATCAGCAGGAAGTTGGAGCAGACAGTAAAGTCCATGGCAGTGCACCTTGACTTCTTGGGCTTCACTCATTCTGTAACCCCAGTGTCTTACCCCTCCTCATAACCTTTAACTTTGTCACACATGTCATTTTCAGGCATTCAGTGTAGATGGGCAGCTGTACAACAGAATTACATACTAGTTGTTAAACGTATGTTTTTACTATCTACGTCTCACGAATTCATTTTCTGCTTGGTAGAACCAGTACTGAAGATGTTCATTTCTTGTATCACAGAGAAGAGTTTTAGTTTAGAGGCTGAGAGTCATTCCTGCTTTGCTGAACAGTGAAGTACCTTACTATCCCTGCACTTCTTTTAAAGGAAGCAGAGTTTCTGCTTGAAAAAGAGCCCATGTTATGCTGGGATATAGATAAGCATCTTCACATTAAGGACTATGTTATCAAATGTAGAACCCGAAGTATTTTATCTTAATACCATCTCTGAATCAAAACTCAGTCATCCCTGGAGAAATGTGTGTGTGTGTTAAGTGTAAGGAGACATACCAAACCCACAAGACCCTGTGAGGTACTGTGAGCGAAGCTGGTGTCTTGCTGGTAGACGGAAATGTGTCCATCAGTTTCTGGCTTGGGGAAGCCTTCAGTTATTTGGTGAGATGTCCTTTGGTTTTAGAAGTCAATTAAATGCAAGCTGCTCTGAATAAACAGCCGTTTGTGGTTGTGTTTAGAAAATACTGTAAGATTACAATTGTGCTACTAGGTATCAGGTTGGCATTTTGCATGTGGAATTTGAACCTGACTATGAAATCTGTTTCTTCACGAATTTGGCTCAAGAGCTGAACATGTAACCTTTGAGTATACAACACAAGTTTAGATTATAAAGGCTTCTTTTTTTTGGAGACAAGGTTCTTGCTCTGTCACCCAGATCAAGAACCTAACCACTGGAGTGCAGTGGGACAATCTTAACTTGCTGCTACCTTGAACTCCTAGGCTCCAGCAGCCTCTCAGCCTCCTGAGTAGCTGGGACTACTCATGCTGCTGTGCCTGTCTAATTTTTTCTATTTAGTTTTGTAGAGATGGAGTCTCTGTTGCCCAGGCTGGCCTCAAACTCCTGGGCTTAAGTGTTCCTCCTACCTTGGCCTCCCAAAGTGATGAGATTACAATTATCAGCCACCGCTCCCCGCCCTGCAGGAGGTTTCTTATAAAGTGAAACCACTGTTACTCAGAACAGCATTATGCCTCGCTTCAGGGTAGGAAATAGAGAAGCATCCAAACCCACCTGGAATGGTAGGCTTTTTATTTCTCTTTCTCTAGTAGGTTTTTTTCTTTTTTTTTAAAATAGAGACAGGGTTTCATTCTGTTGCTCAGGCTGGGGTTCAGTGGCATGATGATCGCTCACTGTAACCTCACATGCCTAGGCTCACCTCTGGAGTAGGTGGGACCAGAGGTGTATACCACCACATCCTGCTAACTGTTTTTACTTTTTTGTATCTACAGGGTCTTGCTATGTTGTCCACGTTGGTCTCAAGCTCTTGGCCTCAAATGATACTCCTGTCTCAGCCTCTAAAGGCATGGGGGTATAGGCGTGAGCTACCATGCCCAGCCTCTAATAGATTTTTTTTTTTAAAGGCAGGATTTCGCTCTGTTGGTCAGGCTGGAGTGCCATGACGTGGTCTTGGCTCATGGTAGCCTCTACCTCCCGGGCTCAAGCAGTCCTCCCACCTCAGCCTCCTGAGTAGCTGGGAACAGAGGGGCACACTACCACACTCAGCTAATTTTTTGTATGTTTGTAGAGAGGGAGTTTCACTTTGTTTCCTGGGCTGATCTCAAACTCTGGAGCTCAGGTGATCTGCCTACCTCGGCCTCCCAGAATGCTGGGATTAAAGGCATGAGCCAGTGTGTCTGGCCTCTTAATAGATTTTAAGGAAGCATTTGTTCTATCTGATATCTGTATGATCATGGGAGGGGGTGGAGTGTTCTGCCCACCCTAAAGTGACTTAAATTCAAATATTTGTTTGTTCAAGAAATACTTACTACTAGACACTGTCATAGCTATGTAGAATGAAGAAATAAACAAAACCATGTCATCCCCTCGAAGAGCTTATTTTCTGGTTGAGGGAGAGGGAGTAATAAATAATAAAAATAAAAATAATTTAGAGCTTATATGTGCCAATTATATTTCTTCACTCACTCTTCAGAACACTGAGGAAGGAGGTGCTGTCATTATCCCCATTTCGTGGACCAGGAAACTGAGATACAGAGAAGTTGAATTAACTTGCTCAGCGGCACACAGCTAGTAAGTGGTGCTGTTGCATTCCCGTCTAGGTCGTTGGACTCCGTATTTCATGCCTTTAATCACAGTGGTATTTTGCTTCTCTTTTAAAAACTGCCCCATCTGTTTATTTCTAAAGAAAGGGAGATATGTCAGTGATAGTGTGGTGAACAGTGCGGCAAGGTACACAATGAGAGTATTCTTGGTTGTCTGGATGTGCGTGCTATTCTACCATAACTGAGCGAGTGTCTCTGGTGAGGTGATTTGAAGGAAACGACACTGTGACCACTTGAAGGAAGCAACACTGTGACCGCATAGATATCTAGAGTGAACGTATTCCAAGCAGAGGGAACTGCAAAAGCAAAGACCCTAGGATAGATGTAGATAGATTTGGCAATGGCGAAAGAGAAGCCAGGAGGATAACGAGGAGGCCGGTGTTGCTGCGCAGAGCATGGGGAGGGGCATGGGAGGTGAGGCAGTCGGGAAGCAGTGTCCTGTGCGGCCTTTCAGGGCATGGCACGCACAGTCTTTTGGTTTTGCCAGATGAGAGGGAAAGCCACCCGAGGATTTTTGAGCTGGAAAAAGATGTGACAGAAAGGATCACTCTGAATGTAGTGCAGAGAATTGTCCAGGGCAGGGTCAGCAGACCACAGCCTGTGGCCAGATCTAACCCACTACCCGTTTTTGTACAGCTAGCCAGCTAAGAATGCTTTGTACATTTTAAAATGCTGAAACAAATTCGTATTTTGTTTCACAGGAAAACTATATGAAATTCAAATTTCAGTGTCCACTTTCAGTTCAAGTTCTGTTGAAACAGCCGCACTCGTATGTATATTATCTGAGGCTGCTTTTGACCTGTAACAGCCAAGCTAAATAGTTGTAATGGAGAGCACATGGCCTGTAGAGGGTGAAAGATCTGCTGTCTGACCCTTTACCAAAAAGAGTTGTTGATCCTGATTTGGGGGATAGGGATAAAAGTAGAGACCAGTGAGGAGATTGTTTCAAGAACTGATGATGGCCTGGACCAGGGCAGGAAGAAGTGGTCATGTGTGGAATATGTGTGAAAGGAAGAGCTAGTAGATTGGGTTCCTATAGGCAGAGTCAGGGATGATGACCATGTTTTTGCACTGAGTAACTGGGAGAATGCTATTCCCTTTTACTGAGATCAGGAAGACTGGGAACAGCAGGCTGGGTGGAGGGGTAAAGAGAATGCATGTTGTGTTTTGCACGTGTTGACTGTGAGATGCCAGGTGGAGATGCTGAATAGGCAGGTACATGTTTTCAGTGTGTAGCTTCAAGGAGAGGCTGAGGCTGGAGCTTGATTTTGAGTGTTTTCAGCATATAGGGGGTTATGTGAGACTGGATAGTTTTTTAGGGAGTATGTACAATAGAGAAGTCTAGACATGGAGCCCTGGGACACCCAGTGTTAAGGAGAAGCAGGTAGAGAGGAAGCAAAGGAGAATGAGAAGCAACCAGAGAGGGAAGACAGGAGACGGGGGTGTCCTGGAAGTGCATGCTTCTTTCTTTCGTTTTTTGTTTTTTGAGACGGAGTCCCGCTCTGTTGCCCAGGCTGGAGTGCAGTGGCGCGATCTCAGCTCCCTGCAACCTCTGTCTCCAGGTTCAAGCTATTCTCCTGCTTCATCTTCCCAAGTAGCTGGGACTACAGGCATGCACCACCATGCCTGGCTAATTTTTGTATGTTTAGTAGATGTGGGGTTTCACTGTGTTGGCCAGGCTGGTCTCAAACTCCTGACCCTGTAATCCACCTGCTTTGGCCTCCCAAAGTGCTGGGATTATAGGCATGAGCCACTGCGCTCGCCCCTCCCCACCTCTTTTTTTGAGACAGAGTGTCCCTCTGTTACCCAGGCTGGAGTGCAGTGGTGCGATCTCAGCTCACTGCCACTTCCACTCCGTGGGTTCTCCTGCCTCAGCCTCCTGAGCTGGGATTACAGACGTCATGCCCGGCTACTTTTTGTAATTTTAGTAGAGACGGGGTTTCACCAAGTTGGCCAGGCTGGCCCCGAACTCCTGACCTCAAGCCATCCACATGCCTTGGCCTCCCAAAATGCTGGGATTACAGGTGTGAGCCACTGTGCCCGGCCAAGGAAGTGCATGTTTCAAAGAAGAGTGATCATCTGTGTCAGATGCTGCTAAAGCTGGAGCAAGATACAGACTGGGGTTTCACTGTGGGCTTGGCAGTGGGAGATCGCTCGTGACTTTGATAAGAGCTGTATGAGTGAAATGGTGAGGATAAAAACCGAGTTCCAGCTGGTTCAAGCAAAAATGACTGGATAGGGAGCTGAGCTGAGGCTCTGAAGGAATTCTGCTTTCTACAGCCTAAGTGTAGGCCAGGAGAGGCTGGGAGTTGGATTTAACCTGGAATTAGGATTTTGCCAGGTGAGTATAGTGGAGGGAAGAGGCATCAGGGAGTTAGTTGAGCAATGCACAAAAGAGTTGATCTGAGGATTGAGGATAGACAGTGTAGTGCAAGCCAGGCAAGGAACCAGGAGGCATGAAGGAGCTGAGGGTTATGGGGTCAGTGGATTGAAGGAGTAGGGTCAAGGAGTTGTTGGAGTTGAGATAGCCGAAGAGTAGAATACTTGAAATTGGTATTATAGAGGGAGGGGTCAGTTTTGGTTACATTAAGGTCAAGGGTTCTGCTGTACAGTAGTGGTATCAGTGTGTCATGTGTAATTTTTAATGTTCTAGTAGCCATATTTTTAAGAAGTAAAAGGAAACAAAGGAAACACACATTAGTAATATATTTTATGTTACCCAACATCTCTACATTATGTGGACATGTAATCAATATAAAAATTGAGATGTTACTTTTTTTGGCATGAAGTTTTTGAAATTGGTATATATCTTATATTTCCATTATGTTCTAATTTGGAGTAGACACATTTCAGGTGCACAGTGGCTGCCATACTGGACAGCTCATGGGATGGCCGTGGAGTATAGTCCAGGATTATCACAGGGGAAGCAGGTAAAGGAACAAGGAGGCCATGATTTATGAAGGATTGGCCATGTAGATATAGAACCATTTCTGACTCCTTCTGAGGGGAGCAGAGTTGAAGAGGAAGGAGGGGACACCATGGCTGTTGGTAGAGGTCAGGTGCTTCAGTGGCCACTGGTTTGGCCTTCAACCTGCCAAGTGGGCATTTTTCTCTAGTCTTTTTTTTTTTTGAGGCAAGGTCTCACATTGTTGCCCAGGCTGGAATGCAGTGGTGTGAACATAGTTTACTGCAGTCTTGAACTCTTGGGCTCAAGTGATCCTCCCATTTCAGGCCCCTGAGTAGCTAGGAGTACCAATGTGCCACCATACCCAGCTAATTTTTAATTTTTTTCTAGGGGTGGGGTCTTGCTATGTTTCCCAGGCTGATCTCAAACTCCTGTGGACAAGTGATCCTCCCACCTTGGCCTCCCAAAGCACTGGGATTACAGGTGTGAACCACCATGCCCTGGTCCAGGAAGCATCTCTTGACGGTGATCTTGTCTCACTTCTCAAGCATCTGTGCATCTGTGAGATTCTGAGGGATTTATGATTGCCTCATTTTCAGTCCAGGTGGTATCTTCTGGAATCATGGGGTTTGAGGGCAAGATTTCTGAGTCATAGTAAAATACTGGAATGCACACTTCAAATTTTGACAGGATCTTCCCCAAATGGCACCTTTTCCAGTAGGACTTACATTTTGAGTCACTAATGAAAATGTTAACCCATTGTGAACAACTCATTAACAGCCATTTTTTTTTTTTTAAAGCCAGGAGAAAAATACCCTTTAGTTTCTTACCTTTATTTTGGCATGTGTTTGCCTGTCTTTATTTAGGCATAATTCTTAAATTCCTCAAATTCTGTTAGTTTTACTTAACAATCCTAAATGTGTTCGAATGAGCCATGAGCTGACGTTCAGTGGCTTTGAGGCAGTCTCATGTGATGCAGGGCAGCAGCGTACAGAATCTGCCCACATTCATCTGAACCCTTCAAAAGGGCAGGCGTGAGCAGCCATTTGCCATGCAGAGAATTTAGCTCGTTCTCACACACACACACACACATACACACACACGCACACACGCTTTGTTTGGCTTTGATCCACAAAATGTGTCTTTAAAGATTAATAAACATTGATAATATCAGATATTTTTTAGCCTTGTAGGCCAGGAAAGTAAACTATTTTGACAGAGCGAACAGGAGAATCTCAGCAGCACACATGCTGTTACTAGTTTTCATTTTAATCATGTGAGCTGCTCATGAACGCCTCCAAGGAAGAGGTTAATGGATGCCCTGATTCTGTACCTTTATCGGGTTTAAGCTTACTTCAGGTTCCCTTGAGTTTGTTGCCTGCAGTATCATGATTAACCAAAGAATTCTCAAAAATTACTTACAAACCCCACTGTTAGGAAGGGAGCTCATTTTGAGGCAAGTATTTGTGAAGCGTGTGTTCTTGGATGCCTTGTGTGTTGAAGGAGTAATTGTGCATTTTGTAGTAAAGTCCTGGGAATGCGCCATCTAAGTAGTCTAGCGCTTGTCGGTGCCCCACCTTTGGAAATCTCCTGGTAGCATGTAGAGACTCTGCTTTATCACCAGCTGTGTTGCTTTCCTTTCTTTCCCATGAAGTATTCTTCCCGCACCATTGTATTCACATGACAGAAAGCTCAGTTAATGCCATTTAGTAATAATGAAAGCTTACTCATTACATACGTTTTCTTAAACTCTCTTTATTCTAATTAAAATATTTCCATCTGATGAGGAAGTGTATGGATACAAAGAACTGGAAATTAAGCAAGAAATTAAAAGAACATTAATGGCTTTCTTGTAATTTGTTTTGAGGTTTTTCTCCCCACTAAATGGTGTTTTGCTTACAAAGTCACCCTTCACACAGAAATCTTTATGATGAATGGAATGGAATGGATCCCAGCAAAAGAAGAGCTATTTTATATCACTTGTAAATTATAACACGTTATGGAAGTATTTGTTTTTTAAAAAAATATTAGCTTTTTAAAGGCATTGTTAGTATAATTACTCAATTTGGCTCACACACAATTCTAGTTTCTTTGAAAGTGAAGGTCAGTTTGTATGTTTAGGGGACTAAGAAAATGAGAGTTCTGACATTTTAAAATTATTTTCTGTTTATACCTGAGTCATTAGAGTGCTCAAAATATCCAAAGTATAACATTTAAACTTGCAATTCATTTATTCCTTCAGAAATTTGCTGCTGAAACTGAAACTTGAACCAGCATAGCCAGCATAGTCTTAACCAGGGCAGGTATTTGGTCTGCAGTAGGCAAGCATTTGCCCCCCTTCCTCATCTTCAGGGTACAGAGTCCACATGCATGCTGCCATTGCTCTGGTGGTTCTTTTTGTGGTCCTTTGGATTTGTCTCTACTAATAAAGTATTCATTAGTTTGAAACTCTCACCTCTGAGTGTAGATGCAGGTGAAAATAGAGAAACACCAAACCTACCCCTTCCTGATCAAGTGCAACATGCCCCACCCAGCTGCATCTCACCTGCCTTCTCCCCGCCCCTGATGTGTGGACACTTTTTCTCTCTGTTCCTACTTGCTGTTCCCGTCTCTGCACCAGCCCTTCCATGCCACTCTTCCCATGCACCTTTTCTTGGGGGCTGTGTTCAGCACAGCCTGGCCTTTGGTTCACTCTTATCCTGGGCACTGCTTCCCATGTCCTGTGAGGGCTCTTGCCATGGCATATTGTGATTTATCTCTGTTGGTGTCTTTACTCCACTCAAGTGGGAGCTCCTTGGGTGAGGATGCTGGGCCTCCCTTGTTTTTGTTTTGCTTGAGCCCAGCATCTGCACGTGGTTATGGGTGGATGGATGGGGGCAGTGACAGTGGGGCAACATACCTTCAAGTAAAAAATGTAAGCTTGGTAAGTGTTTTGGAGGAAGAGAAGAATAAATACTGTTTTTGTTTATACAGGTCTTAAAATTTTGGTAGCAGAAAGCAAATGTACAAAGAGCAATGGAAAACAAGTCAGAAGCTGCTATCTGATTCCAGAGGAACTCGTATTTTATGTAAAAAAAAAAAAAATGTAATTGACACTTGATTGCCTTGAAATCTTCCATTTGTTGTGCTGATATCTTAAGTGATATTTAGTTGGATAACTACTAGGAAAATAGGCCATACATATCACTAGTGCTTTCCTTGTAAGAAGCCCACAACTTTTTACAGCATGCTCTTTTCAGTACCTATTCTAGGCTGTGAAAGTCACTTGCCTCTGCACATTGGACACAGACCTGAATGCGAGCTTCTACTCACATTGGTCCGCTGGAATTAAACAGTCATACTTATTTTCAGCTGATTTGAGGTTTGGTTGGAAATCAGTCTCAAATTTGGGAAGCAAATGAGACAGAACCCTTCACACCCTACCACATGCTCCCAGCTTGCCCCGTGAAGACTCATGAGCACAGTATTGAGTATTTTATCTAAAGCCACTCCCTTTTTGACCCTTCCCCCAAAATAGTGAGGGAGAGAAATGAAAGAACAAGCTGGGGAAGGCTTCCCTTCAGCATCACTGTTCATGTTTGGTCATTTTAAGAGCCCCTGTAGAAGTCATCTGTCACTCGTTAGGTTGTTTTATCAGTTAGGAGATGTTAGTTGTTTTGCTCATGGAAACTGGAGTATCCCTTTGAAGTATTATATTCTTCTAATCTATGAAACTGGCTTAGGAAGTAACATTGGGAAGTGCCAAAAATTGAATTGAAGAGGTCCGCCTTCTTAGTCCTGTGCTTCAACAGACAGTCTAGCAGGGAGCCTCTGGAAGCATTGTGTTTTGTTGTATCAATATGTACTTAGACACGTTCATCTGAATTAAGGAGCTGATTGTACATAATGACTCCCCTGGGATGCTATGTTAGAAAAAAACCAAACCTTTAGTTTGCTGAATCTGCATAGTAAGTTAAAAAAAAAAAATTCTTCTAAAATTAGTGTTAATTGAATCTGAGTGTTGATCTTCTTTGAACCTTTAATTTTTTATTTGATCTTTTAAAAACGTTTTGTGGCCTCTTAAAGATAAAACCTACAACCCAATAAAAGTTTTGCTTTAATGATTGCAAAAAGACCATTGTACGAGATTCAGTTTTGGATTATCATAGGTGAAGAAGTCAGACGTATATGGGTATACATACGTGTGTATGGTTTGTGGGTGGGGGTAGATACATACTTGTTGACCTGTATGCATATACATGTGTGTTTAGTATGTACTTTAGTTTACCTTTACCCAGATGTCTCCTCCTCTCTCTGCCTCTGGAAGTGGGGCATATTTTCTTCAGTTAAAAACAGAAAGAGAAGTGATGGTTTTGACCCGTTTTACACCTATTTATTTCAGGCTCTCACCACACACTTGTTCATGGTTGCAGCAAAGAAGAGGGATCCACAGAGCTGGAGCCGTGAGGGCTGACACATTGGAATGAAACCTGGCAGAATTCATAGGGAAAGCTTTCCCATTCTGCCAGCCCCATGTCTGGCTTTAAGACAGTTCTATTAGTGAATTAATTGTTCTGAAAACCCCAAAGTAATTTGAACTGAATGTTACTAAAAATGAAATAGATTAAAGTGACCTACTCTTGCCTCATCCAGAGTTATCATGAAGGAGTTCTGCAGCATGACTGAGCTCTGGAGGGCAGGGCTCTGTGTACCCACCTCCTGGTCCAGAGGCCTCCATGACCATCCATGATGTCACTCTGTCCCCTCAGCAAGCTGCCTTTTTCTTACTAGCACCTGCCCCAGCAGTGGTATGTTTTCCTGTGGGTTACTGTCTGTCTTATGAGAATGGAAGCTCCATGAGAGCAGGGCCTTTGTCTTGTCCCCTGTGTATCTCCAGTGCATACATAGGACAGTGCTGGCACAGTGCAGATATAAATAAATGCTGTTGAACGAATGCGAACGCGTGGGTCACTCATGTCGCGTCCTTTCTGAATGTTTTTTCTTTAACTTGCCATTGACATATACTTTTTTCAGTGATGAAGCAGTGAAAGTTTGGGAAGAAGCATAAAGCTTTTGTTGTGATTGAAATAACTGGAAGCGTAGTTCAGGGTGTTGTTAGAAGCTGAAGCATATCGGGACTTTGGAATTACGAATTACAAACTACTATGTGTGATGGTATCTGTGCCTCCTGAAGAAGTAGAAGATACAGATGCATGGAAACATGAGTCATGTCTCTGGAATTCTGTAATACCGACATCTAGTGAGAGTCTAGAAGGAAACATTGAGAAATGAAAGGGAGGCAGAAAACAGGCAGATACTTAGTGGTTCTCTTCATTATTTAAGATACATTATGGCATCAAGTAAACAAGATAAATCAAAATATTGTGTAGATCAAGTAGACCATTAACCAGAGATCTAGAGGGAACTTGGAGACAGTTACTTAGATAATACTAACAGAAGTACTTTTGTTCCAGATAACTTCACAGATGCCGTGGTTACCTTGTCTTTATTCTTTGTGTGTTGGCATAGGCCAGAATACCAATATTGTTCTTGAAAACCTTTGAGGAGATTTTTTTTTCCCGAACAAAGAACAGAAACAAAACCAAGGAGACAGTATCCTGTGATGTAGGCTGTTATCTCAAGGTGAGTTTATTTGTAGCAGTAACTTGTGACGAATTGTTTAAAGAACTGAAACTTCTTTTCAGCTATAGCTTATTTGTCAGATTTTGTTCATTTCAGTGTAAACTTCAGTTATTTATTACACACTGAAGGCAGTCAACCAAAATCAGGAAAACTAAGGTCCAGTTGAACTTGAATTTTATTTTACGTAGAGAAGTAACCAGTACTTCTGATCAAACCATTAAAGCTGTTTCAGTTCCTTTTAAATAAAAGCAAAGGCTAAATTTTTTACATACCACAAAGCAAAATAAAACAAAAAAACCTTTGGTCATGGTGTATCTTTTATTCAACTGATCACTGAATTATTTGGATTATGTATTCGTATACTCTTACGAAAGTATAAGAAGCATGAATTCTAGGGTGAAGAAATAATTGTAGGAAGCGGTAGTGAGGCAGAACTTAGAAATCTGTATTTATAGTTTGGTGGGCAAATAAATGATCAGCAAAGGATACAGATGTCAAGAATTCTTGGTTGCATTCAAGAAATGAAAGGTTGGACTGACTTTTTACTAAAATGGAATTGTATAGGTGCTCAGAGGGACGTGGGGAGTAGAGTAAGTGGGGTGTCCTTAGAACAGCAGGCTAGGCTGCAGCGTGCACTCGTCAGTGTTTGCTGCTTGTCTGATGAGGATTCTAGCACAGATTAAATCATGTTTTAATCATGCTTAATAAACGGCACTGTAATTTTATTATGGTTAATGTCCACTTCTAATTCAATGAGGAGTGGCTTTTTAAAGCAAAGGAGAAATCAGCATGTTTTCTTGGCTCTCTTCTATTGTGTGTGAGTATGTAAAAGATGCTGGGATGGGTTCTCCAGATGACAGCCCCTGTGACCAGAGATGCAGGAGCAAATGCATCCCTCTTGAGTTTTATTTCATTTATTTTATAGGTTATTTTCATGACTCTGAAGATTTGATCAGCTGCTTTTAGTGTATTCTGCTGCTGCACGTGTCCACCTTTAAGTTTTGCAGAATTAAATTGAAAATTTTGACCAGTAAATGCTTAAAGCCACTGTCAAAATTGCATACTTAGCACTTGATTGATTGGAAGGCTAGTTTTCATTCAACATTCCTGCAGTTTGTGTGTGACCTGATTTTAAAGAGCAGTTACACAAGTTAGTGCCCTCTGGTGGCACACAGAGGATGTTAGGCAGAGAGGGACTGTGACCCAGGAGTCTTCCGGAGGCTCTGCTGAAGAGGAGCCAGTTTATGACTGGCCCTGTATTTCATGTGTTTTTCATGTGTTCACTGCTTGTCAGTTTCCTACTCTGTGAAGCCATGGCCCTGGTGTTGACTCAGTAACAGCTTTATAGCGAGCTGAGGTTGTGAGGGACTTTCCAGGTGGACTTGGTGTCAGAAGGGATTGCCAGTGTTGAGGTTTCCCATGAGGAACCAGGACATCCATTTTTGGATGCATCTCTTAACTCCCTTTTGAAGAGCAGACAATGTCACTTCCTGAGTTAAGGAAGGAAGACAGGGTCCCTGATGGCCTTTGGGTGACTCACTGGCACAGCTTGGGGTGGGCCGGTCCAGTGGGTTAGTCTTTGATAGGCCTTTGTTTCCCATTTTGGTCTTCTCTGGAGGGCAGCCCACCTTGCCCACTTAGGCCCTTGGACAGATTTTTTTTTTTCTTTTTGAGACGACGTGTCACTCTGTTGCCCAGGCTGGAGGGAGTGTAGTGGTATGACCACAGCTCACTGTAACCTTGACCTCCTGAGCTTAAATGATCCCCCTGCCTTGGCCTCCTGAGTAGCCGGGACGAAAGGTGGTAGCCACTATGCCTGGCTGATTACTTAATTTTTTTGTGGAGTTGAGGTCTTCCTGTCTTGCCCAGGCTGGTCTTGGAACTCCTGGTCTCAAGCAGCTTTCCTGCTTCGGCCTCCCGGTATGCTAGGAGTAGAGGTGATCAGCCACCATGCCTAGCCTTCTTTGCCAGGTCTTTACTCTTAGGGCTTTAGGTTCAGGCAGACCAACAACCGAATCCCGTCTTCGCTCTAAAAAGTCGTGGAACCTCAAGAAAGTTGCTCTTTTCATGAGTTTATTTAGCTGTGAAACAGTAATAGTTTGTAACCTGTGTTTTGAACCTATGTCAAGAGATGGTTGTGAGGATGACGGGAGATGATGTGTCTGAGAGTCCTGACAGATTGACCTGTGCAGACTGTTACTGAAAACGTTTTCCTTTCTTTCCTCAAAGACTTGCCTCCCCACCTTTATTAATTTAAAAGGTCATTAAAAACTACTTAATTTGAGAATAATTTGTATTTATGACAAAGTTGCTAAGATAGTTCGGAGCACCCATAGATGGATCCCTTACCTAGTTTCTTCTGCAATCCCCACCTTCATACTCTTGAGTTTCCCGGAGCAGTTTCTGATCTCTGTGAACTTGGATCCCATTTGGCTTAAATGCCTACTTAAGCACTTTGCTAAGACTGAAACCTTTGTGTTGAGTCCCTGAATTTCACTGTAGATATGTGTTAGCATTTGCTTCCAAACCAGCCTTCTGGTTTTACCTTTCTCTGTGTCTGTGGTCATTTGACATTAGAATAGCCTTCTGTGATTTTCCAGGATCTTAACACCTAAATATTTCCCCTGCTTGTGTAGTTAATGAGCTGTGCAACCTAAGGAAACACAGGGTAGTTAGTTTTCATCCGTATTTCAACTAGCCGTTTTTGCCATCTCATAGCTACTTCCCAAGCAATTGCAGTTTAAGTCAAGGTAGCTGCACATACATCTTCAAAAAACAAAACAAAAGGTTTTTTATATTCAGAAATAAGACAAGCTTATTGGACTTCCCAATAGAAAGTCCACCAGCTAGTTGTAATATATAGATAATCTATGATTAGCATTATATATGAAAAAAATAGCAGCTCAGATTTTATATACTTCTGCAGTTTAAGAAAGTGATGCCACAGACAACATCTCATTTGGTTTCTTAGCAACCCTGAAAGACCAGCAAGGAGAGCTTTGTCCCTCCCTTTTCATGAACCCGAATGTTGTAAGGGAGGCCAAAGAGTAGCCTGGCTGAGACTGCACAGCCAGAGTGAGAGCCCAGGTCCACGCGAGTCGTTGCATAGACACATCCTCGTCACCAGCCCACGCACTTCTGCCATCAGGAGGCTTTGAAACTGCTGTTGTTCCCCTTTTAAAATGGCTAAACTCTACCTCAGCAATCTTGTTTGTGCATTCATATGCATAATAATTCTTTAATGTCTAGTTGACAGTTTCCACATTTGAGTCAAGCCCAGATCTTTACTGAATATTGTAAAATCAGCATCGTTGGGCTTGAATTAACCAACCCTCACCATACTGTGCCTTCAGAAATCCCAAGTAGGGCAGATTGGGAGTTCGTCTCATTCTCTTCCTGGTGTTGACACTACCAGCACCTTCAGCAGGCTCTGGGATAACTGTCACCCCTTCTGAGAGGCTACATCTTGTTTGTGATCTGTGGGTTACATATTGTGCTGGAGATAAACCTTGACAGTAGAGACATGTGTGACATATTTTTTACAAGAGCCACTGAGATATTTGAATGAGAATATGATGTAGTTTGAAAAAGTGATAAATGGGCCAGGTTCTTGAGAAACTAGCAGAATGTCTTATTGAAACCTTGGGATTCAATCTGAAAACAGAAATGAGTCTCCCCAGCAATTTTCTTTTTCCCAAATGTGGTAGGGGTAGATGCTTTTATATAAATTTTAATACCTGTTTCTATGGTATAAAAATCAAATTTTGTCCTCTTGTGCCTTGGTTAGTTGGTTTCATTTTCGACTAGGTCTCCATTTCTAACAGCATCTCAGGTAACTTTTCTGAAAAACGTGGGTTCAGAGGAGCCCATGTCCTGGTGGCTGTAGTGGCAGCTAGTTCCAGACTGCGAGATCTCTGTGACCACTTTGGTGGGTGTTTTGTTTTAAATCAGTAGCAGGTGAATCGATACTACAAAGTCAAATGTATGAGTATATAATGTTTTAAGGTTTTGAAGTCCTAACAGCCTCATTAAAGAACTATTAAAAATAAATAAATAAAAGCTGTGGCCAGGCACAGTGGCTCATGCCTGTAATCCCAGCACTTTGGGAGGCTGAGGCTGGCAGATCATGAGGACAGGTGTTCGAGACCAGCTTGACTAACATGGTGGAACCCATCTCTACTAAAAATAAAAAAATTAGCTGGGCGTGGTAGTGGGTGCCTGTAATCCCAGCTACTCGGGAGGCTGATGCAAGGAGAATGACTTGAACCCAGGAGGCAAAAGTTGCAGTGAGTCGAGATCGTATCACTGCACTCCAGCTTGGGTGACAGAGCAAGACTCTGTCTCTGGGGCGTGTTGGGGGGAAGCACAAAGCTGTCTGTTCTAGTCTGGCACCTATGAGTTCTGAAGCAGCGCCCAAAACCAGTCCCTGCTGACTTTCCTAGTAACCTCTTTGGCATGGCTGGGCGAGCTGCTCCCTTACAGCAGTTTCACATGTCACTTGAGAAAAATATTTGTTGTTGTTTGGTTGCCCTCTTCAGGTGTGATGCTTTTATGAAGTTAGGGAGCAGATGAGACAGTCTGGCTGGAATAAGAGGGTGGGTAACCAGTGATCTGAGATAATCTCTGTGGATAGGTCTGCAGAATTCTAAATAAAGAGTTAGCCTCACATGCACACTAAGGGAGTTGAGCTTTTTAACAGGCTTATGTTCCATCAGGGGTTCTGCATGATCTTGGGAGAGAGAGACTAGGTGTGGTTCTTGGCTCTCTTGGCTGGTGGGCTTTGCTGTGGATCACTTAAGAGACTGTGAATCCTTGCTTTTTGTACTGTTCTGTATTCTGTTTGTTAGGCTGAGAGGGAGAGGGGTTTGTTTTAAATTGTAGCTTACTGACCCTGACCGGAAAAGAGATTCAAGATTTTGGTTGTGTAATGTACATAAATGACCAGAAACATCAAGCCCACTCCTCACACAGATGACCCAGGCATCCATCCAAATATTTACTTAAATGATTAGTGTCTTTCAGCACTAAAAGACACTGTGGATGGGCACTTCTTTCCTTTCCTTTTCCCTCTCTCTTTTCTTTATCCACCAGATAGATTCACACTGAAAGATAAAACAGGCTCCAGGATTTAAATGCTGAAAATGAAGATAGATGCTTTCAGGTGCCTTGTGGCAAGCACAATTAAGTGAACGGAGAACTGGGGTAATTGTTTATTTGAAGGTTGGTGTGACATATGAATGAACTTATCTTTTCAGTACCCACCCGTCTACCCAGAACTGAAATAGGCATTTGGAGTAGGTTTTGCATTTTAAGTTCAATTTTAAGAACCAGCCATTCACTGCGAAAGCGAAGTTGCTGGGAAGTTTGTTTTAAGGATGATGCCACCCTCTATTTCTGTGAACCCAGTAAAAATAGCATGGAATAAAATTTAATTATGCTATACTGAATATTTTATGTGGAATTAAGGGGCAAAAGCTGCCTTTAAAAAGCATTAGGTTTGGAAAGAATAAAGGCTTTGTAGGTTCTTTGGAAGATACTATAATTAAAAGATTTGCTCAAATGTATTTTTCCCTTTTTGAAGAATTTAAAGAAATCCATCCCTCCCTTCCTAAATTGATTACCTCTCAAGCGTCAGCCCTTCTTGGCAGTAAATATGGGAAGCTGCCACTGTGCTGATTTGAAGGCTTCTTTCTGTTAAATGTAAAATAGTTTTTTAATCTTCTGATTTAGACGTTTAATAGAAAGTAAATGTTTGACTTGCTTTGGTTTCTGCTGAACCTGTATTTAAATCCACACAAACAGTTTGAATAAAGTGAAAGCATCACTGGACTAGCTATTTTAAACATTTCAGGGTATAAGAATGCTAAATGGGGGTTCCTTTTAAAAATAGAAATGGCGGCTTGCATTTACATAATTACTGCTAACTAGCACAACATTTTAAATGGTGACAAACTCAGGGTAGAAAAAGTATCTGTTTAAAAAGCCTGGCAAAAGGAAGCAGAAAATGCTCTGTGAGCAGCTGCTTCAGATGGAGAGTCTTTGCAAAGCCGGATGACCAAGACTTTTTAGCAGGGAGGGCGAGGTCAAGGGAGGCGGTGAGGTGTAGCTCAGGCTAACTTCTTGCACGCCCTGAGCCCATGCGTGGGCCTAACTCACCCACCTTTCATTTCGAAGCATGATTGTAAGTATTAACACTTTCGATCTGCCTTGCTGTTTGGACAGTGTGCAGTGTTCTCTCTCTGCTGTTAAAAGGTGTCGGGTGTGGGTTGAAGTTGAAAGTTGGTGAAAGAGCGTGGAAGAATATTTATGAACATGAAGGCTAAGATTGACTTACAGAAACTCATCAGTGGTTCAAGCCGGAATCTCGGGAGTGTTGTTGATTCTGCCCTTTCTTCCCCATCCCAAACATCTGTCTTTCTCCTTCCAAGGTAGATCCATCTTTGTACATCTCTGCTAGTACCACCCTAGTCCAAGCCACCCTTCCTTTCTTTGCCTGGAGAGCTGTCACATTTTCCTGTATGGACTCCCTGTCTGCAGGTTGCTCCCCTAGCAATAGATTCCCCATGCACCGGCCAGGGCAATCTACGAAGAATGTAAATAGGGTTAGGTCACTCGCTCAAGCCCTACAGTGACTTTCTATCCATTTGGAGTCTGGTCAGCATGAATCATCTGGCGCCTGTCTCTCCATTTCCTACCACGTACCCCTTCCTTCTTCTAAGCACATCGACCCTTCCCATACTGGGAATCCAACAAATGTGATTCTTTTTTGCATTCGCTGTTTTCTCTACCTAAAATAATTTCCCCTTCTCCCCATCTTTGTGTGCTGGCTCCTTTGTGCCATTCAGGGCTCACCTCACCTCCTTAGAGAGACCCTCCCCGGAGAGCCTGACAACAGGTGGTAGTTCCCTGTTACTCTGTCATGTGGGAGTGTGGTTTTTTCATAGCATTTATTACTGTCTGAAATTGTCTCATTTTTCTTTTTGTCTTCAGCTCTTCTCCATCCTACTAGCTCTTTGAGGACAGGGACCCTGTCTGTTTCCTTCTCAGCTGTGTTCTGAGCAGTTAGATGTACCTACAAGTGCCCAGGTTTTCATTGATTAAATCAGTACGGAAGCAGACCGCTGCAGATCAGTAGTTTCCAAGGAGAGCTCTAACTTCTTAGAACTGGATGCCTAGAAGCTGGTCCTAAATTCTTGTCCACACTTTTTTGAACTGTTTGGGAAAAAATTGCTCTAAACCTTGCCTTTTAGGGTTGAAATTTGGGGATTCACAGAATGCTTGTGCTTTAACAGAATCAGCCTGTGTTCCAAGAAGGACATGAAATTTTCCTAGCTCTCCCCATATGCGATGGAAAGATCATTTCCCAGCATTCTTGGTCCATAGTAGGAGCTCACCAGTGGTGATCTTCCTCTGTGTCCTTCCTGAGGCAGTGGGATCGCACTGCTTGCCTTTGCTGAAGACTGAATTTGAATTTCCTCAGACCCAGCCTTCGGAGCCAGATAGCATTTTCTGTGAGAAATCCTGTGGCATGTCTGTCAGAGATGCTTTCTGTGTCGAGTGTTCATTCTGGGGTTAGGTAGCAAGTCTGCCAAGATAGAGAGATTTGCAGAAATCTAAACTTTGGTCAGCCACTTTTAGCATCACTGGTTTCTACCTGGCTGCATCAACGGGTTCAGGAGGAAAATGTGGGAAGGCTCCTGAGACCGTGGCAGTTGTGATTCTTTTCTTCCCTAAAGAGGCTGATGCAGAGGGTTGAATTAACTACTTCCGAGGAACCCTCTGCATCAGCTTCCTTAGGGAAGAAAAGAATCACATTTCCAACTCACTGGGTCTCAAATATATTATGTCATTCCAAGCTGTATGTTGAAGTATTTACTTTGGTCTTGAATATACTCGTTGGGGACTGGATTGTAGAACTCAGGAGACCCATCTGCTTGGCAAAAGCTCCCCTGTGCAACTTTTCATTCTTGTTGCTATCTTTATCAGGGCATTATTACAGTGATTGGGTTGTACAAGTAGAAACAGTAACTTCTCAGTTAATTTATAGTGAAATGGACCTTTTTAGAACGGAGACCTGGAGATAAAGCTATGGAGCTAGAGGATTTCAGTTGCCTTTGAGTGAGATCAGTTCGTTAGGCTAGGTTTAAGAGAATCTCTCCCTTCTCGTGTTTGACCGGAGCCTAAGATGCCTTGACTCTGCCTGGTTCTCTATGTGCCCGAGTAGAGAACAGGTTCAGGTAGGAGGGGACAAACAGGATGAACCCCGGCAGAGTCAGGAAAGGACCTGGCCTGTTCAGGATCAAGATGTGTAAAATGAAGGTGGGAAGATGGGGGTGGAAAATGGGTTTTGACCAACATATGATGGTCTGGTATGCAAGAAGCACATAAGCACAGCAGATTGTGTTCCCATGGTGGCACCACTGTGTGTTTAGGGTCAGCGTGAGGCAGGGAGTAGGGTTGGAAGTCCATGTCAGTCATTGGTTTCCTAGTTAGCGCAAACTCAATAAGCCTGTATTTACTGGAAGCCGTTTCTCTCATAAGATTAACACTATGAGAAACCATCTACTATGTATGCCCCCAGATTTTATCACTTTTCTGATTTGACTTTTTGGCTGATTGCTTTTGAAGTTAATGTGGTTTAGTCAACTGAATGTTCTAAACATCTCCTTTACCTACCTGGTCAGTACTCCTGGTGAGCATTTGAAAGGCAATGCCTTTCCCACAGAGATTAATTAGAAGTTAGTGTGTGCAGTACACTTGACCCTGTTTGGCACACATTCAGTATATGGTGGTGATTATTTGTTTGAAAATGAAGCAGGGCCCTCTGATGGAACCTGAAAACGTGAGATTGGCACTTCTAGATGGATATACTGGTTGTGTTTAACTGCTTTGAATGTTAGTATCCACTTACTATTGTTCATTTCTTTTTTCCCAGCCTTAAGAGCCAGAATGATTTTCTGCCCACAAACGTCTTGGTTTTCTTTTTCTAGCCTGTCTTTTCATGGCTAAGATATTTGCAGAAATTTCTGGCTAACCACCAGAAATTTCTGAAAAAGTCCATAACTTTTTCTCTTCTTTGCAGATACTGTGTTTAGTGGTATCCAAAAAACGCTGCAAATCCCAAGTTGTTTACCCTAGGAAAGCTGAGATTCCAGTTCGCTTGCTGACCTGCAGTTTCATATTTCTTGTCTTGATACTTTGGTTGGCTCATTAAATGTTTCCTTAAATTGGTTGAGGAGCTTAAATATTTGTTAAAATTATAGTATGTCCTGATTTAGAGAAAACTAATTATTATGTACATCTTACTAGATCCATCTGTTGCCCATTCCTCAGATACAGTGATAGAAGGAGATAGAAATTCTGTCTTCTAAGCAGATGACTGAAAGTTCATAGAGTGTGAGAGAATGGGCTCATAACGGAGCAGTTATCCCTGGGTGGAGTTGGCACCTCCTGATGGTACAGATGCTTTCTAGGGGTATGCTCAGGGGAGATACTGGAAAAAGATTTTCCTGAGTCTCATCTCAAAAGAGCTTTGCTTTGTTTCAACTGGCCGAACTCAGCAGGCCCAGCTAGCCTGATTCCTAGAAGGACCACCACCAGCCTTTCATTGCCTTGCCAACCTCCAGACAGGTAGCTGACTGACATGGGGCCCCCTGGTTTATTTTGTTTGAATTTTCTTTTAATGGAATCGATGATCTAGACCTAGCACCCAGCTGCCCGTGTCTTCCGTCACCTTTGTGTGCCTGAGTACCCACGAGCTTACCTGTGGATCTGTAGGAAAACCAGGTAAGTCTCTAGGATCTGTGAGGTCATCTGTACCGCGGATGCTTCTGCAGGGTGGGGAGGGTTTGCCGCCCTTGACAGCTCTGCACCCTCATGGAAGTGTGCCCGGGCTGCTTCTCCATCTTTGATGCACTGTGGATGATAAATAATCATCACTGCTGGGTGATGGCTGAGAGGGATTCCAGCCAGTGTGTGCTAAGTTATAGTGTTTTCCTGATGGATGGAGGCTATTCTGGGAAGCAGCTTATTGTCTCACGTGAACAGGCTTTCTAAAATAAATGACTGCTTTCTTAATATTTTGAATCATTTTCTTCAGCACATGTTTTGTTGCCGTGGTTTGAAAGCTTGCCAAATATATGCCTTTGCACAACTCCCTGTAGGGCTGGATATACAATCAAACCAAACAGTGTGATTTAAGGTTGAGCATAATTGGGAATTCAGCAATCACTTGCCTTGCATTTGATAGAATGGCAGTGGAGTGCTTGAGAATTATTTCTCTGTTAAAAAATTATATGTGTATAATACACACACACACATGCGCACACACACTCACACTCACACACACACAGTTTCACTACCTTATAATGAAGTTGAATCTGAAACCACTGGGCAAAAATAACACTAACATGATAAATAGTTACTTGTTTTTTTTGTGATGGAGGCAGTAATTAACTTCAGCAGATCATAGCAGTTGATACTATAGCTGTGACTGAGGACTTAAGTTATATAAGGTTGCAGGATGGAAGAAAATCAAGTGGTGGCAGCAATACATTTTAAACAAGCCCTTGTCAAGTCCTTCATCAGTTGATCTGTTTCCTTGTTTCTGTGTACTTTAGTAATTGAGCCATAAACTTGATGAACTTGGTGTTTCCTCTCTGTTCAACAAGCGTCTTTGGATTTTACGTTGCCAACACTATGTGTGTTTGCTGCTGTTGGATTGCCAGTTACCTATAATTGAGGCCTTTCCATGTGTCTCTTTGCGGGTAGAAAAAACGCTGTCAACAGCCCTACTCCCCGGAGCTCTTTAAAAGATGAAATTGAGAGGTTTTTGAAAAGTCACATGTGAAATCCAGAGTTTGTTTACCAGGCTGAAAGTGATCACTTTATCAGAAGCTTATGGTAAATATCCAGGTGATAGAGCCTGGAAATACACTAAACATCTGGTTCTTCATTGCTTGGTACATTGGTATTCATCAGGCCTGCCACCAGCACTGCAGACTGCACAAGACACAGGGGTGGTGTGTGGAAGGGGTAACTTTGAAACTGTAAGTTATCGTAGCCACCGGAGTTTCTTGACGGTGGCCTCCCATTGCCATGCAATGAAACAACCTCCTACCATCCCTTGTAAGATGATGTTAATCTGACAAGAAAAGGAAGTAAGATTCTGAGGTCAAAATTCTTTAAGTTTTCTTTTCTGGAATTTTGGACACTTTCTAATCATTGAAAAGCACCTGTCTTTTGGAGTTTTAGATAGTCAGTCTAACTCCAGAATTTAACCTTTATTTGCAAACAACATGATTGTGAAAAACCCCATGAAATCTATTTAAAAAAAAAACAAAAACAAAAACCCAAGCACCTATGAGAATAAATGAATTCAGCAAGGCTACAAGATACAAGATCAACTGTACTTCTCTATATTAGCAACAAACAATTGGAAAAGGAAACTTAAATATCACTACCATTTACAATAACTTCAAAAACTTCAAATACCTTAGAATAAAACTGAGAAAATGTGGAAGACCTCTATGCTGAAAACTACAAACTATCTCTGAGAGAAATTAGAGAAGACCTATATAAATGGAGGGCTATACTATGTATTAGAAAGACTAAATATTGATGTCTGTTTTCCCTACATTGATTTATGAATTCCATGCCATCCTACTCAAAATTTAGATAAACTGATTATAAGGTTTGTATGGAAATGCAAAAGATCTAGAGAGACCAAAGCAATTTTGAAAAAGAGCAAAGCTAGAAGATAGCCTGATTTTAAGACTTCCTGTAACGCCATAGTAATCAAGACAGTGTGGTATTGCAACAGGATGGACATACAAATCAGTGGAACCAAAGAGACAGCCCAGAAACAGATCCACACCTAGATGCTCAATTGATTTTTGACAAAGGTGCAAAGGGAATTCAATGGAGAAGGATAGTCTTTTCAACAGATTATAATGGAACAACTGGACATTCGTATGCAAATAAAATGAATCTCAACCCATACTCCATACTGTATACAAAAATCAACTCCAAGTGGATCGTAGACCTAAGTTTAAATTAAAACTATAAGTCTTCTAGAAGAAAACATGGGTAAAGGTTTTCGTGACCTTGGGTCGGCGTTGATTTCTTAGATACAGCACCAGTTGCGCAATCCGTAAGAGAAAAAACACGTCGGTCTTCCTAGAAATTAAAAAATCTGGTTCTTCAAAAGGTGCTGTTTAGATAATTAAAAACAAGCTACAGACTGGGAGGAACTTTTGTAAAACATACATCTGGTAAGGGGCTTATATCCAGAACATGTGAAGGACTTTAAAACCTCAGTAATATGAAAACCACCCAATTTAAAAATGGGCGAGAGTTCTATAGACATCTTAGGATACACAGATGGCAACTAAGCATGTGAAGAATCTTCAACATCATTATTCATCAGGGAAATGAAACTAAAAACCACAGTGAGATACTGGTACACACTTACTAGGATATTTTCTCAAAATAAAACCAAAAAGACCCTGGTCATACCAAGTGCTGGTGAACATGTAGAGAAACTGAAACTCTTAATGGGTGTGGTGGCTCACACCTGTAATCCCAGCACTTTGGGAGGCCAAGGCAGGCAGATCACTTGCGGTCAGGAGTTCGAGACCAGCCTGGCCAACATGGTGAAAAACTGTCTCTACTAAAAATACGAAAATTAGCCCAGCATGGTGGCAGGCCCCTATAATCCCAGCTATGGGAGGCTGAGGCAGGAGAATAGCTTGAACCTGGGAGGTGGAGGTTGCAGTGAGCAGAGATCACGCCACTGCACTTCAGCCTGGATGACAGGGTGAGACTCCTTCACACACACATACACACACGCACACACACACACACACACACACAGAGAGAGAGAGAGAGAGAGAGAGAGAAACAAACTCTTCTACTGGCTTATAGGAATGCAGAATGGTACAGCCACTTTGGAAACAAGATTGACATTTTCTTAGAAATCTACGCTTAAGAATCTTACAAATTTGCATTTATAGCATGACCCAGCACTCCCACTTCTAGGTATTTACCTAAGAGAATGAAAAGTTACGCTTCTACAAAAATTTGTATGGGAATGCTTACAGTGGCTTTACTCATGATCTTCAAAAGCTGAAACAACCCAAATGTCATTCAACTGGCCAGTGAATAAGCAACTTCATTGGGATACTACTCACCAGTGAAAAGAATAGTGCAACACAGTATGGATGAATCTCAAATGCATTATCAGTGAAAAGAAGCCAGACTCAAAAGGCTATGTGCTGCCAGATTCTGTTTATGTGACCTTCTGGAAAAGACAAAACTGTATGGAAAGAAAAGAGATCAGTGGTTGCCGTGGACTGGGGATGGGGCTGGGTTGATTATAGAAGAGCACAAACGAACTTCTTGGGGTGATGGAAGTTTTCTGTATGGTGGTTGTGGTTGTGGTTATGCAACTCTTTGTGTTTGTGAGAATGTATGGACCTGTGCACTTTGAACAGCTAGTTCACAAAAGAAGTTATACAGAGGCCAATAAGCATGTGGAAAGGTGTTCAGCATCTTCACTCATCAGGGAAATGCAAACTAAAACTATGGTGAGATGACATCTATTATTAGAGTGGCTAAAACTTTAAAAAGACGACCAACAGGAAATGTTGGTGAGGTTGTGGAACAGCTGCAACTCCCAGACATTGCTGGTTGGTGTATGAAGTAGTCTAACCTCTTGGGAGACCTGCTTGGCAGGTTTTCTTTCCTGAAATTACACCATGACCCAGCAATTCCACTCTTAGGGATTTACCTTAGGAAAATGAAAATCTCTGTTCACAAAAGAGCTTATATAAGAATGTTCAGGGCAGGGCGCGGTGGCTCACGCCTGTAATCCCAGCACTTAGGGAAGCCGAGGCGGGTGGATCACGAGATCAAGAGATCGAGACCATCCTGGTCAACGTGGTGAAACCCCGTCTCTACTAAAAATACAAAAAAGTAGCTGGCACATGCCTGTAATCCGAGCTACTCAGGAGGTGGAGGCAGGAGAATTGCCTGAACCCAGGAGGCGGAGGTTGCGGTGAGCCGAGATTGTGCCATTGCACTCCAGCCTGGGTAACAAGAGCGAAACTCCATCTCAAAAAAAAAAAAAAAAAAAAAAAAAAAGAATGTTCATATAAAACCAAAAGTAGGCGCAGCCCAAATATCTATCAACTGAATAATGAATAAATTATTACAGTGGAATACTATTGAGCAATAAAAAAGAATGAACTACTGATACGATCATTTGGATGGAGCTGAAGAACAGGAGGACATACTCTTATGAATGCATTTAGATAAAATACAAGAATGAATGAGACCACTCTATGGTGATCGAAAGTGGTTTCTTAAGAGTGGGGCGGGGTTGAGGGGAATTAACTGGAAAGAGGCAAGGAAGCTTTTGGGTGATGGAAGTTAATCCCATTTTGGGTAGTGATTATGTTTATACAATTGTTAAAACTCATCCAACATATTAAGATCTATACATTTTATTGTATGTTCCTTATACCTTAAAATATATTTAAAATTTACAGCTGTTTATTGACTACTAAGTTCTTTGAGCATTTATTCTGTTGGGTCATCATTATGTGCGTTTTGCATAACCTGAGTTTCTATGTGGTACATCTTATTGGCATTATCCAGTATTTCGCTGAAGCACAAGGCAAGACTCAGCTTGTGATTGAGTTCTTGGACGTGGCTCAGAGCTTCAGAATGTGGAAGGAACAGGTGAGTAACCCATGTTTCTGACCCTGGGTCCTACAGGACCTGTCTTTATTTACCAGTTCACTGTCTGTAGAACCTCAGTGTTACGAAGAAGTTGAAGACTTTCCCTATGCCTAATCTTAAGGGGCAACCCCTTCCAGAAACAAATGTAGCTGGAATTCATCATTATGGATTGAGCTGGATGGTGGAAGGAAGGAACGGTGTGGACAAAGGATTAGAAGAGGGGCCCTTGCTCCAGTTTCCTGTGGACATCACAGATTTTTATCTGCACTCTTCATGGGCTGTCATTCCCGAGCAAGACTTCCATCATTACCACTCTGTTGACGATTCCCACATTATCCACAGTTTATCCCTCTCGAGTTCAAACAGCATACCCAGATATTTATTCTACCTTGCTCACTCTACTCGCCAATGTGCTGCCATTCTCATTTTGTGTAAGTTTCTCCCGGCCCTGCCCTGCTACTATTTTCTCTCTCCATTTCCCTTCCCGTTCTTTCCTTAATCACAGAAGTTGTGCATCTGCCTCCCCGTTCCATTCAATAGGTACTTCTCATTTTAGAATTCACCAAACACTCTTAATTACTAAATCCCATGGCCTCTTTTCAGCCCTCATCCTTCCTGGCTTCTCTTTAGCATTTGTTGATGTTAGCTCTCCTTTTCTTGAAAGAAAACCTGTCTCTCCCTCAGCGCTGGGACATTATCTTCCTGCCTCACCACCTAGTCCCTGTGCCTTTCCTGATCACCCTCTGAGATGTCTTTCCTGAGCTTGGTATTCTTGGCTGTCTTTTCTCTTACTAAGAGCTCTCTGGATGGTTTCTCTTTTGATGGTTTAAATTTCTGTTTACCTGCTGATGACACCCACATCTGTATCTTTAGGCTCTATTTCTCCCCTGAACTTGAAGCCTTTGTTACTTTTTTTTTTCTTTTTTAAAAATTTTTGAGACAGGGTCTTGCTGTTGCCCCAGGCTGGAGTGCAGTGGCATGAACTTAGCACACAGCAGCCCCAAACTTCCAGGCTCAAGCAAACCCCCCACCTCAGCCATTCAAGTATCTAGGACTACAGGCATGCGACACCGTGCCTGGCTAATTTTTTTTTTTTTTCTTTTTGTTAGAGACCAGGTCTCGCTTTGTTGCCTAGACTGATCTCAAACTCCTGAGCTCAGGCTGTCCTTCTGCCCCAGCCTCTCAAATTGCTGGGATTTCAGGTGTGAGCCGCCATACCTGGCCTAAGCCTTTGTTTGATATTGCAGGCGAACACTTTGAACTCACTGCGTGTCCAAAGCCAGACATCACTGTTTTTCCAACAGGTTATTTGTGTGGTTCACTTGTGTCCTGAGGCCAGTGGCCCACACTTGCCACTGTGGGGTCATCATTATGGATTGAGCTGGATGGGTGGGAAGGAAGGAACATTGCTGATGCTGTTTGGCACCCCCTGGAGTCATGAAAGAAGATCCATAAATTCTGCCTGTGAATGTCATGTTTTCTCCCATCTGCTCTATCTCCACTGCCCCAGCTTGGGCCCTCGTGAGTCCCTGAAGTATTCCTGGGTCTCCTTGCCTTGTTCCTCCTTTCCTTTAAAAAAAAAAATTAATTTTTTGTTATGAGATGGAGTTTTGTTCCGGTTGCCCAGGATGGAGGGCAACAGCACAATCTCAGCTCATTGCAACCTCCACCTTCTGGGTTCAAGTGATTCTCCTGCCTCAGCCTCCTGAGTAGGTAGGATTACAGGTGCCCACCACCACACCTGGCTAATTTTTGTATTTTTAGTAGAGACAGGGTTTCACCATGTTGGCCAGGCTGGTCGTGAACTCCTGACCTCAGGTGATCTACCCGCCTTGCCTCCCAAAGTGTTGGGATTACAGGTGTGAGCCACCATGCCTGGCCTGCTCCTCCTTTCTTTATAATCCACTCTGTCTTGCCCCACCCCCAGCTACCAGTCCCCCTTCCCTCATAATAAAGCTTTAGCTCCTTAGAATGACAATGGAACCCTTTGTCCATGCAGTCCCTTGGCCATTCTGCACTTGGGTAAAAGCTTCACATTCAAGTTTTGGTTAAACACTCCCACCTCTCTGTGTCATCCATGCCCCTGCCACCCTGCTTTGGGTATGTGTGGTGCTTTGCCTCTTATTAATAGTTGGTGCAAGTGTCAATCCTTATACGTGGAGTTCCTTGGGGATAGTGCCTGCATGTCTTACTTACGTGTTCTGGGACCAGGCACAGGGCCTCATACACAGAGTGTGCTCGGTACAGGGTTGCTGGAATGCAGAGTTGTTGCTGGTGGACCCCGGGGGAGGCGCGCCTTCATCCTCCCTGGAGTGGCTCCTGCTCTGGTTCTGTGCCTGCAGCTCCCACACACGCCTCTGCTCCTTCAGACGCCCTGAGGGGATGCAGCTGGTGTTGCCCGAGTGAATGCTGAGGCTCTGGCCACAGGAGCCCAGCACCTGCTTAGGATCGTGAGCCCTCCAAGTCGCCCACGTTCTCTTCTGACAAGCCAGGAGGGACTGCTGTTTGGTCTGGAAGCTTTCCAGTATGTGATGCTAAGCAGAGGGATTCCCTCTTTCATGTCATGTCAAAATGTTCCTGGCTCTTGATACTTCCAGGCCCTCCTCTTCCTGGCAAGATGTGGGAGGAGGGAGAAGAATGGGGAGAAACCCCCTGCCAAGGGGTTCTCTCGGGAAATGGAGATGCCAGATTTGTATTAAAGGACTGTGTCTTCCCAGTGCTGCGCCCAGTGCATTTGTTGTGCCTGGGCTACTTAGAGATGGCAGAAAAAACTCTGCTTTTCCTCCCTCGCTGTGGCAGGGCGGTGGGCAGCAGCCTTCTTCCAGCCTGAAATCAACCAGAGAAGTGGCTCTATCCTAGACTGGCTCTACCCCACTGACACAGAAAATCAGGGTGGTGGCAGTTTGCTGCAGGCAAGGGTGGGAGCTGTGCCAGGGACTTTGGCCACGGGAGCAATGGAGTTGGGCACTTTTAATTGATACCTTTAATAATTACTGTTCAAGCAGCAGAAGGCAAAGTGGAATTGTTTCAGAGGCAAATTGGAGCAACAGGAGCTTGGAAGTTGGCTCGGAAATATATGCCTCCCTTCCCCACTCTGGCTGTTGTTCGAATATATTTTTCATTTAAGTTTTCCTCCCCCTCATTTTTGAGTGCAGGCAGTCTTTTCCCTAAAGGGAGTGAAAGAGGAAGGTGCTAAATGAAATATTCTCATATAGTTATTATTTGCCTGGGGCCAGTTCAAGTTTCTAAAGTAAATCAAAATATGCATTTTAGCTCCGTTTAAAACCTTTCTGCCTGAGCCACTGTGGGCAACTGAGGAGAAGCAGTTGTGACCCGCTGTAGAGGTGGGAGCTGTTGCCACCCCCAGCTCCCCCACCTGCACCCTGTGACTCGGCCTTCGTTCTCTCGTGGGGACTCTCGGGTCTGAAGAGGAAATTGAGATCCGTCTTTGAGGTAGACAGACATCATTTAAGGTCTCAGCATTTAAATATCTGTGATTTGTCTGTTCTAATTGCTTTTTAGTTTTGTTTGCTTTCTAAAAATCCGGCGTGTGGTTTCCACTGTGTCCTTGAGTTGGTGAAACAGTAAGAGTTATAGGATGTCCTGGAGGCCGAGCGGCGTCATCAACATTCACCGTTTGCTGAGTCACCAGACATCTGGGCTCTGGGATGGATGGAGGGACATAGTCCCTGACCTCTAGGAACTTTGTTGTAAGGAGACATGGCGAACGAACTTGCAGTCTCAGCAGAGGCTCCCCCTCCTGGCCTCCCCGCCGTGGTCCCGTATTTCTAGGAGCGGTGCATGCAGAGGTTTTCAAGTGTGAGTGGGTTGCCGCAGCTGCTTCCCCAGCAGGGCTTGCTCCTGGGGGAGTTTCAAATGAAGGCAACTGAGGAGTTCTGGCTTGTCCAGACCGCCGCGCCGTGACCTTCAGTGAGCCAGATGCCTCAGGGCCTCCTGGGACTCCTGCGGAACGGTGAGCCTTCCGTCCCCTGGGTCAATAGTCACTTCCCAGTGAGACTGAAGGTTCTGAGTCGAGCAGCAGGTACCGGACCAGCCTGTCCACAGAGTAAGGATGGCCACCCCTGGGGCTGGAGCCACTCTGGCCTGGGAGGAGTGCCCTCAGCCACTGCAGAAGTAATGTGGGCACGTGACCCGTGACTGGCAGACCAGTCAGCCCTTAGCAGGGCCCTTCCCATCCAGCCCTGCTGCGCCTACCTCACCTGGGAGCCAGTGTGGTCCTGAGACTTGGTGCCCCTCTCATCCTGCTGTCCTTCCTGGCTGCCCATGACAGTGCCCGCAAAACCCAGAGGCCTGCTGGGCCCTGCCACCATGGTGGTCTGCCTTCCAGCTCCCTTGCTGGCCTCGTGGCTTAATGTCTTGTCGCTTTTCCTTGCCTACTGGAGCCAGGCTGGCCATTTGCTCTCCCTCAGATGTGCCAAGTAAGTTGCCATCCCTTCTGCCTGGACCCCAGACAGTGCCCACCCTGTACTCTCAGAACCCCTCCTTTGCTCATCACTCTTTCTGAAAAACACATCCCATCCCTCTCTGCCTGCATCATTTTCTTCCTGGCGTTTAATGCTACCAGTCATCATCCCACATCCCATCCCCTCCAGGGTGCCAAGACACACACCGAGGGGCTCTTACTCCCTGTCTCCCTTCATGCCTCTCCTGCCCAGCAGTGCCCACAGCAAGCAGGCCGACAGACTGGGGTTCTTGCCTTGTTTCCACACTGTGCTCTGCCCTCAGTTGATCTCCTGGCTCTGGAAATGCCGCCCACTGCTCGCTGCAAATATGAAGCCAGAATACTCAAGAAATATATTCAAAGTAAAAGTTGGCTGGGTGCGGTGGCTCATGCCTATAATCCCAGCACTGTGGGGGGCCAAGGTGGGCGGATCATGAGGTCAGGAGATCGAGACTATCCTGGCCAACATGATGAAACCCCTCTACTAAAAATAAACAAATTAGCTGGGTGTGGTGGTGCATGCCTGTAGTCCCAGCTACTCGGGAGGCTGAGGCAGGAGAATCGCTTGAACCTGGGAGTCGGAGGTTGCAGTGAGCCAAGGTCGCGCCACTGGACTCCAGCCTGGTGACAGAGCAAGACTCCGTCTCAAAAAAAAGAGTAAAATTGAAAAGGCTTTCATGTCAGTGAACTGGCAGCGCCATCACCTCTTGACTGTCTCCCATCAACTGGAGGCTCTTAGGAAAGCAGCTCTGTCACCACCTCCAGGGTTTTTGGTGCAGTCCAGGTTCATAGTCGTGAATTATAGTCCTCATTCCTTTTCTTGGAGTGGAGAGTTAGGGAAATGGACATGAAAAAATGTAAAAATATGCTAGTTCAACTTTGATAAAATATTCTTCATGAGACTCTGGGTTACGGCATTGAGAGCTCAACCCCAGAGCTAGCTTGGAGTCTTCGTGGAAATGCTCCTGGCTTCGCCTCCTCCGCAGCTGCTCAGTGCGACAGTCCATGCCAGAGCTCCCCAATGTGCAGGTTTTTTTTTTTTTTTTTTTTTTTTTTTTTTTTTTTTTTAACCAGGAGTTGTTATTGACAAGCAAGTATGCAGTATTAATTTAGCCAGATTCTGGCGTCTTCAGAATCACACATGAGTATTAAGAAGTCATGGCTGAAACTGCTCAATCAATTTAAATTTAATTAAAAAGCATCAAATCAAAGAATAACATGGCAGAGTACAATAATAACCACAAGCATCTGTGTCATTTTATATAATAATCCCTTTTAAAAGTTTTTTCCAATGGAGACAGGTAGGATTCAGCAGGCTGACTTGCCACATTCTCTTTTGCTCCTCAAGAAAGCACTGATTTCCTGGACTCTAAAAGAAAACTCAAATTTATTTGTCTGCTTTGATCATCTGAAGTATTAGACGTGGACTGGAGAATCCTTGGGACTTTTAATAATTTAGATAAAAGGACACACAAAGTCACCTAATACTACTTAATAATAAATAATAATACCTAATGCCTAATATTTTGATAGAGTATTTCTAAATTACTTCAAAATATTTGTGAATTTCTAAGCAAAATTATAGTTATTTCATTCTCAGGAACTCCCTAAAATGACAAAGAAATGCTTCTGGCCTCACGAGAGAGGTTGGAAGCAGGCACAATATGGAAATTCATAGCCAGAAAAGGCCCTTCTCCAGCAGGGAAACCTTTCTCAGGTAGGGGGCCTCTACCCTGCAGGGGGCTGTACAGCAGACACTTGGGCTGTCAGACATAGTGAGTGGGTGGAGCTGTGCCTTTGAGGGGTCTGGCTGTGTGGGATGTGGCGCAGCCCGTGGGGTGTGGAGGGCTCTAGTCTCCTAGGGGGCCTCTGCCTGCCTGTGAATTTGCATGGGGTGGCCCACAGGAGGTGGCCTGGGCACACTCAGCTCTGCCCTGGGTCGATTCTGTGACCTTGAGGATGAGCCAGATGCAGTTAATCTGTATGCACTAAAAGACTTCGGGGGAAAGACTCCTGAACAAACTTCCTGGGTCTCTCGGTTTTCAGGCTCAGCTCTAAGTGAGGATGGTGGTGACTTTTGCCTTCGATCCCTCTGGTGTTAAGCTGAAGCCAAGGAAGTCTTCCAATCTCTGCATGTGCTTCGGCTGGTTGCCCCAAGGGTGGGCCAGCCTGTCTGGAACTCTCTGGGGCAGCTAACCTGGACCAGATCACCAATCCTGAAAATCATTTGGCCTTTTTCACAATGTGCCATTGTGGAATTTGCAGCAATCCTTGTTTGCTTTTGGCTTTACCTGTATTTGACTAGGTGCTTGGGTCCAGGCCAAGCCCCTTGCTGTCCTCTTGGAGCTGACGTGCTAAGGCACTGGTACCCGTTGTAGGGCCAGGTGGCTGCCCAGCGATGCAAGGGGTACTTGGTTTATTGTCCTGCTGCTGAGTCATAATTAAGGTTCACCACTCAGATGATTCCAGAGCCTTCATGGGCTTGATCTAGGTGACCTGCTGGGTTGAAAGGAAAAGCTATAGTCTCAAAACAGCAGTATGGCAACTTTTAAAAAATTCTTTTTAACCCGAGTTTTCTTCTAGCTTCTACATAGGCAGAGTCACCTAGGTGGCCCCAAACTTCTTTTTAGCCAGGCTGGAACATAACTTTGCAGGGTTTGTGCCCTCTACACA